>NC_136473.1:85570585-86014365 GCF_902686455.1 Sciurus vulgaris | reverse complement strand
CACACACACACACAGAGTGACTCACCCACACTCTCTCACACACAGATTCACACACACACAGAAACACACACACACTCATACACACACACTCTGCCTCTCTCCCTCTCTCTCTCTCTCTCTCTCTCTCTCTCTCTCAGGCATGGGCGCACACACACACGCACGAACTGACATTTCGCACATAAACTCTGGCTCATATATCAACCCGGGTAAGATGGGGGACAAGTGTCATGCCAGCTGTGCTTGAGACGCAGGCCCTGGCAGCACGAGTGCGAAGCAGTGTGGGTGTGTATAGAGTGAGGGCCCGTCTCCAGAGAACACCCTAGGTTGTGGGGATGGGGTCCAGGGCCTCGCGCTTGTGAGGCACATGTTGGGCTCCAGGTTCAAGGCGAAGCCGCTGGAGCCAGGAGCCCCCAGGGAGAGGAACAGTGTGGTCCCAGGCCGGCAGCCACAGGGCCTTTGGTTGCCGTGACCTCACAAGGGGCCATTGTGAGGGAGTCCCGCGGCGGGCTATTTAAGGCCGCGGCGGCACTGGGGCTGCGTCCATTGTGCAGGGAGCTGTTTTGGTGACCTGTCGGACTCCCAGGTAGTTAGAGCGTTTGGTGGTTTGGTGGTTTGGCGGTTGTGGTGTGCGGATTGTCTCTTTGATTTGTGGGTGTTGTTGTGTTGCTTTGTTGTTTTAGTTCTGCTTTGTTTGTTGGTTTTGTTTTTTGTGTTATTTTGAGCTAGCTTGCTCGGGTGGCTTGGCCGCCGAGATGCTGAGTGAGAGTAGCGGTAGTGAGAGTAGTGTGGGCGTGAGCCTGCAGCGGGGCCTCTCGTCCAGCTCCTGGTCGGGGGACGCCCTGGCGGGGCAGTATCGGGTCCTGGGGGACATCGGGCAGGGCAGCTTTGGCACCGTCAGGCTGGCCCGCCACATCCTGACGGAGACAGAGGTGGCCGTGAAAGTGCTGGGCAAGGGCAAGGGCGAGCTGGGCCTGGCCTCCATGGCGACCGAGGTGGAGATCATGAAGGCCGTGGAGCACCCCAACGTGGTGCAGCTGTTCCAGGTGCTGGAAACGAGCGGCCACGTGTACATGGTGATGGAGTACGCCGGCGGGGGCCAGCTGCAGCAGCACGTCCCGGAGGGGGTGGGCCTGCAGGAGGAGGAGGCGCGGGGACTGTTCCTGCAGGTGGCCAGCGCCCTGCACTACTGCCACGAGAAGGGCATCGCCCACCGGGACGTGAAGGCCGAGAACATCCTGCTGGACGGCCGAGGCCACGCGAAGCTGTGCGACTTTGGGCTGGGCCGCCTGTTCACGCCGGGAGAGACGCTGGACACCACGTGCGGCACGCCGGCCTACTGGGCCCCGGAGCTGTTCCTGCAGGAGGAGTACGACGGCCCCGCGGTGGACGTGTGGAGCCTGGGCGTCGTCCTGTACTTCATGCTGACGGGGCGCCTGCCATTCGACGGGACCACGGTCGGGGCGCTGATGGAGCAGGTCCTGCAGGGCACCTACGACTCTCCGGGCCGCGCGTCCGCCGCCGCACAGAGCCTGGTGGCCCAAATGCTGACGGTGGAGGCCGCGGAGAGGCCCACGCTGGGCGAAGTCCTGCGGCACCCGTGGCTGAGCGCGGGCGGGCGGCCCTGCCCGAGCGGTGTCAGCGAGTGCGCCCCGGTCTACCCAGACCCCTTGACGGTGACGCTCATGCTGGATCTGGGGTACGGGCTCGCGGACACCTGGAGGTCCTTGATGGGCCGCAAGTTCGACGCAGCCATGGCTACCTACCTTCTGCTCAGGCACCAGCAGAGCCAGGGGGCGGGCTTGGCGGTCCCAAGGAGGCCAAGGCCGTCCTCGGGCACTCTCGGGCTCCCCGAGCCCCGCCAGAGGAGAGCCAGCGAGCCCAGCCTTTACCCCCAGCGCGAGGTGACCGAGGCGCAGCAGGGGCGTGAGGAGCAGAGGGCCTGCAGGAGAGCCAGTCTGCCTGCCCTGGCCCTGCGCAGCCTGCAGACCCACAGCCCGGCGCCAGGAGGAGCCCCGCCGCAGGACCTTGCCGCCCTGCCGCCCAGCCCCGTGTCTGGAGGCGGCGGGTCACAGGAAGAGGCCCAGAGGGCCCCCCAGGGGGTGTCAAGAGGCAAGCCCGCCGGCCTCCCCTCCGAGCAAGCCCGGGGCGGGACCAAGGCTTCTTCCCCGGAAGTCACCAAAAGGGAGGGCCACAGGACCCCCCGGGGGGTGTCAAGAGGCAAGCGCGCCGCAGTCCCCACCGAGCCAGCCCTCCGTCGGTCAGGGTGCTCCTGCGGGGAATGCACCCAGACGGAGGGCCACAGGGCCCCCCAGGGAGTGTCAAGAGGCAAGCGTGCCGTCGTCCCCACCATCGAGCCAGCCCTCGCCCGGACGGGGTGCTCTTGCAGGGAATGCACCAAGACGGAGGGCCACAGGGTCCCCCAGGGGCTGTCAAGAGGCAAGCGAGACGCCCTCCTTACCCGGCAAGCTCAGGGCGGGCCCAGGGCTTCTTCCCCTTCTTCCCCGGAAGGCACCAAGACCAGGAGGCCAGCCACCAGGAGGATCCTCTCCGGCCTCGCCCCGCCGCAGGACCTTCCCGCCGTGCCACCAGGTCCTGGGTCTGGAGGCCGCAGGTCACAGGTAGAGGGCCGTAGGGCCTCCCAGGGGGTGTCAAGAGGCAAGCGTGCCGCCCTCCCCACCGAGCAAGCCCAGGGCGGGACCAGGGCCTCTTCAGGCCAAGGCACCAAGTCCTGGAGGCGGGCGGCCAGGAGGATCCTCGCCTGCCTGGCACGAGTGTGCTGTTGTTGCTGCCCGGAGGCCCCCAGGACAGAGTCCACACGGGAAAACCGCGTGGCTCCGACCAGCACAGGGCGTCGGGCACACACACACAGAGGACGATCTGGAAAGAGAGTGGCTCCGGAATCTGGGGTCGGCTGAGGCGTGGGCGCGGCCAAGCAGGTGGGTCTGTGCAGCCTGATCCCGCCCCTGGGCCCTCCCTGATGTCCTTCCCCAAGCCCGGGCCCCTCTAGGTGCGCGCGGTCCAACGGGGCGGGGGTGATGTGCCCTCGCCAGCCCACCACTCTCCCCTCAGGCTGATGGCACGGGATCTCATTGCTGGAGGCGGCGGCTGCGTGCCCAGAGGTGTGCAACCTGCAGGCGCCTCCCTGCCCTTGGTTCCAGCCCGGAGGGCGTCCCACCTGGGACACTTGCAGACCAGTGGAGCGACCGCTCGCCGGGCCCGGGGCTGCAAGGAGAACCTCAGAGACTTGTCCCTGGGATGCCTCCCCCTGGCGGCTTCTGAATAAATTGCTCTTCCTCCTGGATCTCATCCCGTGGCTGCTCCCAAGAGGAGCACAGAGACTTCACCGGCTTGGGCTTGGGTCCCGCTCTCAGAGTCAGGCCTGGGCACCTATTCCTTGGTGCAGGGGGCGGTCCCGTGGTCCTGGGAATGTTGCAAGGGAAGAGTGAGTCCAGAGGCTTGTGGAGGTGGTCTCGGGAAACCCAGGATTCCAAGTGCTTGGGGAGGTGCGAGGCTCTGAGCTGCCTCGGGCCCAGAAATGCACAGCCTGTGGGGCTCGTGCTCACCCTGCTGGTCCCTGGTGAAGAGACGGGAGGAGGAGAGGACCAAGGGCAGGACGTGGCCTGAGAGAGCATGCCCCCGCTGACCTCTTTCCTCCCACTCGGCGCCCCTCCCAAGGTCTCCGCCACTTCCCCAGAGCCCGCTAGTTACAGATCCACTGAAGGCTCCATCCCGTCAGGAGCTCACAGCCCCGGGCATCCAGGCACCCAGGCAAGGACCCCACCTCTCAACACTGTTCCCTGGGGGGACCAAGCCTTCAAATCAAAGTCATGAGGCGTGGGTGGACTCTGAAGACGCAGAGCAAAAGAGGAGTGCAGGCTTTGCATAGAAGGTGGATTGGGCGCAGCCTTTGGAGTCAGGAGGCTCCTTTCAGATCCGTTCTCCTCCAGTGACCCTCTGATTTACTGTGGACATGTCACCGAACTCTGAACGCCTCAGAGTTCTCGTTCATTCAAGAGGCCTTACTGAGACCATACTCTGTGCGAAAGTGTGTGTGTGTGTGTGTGTGTGTGTGTGTGTGTGTGCGCCTGAGCGCGCGCACGCGTGTCATTGTGCTTAGGCGCAGGGGCCCACAAACTCATTTGAGAGAATGTGTGACCTGTCACACAACGGAACCCACACTTTAGCCTCATGTATAGCGGGCCTCGGCAATAAGGCGGATCTGGGAGAGAGTGAGGCACAGTGTAGGGACCACCGTGCACATCCGTTTCCGTGTGCTCTCCATTCTTTCCCCCAGCCTTGGGCTCAGGTGAGAGAGAGAGAGAGTGTGAGGTCAAGCGGGGAACCTTGATCATTATAGTGGCTTCCAGGGAGTTCCCTTCTGGCCCTCTCGGTGTGCCTGCTTCTCTCTGCTCTGAGTCAGATGGCGTGCGTGCCATCGTGCAGGACCGTGGTCTTTTCCCGACACGCGGAGCCGACGGATCTTGTAAGAGTCAGACTCAGGTGCGATTCACGTGACCCGCACAGTCATCTGACTGGGTGCTTTCCAGATCCCATCTGGTGACTGTTCCGAAGGTGGCCCGGAGATGCTGGGTGGTGCAGAGCGCCTACTGATGTAGTTCACTGGGGGACCCCTCGGGAATTCTAGATATTCTTCCTAGCCTGTCTGAAGAGCTGTGTGTGTGTGTGTGTGTGTGTGTGTGTGTGTGTGTTTGTGTGACCCTAGGTGAAGTGGGTACAACGAGGGTGGGTGGCACCACGCTTGTTTGAGTCCGACCCAGGTACAGCATTGTGGGGAATAAGGAGAGTGTCCTGAGGGTGACAGGGAAGGGACGGAGCTAGGAGGCTCCCCTTGCCAGGGCCTCAGTTTTCCCAGTGACCGCAAGGACACAAGAACCTCCAAGCCCCTGTTCGATCTTGATCTGACACTCGTCGGGCTTAGCATGGGATCCTGGCCCCTCAGTGGGGTGGCCTGCCAAGGCTCCCTTGTCCCTTGTTTTCTCTAAGCACATTTGGAACCAGGGCCCCTGTCCTTGCTCTTCCCTCTGCCTGGAACACACTACTTGTGTTCTGCCCTGCCTACATGCCCTTCCTCTCTCGGTCCTGTAGCCCGGAAACCAGATGGCGGTTTCTCTGCACTCTGCCACGGCCCACCTTTGGACAGGAGCGTTTCCTGTGTTTTCACTCTGGGCGACTCCCGAGACGGGAGGACTGCCCGTGTCAGGGCACCGTGGCCTTCCTCCAGCTCCTCTGGCCATCAGGCCCTGCCTGCAAGCTGCTCTTCTTCCCTGCTGGGCTGAGGTCTGCAGGCAGTCGTTCCAGTGGCCATCCCTCTCCTTTCCATTACGTCGTCCTACAGCCGTTTCTCTCTGGTCCCCATAGGTACCCTTCAACATCCGGAAGGGGTCCCTTTCTCATGTGGATCTCAGTCACATTCTGTGCTCTGCTCCAGGCAGCCCCAGGCAGGCCGCTGGGGTACCTGATGTCACCGTGTTTTTCGTGTACACACGTGTGTCAGCTCACCTAGACTGATCCCGGGAGGCTTGGGCCTTACGAAGCTCGTTTCCTCAATGACGACCCACAAAACACAGGGCTGCTGCTTTGAACACTTCGGATGATGTGGCCTTTGCCCGACCTCCCTCTGTCTCCACGCAGCTGGGAATTCCCATGCAAAGACCGTCCACTCACCCCACAGCACTGCCCGAAGTCGGGGCAACGCTAGCTGTGACCAGGTGCCTGAGCTCCTGCCCCTCCGCTGTGGTGCTTACACAGTGTGTTCCTCCAGGGGTCCAGATGAAAGTTGAACCCCAGTGCAACAGTCTGGAGGGGTGGAGCCTCGTGGAAGCGGTCAGGCCACCAGGCCAGGAGCTCATGGGCAGAAGAGTGCCCTTAGCAAAGAGCACTTGTCTAGCCTATGCGGGGCCTTGGGTAGCTCCCCAGCACTACACACACACACACACACACACACACACACACACACACACTCACGCCCACATACACACCCACTCATTCTCATACACACAGTCCCACACACGCCAACTCATAACACACATTGTCACTAACACCCATTAACACACACTCACACTCACACACTCTCACGCTCACACAAACACAGTCACTCTGACACACACACACATAATCTGCCCCTCTCACAGAGGCACACACACACACACACACACACACACAGAGTGACTCACCCACACTCTCTCACACACAGATTCACACACACACAGAAACACACACACACTCATACACACACACTCTGCCTCTCTCCCTCTCTCTCTCTCTCTCTCTCTCTCTCTCTCTCTCAGGCATGGGCGCACACACACACGCACGAACTGACATTTCGCACATAAACTCTGGCTCATATATCAACCCGGGTAAGATGGGGGACAAGTGTCATGCCAGCTGTGCTTGAGACGCAGGCCCTGGCAGCACGAGTGCGAAGCAGTGTGGGTGTGTATAGAGTGAGGGCCCGTCTCCAGAGAACACCCTAGGTTGTGGGGATGGGGTCCAGGGCCTCGCGCTTGTGAGGCACATGTTGGGCTCCAGGTTCAAGGCGAAGCCGCTGGAGCCAGGAGCCCCCAGGGAGAGGAACAGTGTGGTCCCAGGCCGGCAGCCACAGGGCCTTTGGTTGCCGTGACCTCACAAGGGGCCATTGTGAGGGAGTCCCGCGGCGGGCTATTTAAGGCCGCGGCGGCACTGGGGCTGCGTCCATTGTGCAGGGAGCTGTTTTGGTGACCTGTCGGACTCCCAGGTAGTTAGAGCGTTTGGTGGTTTGGTGGTTTGGCGGTTGTGGTGTGCGGATTGTCTCTTTGATTTGTGGGTGTTGTTGTGTTGCTTTGTTGTTTTAGTTCTGCTTTGTTTGTTGGTTTTGTTTTTTGTGTTGTTTTGAGCTAGCTTGCTCGGGTGGCTTGGCCGCCGAGATGCTGAGTGAGAGTAGCGGTAGTGAGAGTAGTGTGGGCGTGAGCCTGCAGCGGGGCCTCTCGTCCAGCTCCTGGTCGGGGGACGCCCTGGCGGGGCAGTATCGGGTCCTGGGGGACATCGGGCAGGGCAGCTTTGGCACCGTCAGGCTGGCCCGCCACATCCTGACGGAGACAGAGGTGGCCGTGAAAGTGCTGGGCAAGGGCAAGGGCGAGCTGGGCCTGGCCTCCATGGCGACCGAGGTGGAGATCATGAAGGCCGTGGAGCACCCCAACGTGGTGCAGCTGTTCCAGGTGCTGGAAACGAGCGGCCACGTGTACATGGTGATGGAGTACGCCGGCGGGGGCCAGCTGCAGCAGCACGTCCCGGAGGGGGTGGGACCTGCAGGAGGAGGAGGCGCGGGGACTGTTCCTGCAGGTGGCCAGCGCCCTGCACTACTGCCACGAGAAGGGCATCGCCCACCGGGACGTGAAGGCCGAGAACATCCTGCTGGACGGCCGAGGCCACGCGAAGCTGTGCGACTTTGGGCTGGGCCGCCTGTTCACGCCGGGAGAGACGCTGGACACCACGTGCGGCACGCCGGCCTACTGGGCCCCGGAGCTGTTCCTGCAGGAGGAGTACGACGGCCCCGCGGTGGACGTGTGGAGCCTGGGCGTCGTCCTGTACTTCATGCTGACGGGGCGCCTGCCATTCGACGGGACCACGGTCGGGGCGCTGATGGAGCAGGTCCTGCAGGGCACCTACGACTCTCCGGGCCGCGCGTCCGCCGCCGCACAGAGCCTGGTGGCCCAAATGCTGACGGTGGAGGCCGCGGAGAGGCCCACGCTGGGCGAAGTCCTGCGGCACCCGTGGCTGAGCGCGGGCGGGCGGCCCCGCCCGAGCGGTGTCAGCGAGTGCGCCCCGGTCTACCCAGACCCCTTGACGGTGACGCTCATGCTGGATCTGGGGTACGGGCTCGCGGACACCTGGAGGTCCTTGATGGGCCGCAAGTTCGACGCAGCCATGGCTACCTACCTTCTGCTCAGGCACCAGCAGAGCCAGGGGGCGGGCTTGGCGGTCCCAAGGAGGCCAAGGCCGTCCTCGGGCACTCTCGGCCTCCCCGAGCCCCGCCAGAGGAGAGCCAGCGAGCCCAGCCTTTACCCCCAGCGCGTGGTGACCGAGGCGCAGCAGGGGCGTGAGGAGCAGAGGGCCTGCAGGAGAGCCAGTCTGCCTGCCCTGGCCCTGCGCAGCCTGCAGGCCCGCAGCCCGGCGCCAGGAGGAGCCCCGCCGCAGGACCTTGCCGCCCTGCCGCCCAGCCCCGTGTCTGGAGGCGGCGGGTCACAGGAAGAGGCCCAGAGGGCCCCCCAGGGGGTGTCAAGAGGCAAGCCCGCCGGCCTCCCCTCCGAGCAAGCCCGGGGCGGGACCAAGGCTTCTTCCCCGGAAGTCACCAAAAGGGAGGGCCACAGGACCCCCCGGGGGGTGTCAAGAGGCAAGCCCGCCGCAGTCCCCACCGAGCCAGCCCTCCGTCGGACGGGGTGCTCCTGCGGGGAATGCACCCAGACGGAGGGCCACAGGGCCCCCCAGGGAGTGTCAAGAGGCAAGCGTGCCGTCGTCCCCACCATCGAGCCAGCCCTCGCCCGGACGGGGTGCTCTTGCAGGGAATGCACCAAGACGGAGGGCCACAGGGTCCCCCAGGGGCTGTCAAGAGGCAAGCGAGACGCCCTCCTTACCCGGCAAGCTCAGGGCGGGCCCAGGGCTTCTTCCCCTTCTTCCCCGGAAGGCACCAAGACCAGGAGGCCAGCCACCAGGAGGATCCTCTCCGGCCTCGCCCCGCCGCAGGACCTTCCCGCCGTGCCACCAGGTCCTGGGTCTGGAGGCCGCAGGTCACAGGTAGAGGGCCGTAGGGCCTCCCAGGGGGTGTCAAGAGGCAAGCGTGCCGCCCTCCCCACCGAGCAAGCCCAGGGCGGGACCAGGGCCTCTTCCCGCCAAGGCACCAAGACCTGGAGGCGGGCGGCCAGGAGGATCCTCGCCTGCCTGGCACGAGTGTGCTGTTGTTGCTGCCCGGAGGCCCCCAGGACAGAGTCCACACGGGAAAACCGCGTGGCTCCGACCAGCACAGGGCGTCGGGCACACACACACAGAGGACGATCTGGAAAGAGAGTGGCTCCGGAATCTGGGGTCGGCTGAGGCGTGGGCGCGGCCAAGCAGGTGGGTCTGTGCAGCCTGATCCCGCCCCTGGGCCCTCCCTGATGTCCTTCCCCAAGCCCGGGCCCCTCTAGGTGCGCGCGGTCCAACGGGGCGGGGGTGATGTGCCCTCGCCAGCCCACCACTCTCCCCTCAGGCTGATGGCACGGGATCTCATTGCTGGAGGCGGCGGCTGCGTGCCCAGAGGTGTGCAACCTGCAGGCGCCTCCCTGCCCTTGGTTCCAGCCCGGAGGGCGTCCCACCTGGGACACTTGCAGACCAGTGGAGCGACCGCTCGCCGGGCCCGGGGCTGCAAGGAGAACCTCAGAGACTTGTCCCTGGGATGCCTCCCCCTGGCGGCTTCTGAATAAATTGCTCTTCCTCCTGGATCTCATCCCGTGGCTGCTCCCAAGAGGAGCACAGAGACTTCACCGGCTTGGGCTTGGGTCCCGCTCTCAGAGTCAGGCCTGGGCACCTATTCCTTGGTGCAGGGGGCGGTCCCGTGGTCCTGGGAATGTTGCAAGGGAAGAGTGAGTCCAGAGGCTTGTGGAGGTGGTCTCGGGAAACCCAGGATTCCAAGTGCTTGGGGAGGTGCGAGGCTCTGAGCTGCCTCGGGCCCAGAAATGCACAGCCTGTGGGGCTCGTGCTCACCCTGCTGGTCCCTGGTGAAGAGACGGGAGGAGGAGAGGACCAAGGGCAGGACGTGGCCTGAGAGAGCATGCCCCCGCTGACCTCTTTCCTCCCACTCGGCGCCCCTCCCAAGGTCTCCGCCACTTCCCCAGAGCCCGCTAGTTACAGATCCACTGAAGGCTCCATCCCGTCAGGAGCTCACAGCCCCGGGCATCCAGGCACCCAGGCAAGGACCCCACCTCTCAACACTGTTCCCTGGGGGGACCAAGCCTTCAAATCAAAGTCATGAGGCGTGGGTGGACTCTGAAGACGCAGAGCAAAAGAGGAGTGCAGGCTTTGCATAGAAGGTGGATTGGGCGCAGCCTTTGGAGTCGGGTGGCTCCTTTCAGATCCGTTCTCCTCCAGTGACCCTCTGATTTACTGTGGACATGTCACCGAACTCTGAACGCCTCAGAGTTCTCGTTCATTCAAGAGGCCTTACTGAGACCATACTCTGTGCGAAAGTGAGTGAGTGTGTGTGTGTGTGTGTGTGTGTGTGTGCCTGAGCGCGCGCACGCGTGTCATTGTGCTTAGGCGCAGGGGCCCACAAACTCATTTGAGAGAATGTGTGACCTGTCACACAACGGAACCCACACTTTAGCCTCATGTATAGCGGGCCTCGGCAATAAGGCGGATCTGGGAGAGAGTGAGGCACAGTGTAGGGACCACCGTGCACATCCGTTTCCGTGTGCTCTCCATTCTTTCCCCCAGCCTTGGGCTCAGGTGAGAGAGAGAGAGTGTGAGGTCAAGCGGGGAACCTTGATCATTATAGTGGCTTCCAGGGAGTTCCCTTCTGGCCCTCTCGGTGTGCCTGCTTCTCTCTGCTCTGAGTCAGATGGCGTGCGTGCCATCGTGCAGGACCGTGGTCTTTTCCCGACACGCGGAGCCGACGGATCTTGTAAGAGTCAGACTCAGGTGCGATTCACGTGACCCGCACAGTCATCTGACTGGGTGCTTTCCAGATCCCATCTTTTGACTGTTCCGAAGGTGGCCCAGAGTTGCTGGGTGGTGCAGAGCGCCTGCTGATGTAGTTCACTGGGGGACCCCTCGGGAATTCTAGATATTCTTCCTAGCCTGTCTGAAGAGCTGTGTGTTTGTGTGTGTGTGTGTGTGTCACCCTAGGTGAAGTGGGTACCACGAGGGTGGGTGGCACCATGCTTGTGTGATTCCGACCCAGATACAGCATTGTGGGGAATAAGGAGAGTGTCCTGAGGGTGATAGGGAAGGGACGGAGCTAGGAGGCTCCCCTTGCCAGGGCCTCAGTTTTCCCAGTGACCGCAAGGACACAAGAACCTCCAAGCCCCTGTTCGATCTTGATCTGACACTCGTCGGGCTTAGCATGGGATCCTGGCCCCTCAGTGGGGTGGCCTGCCAAGGCTCCCTTGTCCCTTGTTTTCTCTAAGCACATTTGGAACCAGGGCCCCTGTCCTTGCTCTTCCCTCTGCCTGGAACACACTACTTGTGTTCTGCCCTGCCTACATGCCCTTCCTCTCTCGGTCCTGTAGCCCGGAAACCTAATGGCGGTTTCTCTGCACTCTGCCATGGCCCACCTTTGGACAGGAGCGTTTCCTGTGTTTTCACTCTGGGCGACTCCCGAGACGGGAGGACGGCCCGTGTGAGGGCACCGTGGCCTTCCTCCAGCTCCTCTGGCCATCAGGCCCTCCCTGCAAGCTGCTCTTCTTCCCTGCTGGGCTGAGGTCTGCAGGCAGTCGTTCCAGTGGCCATCCCTCTTCTTTCCATTACGTCGTCCTACAGCCGTTTCTCTCTGGTCCCCATAGGTACCCTTCAACATCCGGAAGGGGTCCCTTTCTCATGTGGATCTCAGTCACATTCTGTGCTCTGCTCCAGGCAGCCCCAGGCAGGCCGCTGGGGTACCTGATGTCACCGTGTTTTTCGTGTACACACGTGTGTCAGCTCACCTAGACTGATTCCTGGAGGCTTGGGCCCCTTACGAAGCTCGTTTCCTCAATGACGACCCACAGAACACAGGACTGCTGCTTTGAACACTTCGGATGATGTGGCCTTTGCCCGAGCTCCTTCTGTCTCCACGCAGCTGGGAATTCCCATGCGATGTCCTTCCTTTCACCCCACAGCACTGCCCGAAGTCGGGGCAACGCTAGCTGTGACCAGGTGCCTGAGCTCCTGCCCCTCCGGTGTGGTGCTTTCACAGTGTGTGTTCCTCCCGAGTTCCATATGAAAGTTGAACCCCAGTGCAGCAGTCTGGAGGGGTGGAGCCTCGTGGAAGCGGTCAGGCGACCATGCCAGGAGCTCATGGGCAGAAGAGTGCCCTTAGCAAAGAGCACTTGTCTAGCCTATGCGGGGCCTTGGGTAGCTCCCCAGCACTACACACACGCACACACACACACACACACACGCACACACACACATGCACACACCCACATACACACCCACTCATTCTCACACACACAGTTCCACACACGCCAACTCATAACACATTGTCACTAACACACATTAACACACACTCACACACACTCTCACGCTCACACAGTCACTCTGACACACACATAATCTGCCCCTCTCACAGAGACACACACACTGCCCAGCTCTCATGCACACACACACACACAGAGTTACTCACCCACACTCTCTCACACACAGATTCACACACACACAGAATCACACACACACACACACACACACACTCTGCCTCTCTCCCTCTCTCTCTCTCTCTCTCTCTCAGGCATGGGCGCACACACACACGCACGAACTGACATTTCGCACATAAACTCTGGCTCATATATCAACCCGGGTAAGATGGGGGACAAGTGTCATGCCAGCTGTCCTTGAGACGCAGGCCCTGGCAGCACGAGTGCGAAGCAATGTGGGTGTGTATAGAGTGAGGGCCCGTCTCCAGAGAACACCCTAGGTTGTGGGAATGGGGTCCAGGGCCCTGCGCTTGTGAGGCACATGTTGGGCTCCCGGTTCCCATGCAATGTTCTTTCGTTCAACCCAGAGCTCTGCCCAAAGTCGGGGCTAAACTATGTGTGACCAGGTGCCTGAGCTTCTGCCCCTGTGCTGTGGTTTTTTTCCAATATGTGTTCTTTAACACAGTTATTTAACCCAGTACTACATTCTGGTGGTGTGGATTTCAATGTAATTAGTCACACTTGATTTTCTGTGTTAAAGGGCATTGTGCTCCTTTAGAAAATTTACATCATCGTGCTTCGAAATACAAGTCCGGGGCTGAAAAGTACATTCTCTCCCACTCCCGAAAGTGAAACTTGCATAGGAGGTCATATGATAATGTCTGCTTTGGTAGTGGCCATGTGTCTCACCGCGTTTGCCATATCATTGGGGAGATGCAATCTTTTTTGTACCTATGAGTTGATGTGACTTTCCATTGACAGCAACTCCCTCCTTCATTCCTCATTAGTGTACACTCAGTTGCTCAGGAAAGATGTGATGGGTGTTTTCTCAAGAGCTGGAACTGCTGAGGAAGTCAGGAAGCATTTAAGGGATCAGAGTCAGCAGGGAAAAGGGCATCAACTTTAGTTCTGGGATGTCTAGAGTTATATGATGGCCTCTGATTTGGAGAGCGCAAGCAACCCCAGGAGGAGGTTTCCCAGGGTCATCCCTGAGAGAAGAGACCTATTGCAGACTAAACTCTAGAGAGGGAAGTTGAGGAGGGGAGATAATAGGTAGGAATCGGGAAATAGGGAAAGAAGGAAGGAGAGTGGAGATGATTGGGAGAGAAGGCAGTAGAGAGCTGGGGTAAGGAAAGTGAGAGCTGTCACGGAGCAGAAGAAGCTGGAAAGAGAGGGCTGGAGGAGAAGAACGGGCTTGGGAGGGAGAGGAGGGCGATGATAGGCTAGAGGAGGAGGAGGTTGGGAAAGGAAGTAGGGGGAGAGGGAGAGGGTACTTGTCAAGAAGGGACAGCTTATGTATACAGGAGGGGAACTGGAGGACAGAGAGCAAATAGAGTGCGGTGGCCCAGAGACAGTGTCTGGAAGGCAGTGCCTTCAGGACTGGCAGAGGGGATGACTTTCCTAGCAGAGATTTTGGAAAGTATTGAGAACTCCTAACCTTTATGGATATTTGACTTGGAGAACTGGGAGGACAGCCTTTCTGTTCACTGGGCAGGAGAGACTGGAAAGAGGCAGCTGTGAGGATGAAAACCAGGAAAGCCCTTGGGACCTGGGAAGCCTGCTAGGCCTCTGCAGAAAGATCCATCTTTTGCAGGCATCCAAACTCCTTTTAGCAGGTGATATTTTATATAATATGAGAATTTTGTATAGTACCTCTGTTTTCTTTACTCTTTCCAATTGAAAGGGAGTTTAATTTGCTTTCATTTGGGGACTCTTATAAGTAATGCTGTGGTGAATACTTGGTGTACATGTCTCTTTTAGCATCTCTTGTTATTTTCCTTATAATATGCCAGGGCATAATTACTTGGTAAATGCTATGTACATTTTATAGTTTCTTCTTATCTACTGGAAAATAATGCTCCAGTGTAGTGGTGCCATATATAAATATGTATCCAAGAGCAGTGTGGATGTGTGCTGGTCCCACTGTATTTGCACAACATAGACTTTCAGCCTTTGTCTGAATCCTTGCTAGTGTCTGGTTAGGGTATATGGTTATTGACTCTGCTTAATGTACCTAGTCCTGTTATCTGATTACTGTCTGTGTGACTGTACCTGGTCATAATATCTGGTCATAATTTCTCTGGTTACTATACCTGGTCATGGTATCTAATTATTGTTTCTGTGTACTGTACCAGGTCATGGAATATTCCTAATGTCTCTGGTTAACTGTACCTGATCACAATATCTGATTAATTTCTCTGGTTAATGTATCTGCTTCCAGTGTCTAATGTCTCTGAATTCTGCACCTGGTCACAGTATCATTATTGTCTCTGAGTAATGTACCTGGTCACAGTTTCTGAATAATGTCTCTGATTAGTGTACATTGTCATGGTGTCTGGCTAATGTCAGTGGTAACTGTGCTGGTTCATTTATCTACTGGTTTTCTCTGTGTACTTTGCCTGGTCACTGTATCTAATGTCCTGCTATGGTTTCTGGTTGTTGTACCATGTCACTATGTTTGGGTATCATCTCTGAATCTGAACTGGTCATAGTATCTGCCTAATGTGCCTGTTTAGTATACCTGGTCATAATAGCTACATATTACCTGTCTGTACTCTTCCTGGCTATGGTACCTGGGCATTGTCTTTGATTAGTGTATCTGGTCAAGGTGTCTGTTCACTTTACCTAGTCATGTTTTTGATTATTGTCTCTGTATAGTGTTCCATGAGTGTCATCTGGCTAATGTCTCTAAAAGTATCTAGGTAAAGTCTCTAATTACTGTCCCTGGTCATGGTATCTTGCTAATGTTTCAGTTTACTGTGCCTGGAGACAGTCTGTGGATATTGTCTCTCTTTAATGTACCTGTTCAGGTTATCTGGATTATGTCTCTGGTTCTTGTACCATGTCATGGTATCTGGTGTCATCTCTGGTTACTATACCTGGACACAGTATCTGACTAATGTCTCTGGATATTCTACCTTGTCATGATATCTGGGTAATGTCTAGTTACTGGATCAGGTCATGGGACCTGGATAAAGTCTCTGCTTACTGTATATGGTTACAAAATCTGGGTTTCATTTCTGATTACCTGGTCTTAGTATCTGATTATTTTCTCAGGTTACTATTCCTGGTCTTGGTATCTATTTGTTGTCTCTGGTTACTCTTCCTGATCATGGTGTCTGGTTAATGTCTCTCATCATGATTTCTGGCTAATGTGTCTGGTTACCATACCTGGTGTGATATCTTGCTCATTTCTTTGCTTATTGCTCATGGTATCTAGTTATTGTCTGTTCACTGTACCTGCTCATGGTATCTGGATAATGTCTCTGGTTACTCCATTGGGTCTCAGTATCTTTGTGTGGTTTCTGTTTACTACCCATGGTTGCTTAACCCTACTGGCTTGTGGTTCTGGCAAAGTAGAGCATGATGGCAGGTGGCTCATGGTGGAGCACTGCTGCTTACCTCACGGTGACCAGGAAGAAGATATTAGGAGGGAGTGAGAAAGCGAGCCTGGGATAAAATGACAAAATGTACCCTCAAGGGAATTCCCCCAGTGACCTACATCCTTCAACTACATCCCTCCTTCTGAAGTTTCTACCCCTCCCAATAGCCCACTGGGTGATGAATCCCCTTATTAATCTCATAATCAATTTATAAGGTCAGAGCCCTTATGATTTTTTCCCTGCCCATGGTCCCACCTCTGAGCACTGCTGCATTGGGGACAAAGTCTTCAACACATGGGCTTTTGGAGAACATTTGGAATTGTTAAAAAAAAAAAAAAAAAAAAAAAAAAAGAAAAAAAAATATATATAGAGAGAGAGAGATGCAAAGTGTCCTCTCGGCATTAAACATTATTCTTTGACCCTTCAGTTCTTAAATATTCTTTGACAACTGTATCTGCTTTATCTGCTACTGGTTTATCTCTTTTTTGATATATAAGAACATGTAGTATAAAATATATTTTGGAAGAAGCTTTCCTAAATTTTTATTCAAAACTGAATAAAATCTAAAATTCCAGTTTCTGCTATTTCAGTAAAAGTCCCTAGAAGCTTTAAGAATCAAAATGATCTTCAGCATCACTATCATATTCTTGTTGGAAAGAACAGCAGTCACATGTGGTTATATAAGATGACAGCTTTATAAGCAACCATTAGTTGATCACATTGAAATTTGTGCAAAGCAGTGGAAATAATCAGTAAAGGGACTACCTACAGAAAGAGAGAAAATATTTTTCAACTTTTTATCTAGCACAGGATTATTATCCAGAATATCTAAGGAACTAAAATTAAAACTTAATGACAAAAACAAGTAACCCAGTTAAAAATGGTCCAATGATCTCAAAAGCTACTTCTCAAAAGAAGAAATACAGTCAATACATATATGAAAAAATTCTATCATTAGCCATCAGGGAAGTGCATATCAAAAATACAATGAGGTAACACTTCATTTCCATTAGAATCGCTACTCTCAAAAACACAATATATACAAACTGGTGAGGATGCAGAAAAAAAGAACTATATGCACTGTGAGTGGAAATTTAAATTAACCCTATCATTGTGAAGAAGTTCTTCAGAAAACTAAAACTAGATCTCCCATATGATCCTGCTATCTCACCTTTGAGTATATATCCAAAGGAAAATAAATCAGCTTACCAAAGATAAACCTGAACACTCATGTTTATTGTGACATGAGTCACAATAGTTAAGATATGGAATCAACCCAGGTTCTCAATAGATGAACAGATCAAGAAAATGTGATACACATGCACAGTGAAATATTATTCAGCCATAAAGAAGAATGAAATCACTTGTAGCAAAATGAATGGAACTGGAGGTTTATGTTAAGTGAAATAAGCCAGGCACAGAAAGACAAGTACTACATGTTCTTTTTCTTTAATGGAAGTTACAAGGGAAAAAGTCCACCTGAATGTAGACTGGTGATTTCTAGAGGTTGGGAAAAGAATGAGAAAGAATAGAGAGGCTGAATTTGATCAGCACATGCTGTATGAATGTGTTAAAATATTGCACTGAAATACATTAATATGTGCAATTAATAAATTTTAATCAAAAGTTAAAAATAGAGTCATTGATATTTACCTCTTTATAAAATTAGGATTTATTTACTTTTTAATATTCTCTCCAACTAAATCTGTATTAGATAAATTGTTGGTTTTTCCAAATATCTACTTTTTAAACACAATAATCACTTTTTGAAACAATATAACTAAATATGTCACATTTTAATTTCTATACTTCAAAGAAATTTTTCTTGTTGTTTCAGTGTGAAAGCTATTCATATTCTATTTTAAACACAAATAATAAGAGATTAAGCTTCTATTCGCCAAACAGTAAAATTGAAATTATATTGTTAGATAAACTTATTAATTTATGTTGTAAGTAACTTTCAGGACTTTCTTATTATAATCTTGAAGATATTCTCATGCAAAAGATTTCTTTGTTGCTCAATTTCCTAATTTGCCTAAAGAATTTTGGACATATTTATTGAGCGTAAATGATTACTTCAAGAATATATGTTTTACTCTTCAGAGCATCTATTTTTATATAGCATGTTTTAAATTTTTGCAAATTTCACATATATTCATTTCCTTTTATTTTCAGAAAGAGAATGTTCTCTTCCAATTTTAGAAGCAAATATAGATGCTCATCCAAAATGAGAAAAGTATGAAATTGGAGATGTGCTGAAATTTTTCTGCAGATAAAGACTTATGTTAGACCAGATTCAGTTCAGTGCTCCCAATTTGGGTGATCACCTAATTTTCCAACATGAAAAGGTCAATATTTATTTTAGAAGTGTAATGAAAAGTAATAAGATTTTTATATCTGTATGTATATATTTACTGGAGTTTATATTACATCCATAATCTGACAAAATGAAAAAAAATGGTAAAATTATTTTATTTAGGGGGAAGTGATGCTGTTTCATAGTATTGAATAACAGATCACTTAAATTCCCTTTATGAAGGAGTAACTCTTCCTCCATGTTTTGAAATATGTAATGGGAGTTTTAAATCCAGATACAGTAGCTAGACTGGACATGGTGCCCCATGCCTGTAATCCCAGTGGTTCAGGAGAATCATAAGTTCAAAGCCAGCCTCAGCAACTTAGTGAGGTCCTGAGCAACATACGGAGACCCTATCTCCAAGTGAAAAATAAAATGGTCTAGGGATATGGCTTAGTGGTTAAGCACCCCTGGATTCAATCCCTGATGCCAAAAAGAAAGAAAAGAAAAGAAAAGAAAATAGCTGGGATTGATTTTAAAATTAGGGTTTTTCCTCTTTATCTCAATAAAATGTGTACTTTTAAAAATATTTCATCAGCCTTGTCATATTTTATTGAGTGATTAAGGCAATAGTCATTATCACATATGAATTATTCAATGGAAAGAAATGATGATTCATGATCTGCTTCCAATGATACTACTTAATCAAAAAATGTTTGATCAAATTGTTTAGGTATTTATTATTATTACTTGATAAAAACTATAGTTATATTTTTTATACATGTCATATCACATATTTGATAACTATTTACTTTTGTGTAATATCCAGACGATTTAGTTATGAATCTTCAAGTGTACAACTTAATATCCTCCTTATAATAAACATCCTATAAAATACTGGAGAGGGAGGCAACAAGAATATTTGCATATAGGGAGGACATCAGCTTACACTAAGATTGGTATGAATTTGGTGAAATGTAATGAGATGTTTTATATATGTAAGAAATGTCTTCATTTGTTAGGCATTCTGCAGAATTTAGGAATAAAATCTCACTGTCAATTTAAATCACTTCATGAAAAAAAAGGCAAGCAAATAGGACAAAGTGTAACATTTTTATATCTAGGTGATTATTGCCAGCGTTCATTATGCATCTTTCTCTTACCATTTGCTCAAAAGTGTTCATAAGATAAACGACAATATTCGAGGAAATGAATACAGTCAAAACACAAAAACAGAACTGAAAAAAATGAAAACGTAGCAAAAATGTAATTAAGCTCTAAGTCAACCAAAAGAGTAAACTCCACATTGTGTTAGATTTACCATCATAGCACTATGATTCACATTTTTTATTATAGGTCAAGTACAATCATGTTTTACAGCTCCTCGTCTCCCCAACGATAAAGGTAAGGGGATTTGGGAAGAGGACATGGAAGTGACAGGATACGATTACAATCCCGATTTTCTGATGAAGGGGCCTAAGGAAGTACAACATAGGAATAAAGCATGGAAAGTTTTGCTCACTCGTGTTGGTAATCAATGTTCATGTTTAAACAGAACAGTTCATTTTACTTTGCACATACAAACACATGTAAACACATTTTAAATATTTTAAAGGTAAGTATGTAGTTTATTACATTTTCCCAGAACAAGCAAGAACGGTAAATATTTACCTGAATTCAAGCATGTCTGTGTCCAATTCTCAGTCCTCCCTGTGAACATGGAGCTTTAGTGAAGCTGAATGGTAGGAATACCTACATAATGATTGAAGCAACTCAGCATCTGTATTAGTGGAATGTGTTGGTAACAATAAATTTTTCAACACTCTATTTAACTGTTTAAAAATTTTTATTGGGATTGTATATAATTTATAAACCTGGTTAGAATAACAATTGTACTGACACTAACTCTCCCATGAATTTAATACATCAATTCGTTTATTCATGTTTCTTTGTATTTTTAATGGTATGATGAATGGGATTTCTTATTAATTTGATGATTGAATAGTTATACTTTTTATATATAATAATATAATTTGGTTCTACATATTGATTTTGTTTCTAGCAACCTTACTGAATTCCTGTATTAGTTCTAATATTGAATTTATATTTCTATAAATAATTAGAATTTCTTATTTGCTTTTATTTCATTGCTTTTGTTTAGTTTTTACCTTGGCATCTTCTGAAAACAATAATCAAATAATAATTATGTAGTCTGAGTTCTACTAAATTCTTAGGGAGTTCGAAGTTTCCCAGGGGAAGAGTGGGGGATCAGGACCAAGAACTAGGTCTAATCCTTGTCCTTCCTATCCCCATAAATCTCTTAATTCTATTCCAGAGTTTCTGATTAGCTTGTCTCTGTCCTCCACAAATGTAGTGAAATTCATTTCAGTTTTTCTAGGAGTCCATCTGTCTGTCTGCTTTGTTTTTGCACTTTAATTGTACCAGGACTTCTACCCATAATGACTAAGTGTTTGCAAAGTTTTTTCACCCCTGGCCTCTTCAGATGTTGACCTCTTTTATCCTAACAAGCCCAATGTATTAAAGTCTCCCACTCTGGGCTTTAAAGACAACCAGATTCTCTGATGCTATTCTTTTTCCTGCAAAGCCCAAAGTAGGCAGTCCAGAACCTCACCTGTTCCCCATCTTGGGCTTTTGGATTATAAGTGGCAATATCTACTTCTGGGAAAGGATACTGACACTAGGGAATACCTTTTACTCCCAGGAACTCAAACTCTTTTATAAGAAAATATAGGCCACAAATCTTCATGGTCACCAAGTTTTATGCAAGGGGGACACAAATATTCAATTGCAGCATTACATGGGGTAAATTTTAAAATGGAAACTGTTGCAGAAAAACACTTGGAAGCACAGCATCATGTTTCATTATCCTGACCTTTCACTTGTAGGAAAAGTCTCAATAGTAATCGGTACTGGGGAAAAAAGAGAAAAATGTAACAATGAAAATTACCTAGACAAACAGGAAGCAATTACCAATGTGTGTCTGAACCTCAGTGGTGTTACTATTCACTGAGTTCTTTGAGCACTTGAACGTGTCGAGCCAGATTTTTCGCTGAGCTTCCAAAGCGTGGGAGTAATTGATCTACAAGAGATAATCAGATTTATCTCTAACAGATCCACTCTATTTCTCACAGATTTTCTAATGCATTGCATATATTTATTATTTAAATGCTGTGAATATATTTAAGAAAGTTCAGTTTACACAAGTACATGATCAAAGTCTTTAAATTTTAACTAACTGCGGTTTCCTAAGGACCCTCCTCCAGTCAAAACTGCTGCACCAGGGGACCCATCTTGCATTTCTGCTTCCCAAAGAACATTCTGACATGTTTCTGTCAAAGATGAGATATAGTTTTCTTTTTTCATTTCTTCAATAATGTAGCTCATTTTATGCAGTGAGATCGAGAATGATTTTTGTGACGTTGCTTAAAAGTGTCAAGCATAATTCAATTATAGATTCAACTAAAATATAGGAAAAATAATGTAAGTGTGATTTTATTAAATAACTGAGAAGCATATAAATAAAACTATCATGGAGCATTTATTGATTCTGAAGGAAGTTCATTATATAGATCACCCAGGATGTATGGTAGTTACATGGACAAAAATGTCAGGCCTGACTTTAGAGTCTGTTTCTCTGTTGGAGTTACACCACTCCTCCAAGTTGGCCTTATAAGTAGAGCCTTTTGAAGACAAAACACAACAAGCCATTTTCAGCAGGTACAGTTCTAGCCACTGATATTTGGAAATGGAGGATGTTGCCAATGTAGCGATGTCTTTACATTTTTACCAAACATGTGCCTTCAGTTAATCTTAAATTCTAACCATGAGACATGGGCTATTCCCTGCACCATTTAAACTATGGGAAAAGTGGTTCCAGGGCTGGATATGTAGCTCAGTGAAGAAGCACTTGTACAGCCTGTTTGAGGCCCTGGGTTCTATCCCCAGCACCTCAAAACAAACAAATGAACAAAAATCTTCCTATCCCACTTTCACTCAAAGTTGAATGGGAGTTAATGGGAGTCTCCCATGATTCTCTCAATCGTGGATATAGCATGCAGACAAGCTTTTTTTTTTTTTTTTTTTTTTTTTAAGGAAACTCTTACTACTGGCTCTTCAAAACTCATTACCTTATCTTCTGATGCTTATATTACGAACTAAATGCTGGCAGAGCATGTTTATAATCTCTTGACATATCTCTTAAAACTTGTTTACTAGCTTACTTTAAATTATGTGACAATTGAACTTGGAAAACCAGGCAAAGAAAACAAGAAAATTCTTATTTTTATGTTCAGTTTGCATATATGAACATATTTTATGACAAAAAACAAAGTTGTCACATGATCTCCTACAGAATAGCACTATGGATACTAGAAAATAAATTCAGGGACCCTAAAAATATAAGTGGATTTGTATGCATGTACTTAGAAGTAGAAAATAAAAACCAAGAAATGCAAGTATGTGATAGGGTAGAAGAAAATAATGAAACTAGGTATACTGTGAGTGTAACTGTGGTGGGCTAACAGATCTGACTCTATGAGAATGTTATAGGCCAGACTGTAAAGGAAATGACTAAACAGACCCCATTTTGCTCTGAGACTCCATATTATGTAGGAAATTAGCTTCTCCCATGGAAACACCCCACCTCTGTGCCCACCATCAGTTACTTGGTGTGACATGTTGAATAATATACAATGTTAACTCCTATGTAGTAAAGAATTGCTCTCTTTTGATCCCGATTGCTCCTAAACAATGTACCATGTAAAGAGTGATTGTGTGGATGTTAGCAACCATTCTTTAGTTTGTACCTAGGTAAGGGTCATTTTGACCCACTTCCCCCTCTGTCCTCATCGATGACATGATGTTAATGTGTAATTTCAAATCATGATGTTAATGTATAATTTCAAATCATAGCAATAGACACTTATGATTGATGTAATTTTTGGTATAAGAACCCCTATAACCCTGTGGTCAGGACGGTTCTCCCAACAGCCATTTTTTGGGGCATTGGGTGAGACAATCAGCTGGCCAGTCTAATAAAGACTCAAATTTGGACTTCCCAAAAAAAAAAAAAAAAAAAAAAAAAAGATTTTTCACCTTCTCAATACTGATATACTTGTATTACTTTTCTTCTTCTCCTCCTCTCCTCTTCCTCCTCCTCCTCCTTCTTTTTGAATTGGTTATACTTTTATCTGATATTGTTTTTTCTTCACACGGTTGTGCAACCTTCACCAAGAGCCATCTCCAGGCTCTCAGTGTTCAGAGACTGACTGTACCCTTTGAACAACAGCTCACCATTCCCCTTTCCTTTCAACCCCTGGCAAACACCATTTTGATTTCTGTTCCTATAAATTTGACAACTTGAGAGTGTCATTGTGCCTGACTTATTTTACTAAGCCAAATGTCCTCAAGTTTTCTTATTTTCTTTTGTAATACATGAGTTGAGTTCTTCTAGTGTTAGTTATATCTACAGTGTGATACAAGTTTTTAAAGTTTTTTAAGTGTTTTTTTTTCCCCTTAGTTCATTATGTTGTTGCACTTTTTCAAAGGAATATATTAATCAGGTAGTTGCATTAATGCTAATATTTTAATAATACCTCATCTCCTCATGTTCTGTGCAATATCTATTTGATCTTATCTGAAAAAAATACTAGTTTACAATTCCTTCATTTCTTCTCCTTCCGTTGCTGTCTTCATCATCCACTTTTATTTAATGTTAAGATCTTTCTGGACATTTATTTGTTCATTGAAATATATTAAGAATACTATGTCATTGTAGCTTTAAATTTTTTTATTTGACATCCATCTATAACCTATGAGGGGAGGTATGAAGAAGGAAGAAAATAAGAAAGATAATTCAAAAGCATGTCAATCAAAGAATAATTAAATTATTTTGCCTCCAGATTACTGAAATGCTATGTAGTTATAAAAAAATGAAATCAATCCACATACCAATGTGGTGATAGGTCTGTCATATTATGGGTGAAAATGTAAGCCTTAGAACAACATATATAGCATAATATATAATATACATTATTTTTGTATATAAGTGCGTATTGGAGAATATATATTTACATCTGAGAAGACACAGAGCAGATTATTTACAGTGCTAACCTCTGGACTGAAAAAATGAATCTAGGTTATTGAGAATAAAGATAAGGTCATTGTTTATCTTATTTATATTTGTATAATTTAAACTGATTAACAGAATTTAAGAGTTGCTTCTATATTTGAGAAAAGTAATAAATATGTTAATATTGAAATTCTTAAAATATCTGATCATAGAAAAAAAATTTGATGCCAAGTAAATTTATTAACTGAATTTTTATTTTCTCATATTTTGAAAGTACATAGAAAACAATTAAAATGTCTGTCAAATTGAAATCTTGCATACTGTCTAATAATTAGTCTTCTATTTACACTTGAGAAAAAATATATTAGGCAAACTACTTCTCATTTTGGGTTAGACTTTTAGAGTTCCCATTTTCTCCTCAAAGGAATCATGCTGGGTTGCCCTAATTCAATTTTAATGTATAATGTTATCCAGCATTTTGATCTTTTTTTTTATGAAGAAAAAGTCAGATAAGTATGAATTCTTAACTTCCCTCTGAAAAATTAAAGTTCCTCTTTGCAGAACCAGGCAGCAGCCTTCTAAGCTTTGGAGTACCCTAGGGTGATCATCAGGTTAGTGATTCCTGTACAGCAATGATGGCAAATTAACTGGGCAAAGTTTGCTTTCATATTCATCATGATGAAAATTATCTTACAACATAAAGTTCTTTAAAAAGCAAAATGATAATTATTGTAACATCATGCTCAAAACCACATACATCTAATTAAGTGATAATTCTCTGAAACTATTACAGTTTGCCGAATCACCTTGCTGGATTGTTCTTCCTTCAGCTTCTCTCCCCATCCACCTACCCCTCCTCATTCTCAATCACTGACTTCCTCTCCTTCACAGAAAAAGCAGAATTGATAAATGACCTCTTTCTAGCCACAAATCCAGTCCCTCCTCCCAACAAAGGTAAGGCCCTTGCTTGTGCCTTTGACTTCAGCTAACCTCATTTTTCAAGAATCCTCTGAAATCTGGTATGCAGAATTTCCCCTCTGTCCTTCTTTACTGACTCTTTAATTTGAACATGCTCAGATTTCTCTCATGTTATTCAAAAAGATCTCCTCTGTCCGTATCTCCGCACTCACAGTCACACTTATGGACGAGCCCACCGCATTCAAGTCTCTGTTTTCTGTACCTTACGTTCCTTCCTCAACTTCTTCCATTCTCAGTTTCATACCGGATGCTGTTTGTTCTTTCTGAGGTAATCAATAAATCACTGGTACCCACACAGTATTTTTAGTCTCATCTCTTCTGATTTTTGCTGAACCAGTCCAGCCATCCCTTTAGAGTCTCCTTTGTTGTATCTTATCATATCCCCAATCGCCAAACTTTGAACATGCCACCATTTTTACCTTGTACTTGATTTCACTGTTGTACTTTTCACACTTCTATTTCTTTGGCATTAAACATTTGCAAACAGGCAGCTTTGAACTATATCATCCACGGAAATTTTTATCTCCTTCCGAAATATTAAAATCAGTACGCTTCACAATAAACAAATCAGAAGATTAAAGTATAGCTGTTACTTCAAACAGAAGAATGACGGTCTCCCTTTCTGTAGGCTTGCTCTCTCCTTACACTTTGAACTGCTTTCTTCACTGTGCAGAAGCTCTTTAATGTGATGCTATCTCACTTATTGATTCTCTGTTTTTTTTTTTTTTTTTCTTGTACTTCAGGAGTCTTGTTAAGGAAGTCAGTGCCTGTGCCAATATGTTGGAGTGTTGAGCCTCTTTCTTCTAGCAGTTGCAGTTTATGGCCTAATTCCTAGGTCTTCGAACCACTTGAGTTACAATTAATTTTTAAATTTTTTTATAATTTGACAGTCTGAGGGACAGGCTCTTCTGCATTTAATAAAATAAATCTTCTCATGTAAAATATTTTCCTTCCATAGTGTGTTTGGTTCTTTGCCCTTACAAATATATTGCATTGAAAGTAACAGAAAGCCCTAATATTAATGAAGAGGATAAAGACAAATGTGAATGCAAATTTTTGCACATATATGGAAGACAATAATATAGTCTAGTCCTTGGGCATTAGGAAACTAATATTTTGATGTATAGATGGTTTATAACAGGTTAAAGATATGTAATAAATGATATGCTACATGTCAGATCATCCAAAGTAAAATGAAACATTTTTGACTTTTATTTACAAATAAAGAAAATGTTCAGCACAAAAAAGTAAAATTCATGTCTTCCAGCAAGTCAACATTTAAGACTTTTTAATTCAATATATTCCTTCTAAAACTTGTTTTGAAAGAGATTTTATGATGTGTTGAAATACTATTCCTTTTGCCATTCATTTTCATGTCCTTAAGGGTTCTTGATAAGATAGAATCCTTGATTAGAGAGAAAAAGAGACAAGAAATTTTTTAATAAAACAATCATTAATATAGTCAAGTACTTATTATAATCTTTGCCATTCAACATTTCATATAATGAATCATTTTTCTAATTAGGTACCAGCCAGAGAAAATAAACATACTTAGTAAATAATACCACCAGTTCCCTTTTAAGAACCTCATGCCATTTACTTCACCAACACTATTTTTTATTTATAACTTTTTAAAGTTATTTACTCATTTTCTCTTGTAAATGAGAAACCCAAGATATATCAAACATTTAAATAACAAAATTTTTCCACCCCAATTTTATAATGAAAAATTAAATTAAAAATGTTTTCTATACATGTGTGTCTTATGAAAGTTTTTCTCAGTTTTCAAAGTATCTAAAATGTTGTTTTTAGGTAGTTAATATTGTTCATTGTTTACAGTTGCTAAAATGGTTCTGTATGTACTTTGCCATTACTTCTTAAAAATATATTTATTCTTAGTTGAATACAAAATGTAATTTCCATTTTTATTATATCTTCAAAAGGATCAAAAGTCTGATCCTATTAAAACATTTACATCATTTTATTGTAGTCTCAATATTTTTCTAGGAAAAAAGCATTGTCATTAATCAGGTGCTGGAATATATTTTTTAATATCAAATAAGGAAACACTTAAGTAAGTGATTCTATTTCTTTAACATAAATGTGGTCCTGAAAATAAACACAATGGTTTCATACAATTATAAACATGCCATTTCCTCAAGTACAAAGGTTTGTACAGCTGTGTTATCCAATCTTTATTTGTTACACATACATTTGGAATTTATACTGAGAAGCAAAAGAAAACATGATTTTTTTTTTCTTATTTCAGGACATGTAGGTTAATTTTCGAATATTTATTGCACATATAAACTGGATTGCTTATCCAATTGTCAGAGTGCCACAAATAGCTAGCAATGTGAGTTCAGTTGAAAGGAATACTTTGAGGAGTTTTCTTATTTTTCTAAAAAATGAGGAAAATACAATTCTGTTTCCCTTCCAACTGCCATAAAGTAAATGTATAACATGATGAATCTCTGGAATAACAATCTGATAGAAAGAAACAAGTAGCTGTGGATACAAGCCTCTTCTCACCTGTCTCTTGGAATACACCTTGGATACTTCAGCTGCCCTCTGTCACACTGCACTCTAAGTTCAGAGGCCATAAAGGATGATGAGTCAGCTACATAAGTGTCCCTCCCACAAAGAAACTCAATATACTCGCCATGGAAAATGTATGGTCTATTATCAAAATTCCACTTCAAGAGTAAATTATTCCTTTCCATTTCAACAAAAGATAATGTGCAAGGTTCTGGAGGGAGAAAAAGAAGAAAACTATCTTGATTCATCTTGGTACTACCAGAAATCATTATGTTGCCTGTTCATGATGACCTTACAATTGCACAAAATGGCGAGTAAATTAGTTAGAATCAATATTCAAGTGAGAGAATCCATTCAGACCCCCCAGAAAACTGCACCATTTACCTCTGTGGTCCTACATTCAGAGAAAGTGTCAATGACTTAGTTTTATGCCATTAGGATTTTCAAAGATAGCAATAACAGAGCTTTTTTTCAGAAGGACGGACAATATATTCACTGAAATTACGCTTTTTCCTTTTTCTTCTTCATAAAATTCAAATAAAATATTCGTGAGACAAACCATTGATTAATGAATAATATTTTCTGAAAATGCAGAAAGGAGCTTGATTCTGAATAATGACCAAACAACTTTTTGACCCAATACCATCCAAAGCACCTGTTTTCTCTCTTAAATTTCTAGTTAAGGAATATGAAGATTTGATTGTTTTAAATTAAAATTGTTACCATGTTCTTTTTCATATGTATTAAAGCAAAACAACAAAAAATTGAAAGCATTAGGTTATCCAACAAAAATATTTGATTTTTCTCATTACAAAAATTTTGACATTTTAAAAGTTTCAAATATAAAATATTTCAGAAAATGGGGTTCATTATGTTCTTGTTTGCCTGTGGAATTACTTGACATTAAAGAATAACTTCTAAGATAGGTTAAAAAAAGATTGAGAGTTGCCAAGACCACATATCAATATGCCTGTAATAAATTACAAACATATTTATTTGGATATTTTTCAAGTGTTTGTTGAATGCCTATATGTTAGCCTAGGAGTGCTACAGATAATAAAAATGTAAGAATTATTTAAAAGAACTTTAGAATCTTTAAGGTCACTATAAAATAGTTTTGAAAATGAGGTCAAGTGGAACTATATAATTTAGGATATCATTGTTTTACAAAAACATGAGATTTTAATTAAAACAAATTTAAAAATTGACTTATAGACCTCCTGCTATGACAGGTAGCCAATATCAGACCAGCACTTCTACCAAGGATTAGGAAATCTGGAAAACAGGCAAAAAGCAAGTATTTCAGGGCAGCAGAGAACCTTCAAGGAAGTCAATGAACTGAGGTTCTGGAAAAGTTAATTTAGATGAGTTCAGCATTCTATATGTGATTTTCCTCTTGGGGTGTTTGTTAAAGGACCCAAGTACAGAATGGACCCAAGTACAGAATGGACCTTAACAGGCATAGAACAAGTACAGAATGGACCCAAGTACAGAATGGACCTTAACAGGCATAGAACAAGTATAGCTTTTGGAAATCTCATAGGGTTGAGTATAGAAAAATTGGAGTTTGGGATCTTCCAGGGCAACAGGAACTCAAGGAGCCAAGAAGTGAGAGGAATGGGGAGGAGTATAAACATGAGCCTGGTGCTCTCTACTGGCTTTTCCCTTGAGGCATTTGCTGATTCTTGAATAGCACAGAAAGAGGGAATTAAGGAGCTTAGAAAATTGTCTAAAAAGCTACACGGGATAATCAACAGTCTCCCAGTTACATCATCATTGGGGGATATACTCCTCAAATGCCTTGGAAGGTTACATATTGTGATTAAGGGCAAATAATTATCAGAAAACAAACATTGAAAGCTCCATTTCCAGTTGGCTTGAGACAGACTGCCAGTGGATGGAATGAGAATTCTGTGAGTTGGTTGAACTAGTTCCTGCTCCCAAAATTTTCCATAATATTCAATTTTCAATTAACTACTAACAGAAATAGCAAGGAATTGATCTATAAAATAGAAACTTACCTACAAGATGATTCAGATATTGGAATTTTCAGACAGGGCCTTAAATATAAGTGTGATTATAATTGTCAAAAAAATGATGTCAAGATGGAATCCTTCATTAGACAAGGTGAATTTACCAAAAGAAAGTGTTTTAGTGGGCATTCTAGAAATGAAGATGATAACTGAAATTGAGAGCTCAATAGACGAGTCTAAAGCAGATTGGGTGCATCTAATAAAATAGTGTAAAATGGAAAAGCAAAAATGACAGAATAGCAATAAGAAATGCTTTAAAGTGCACAGAGAGATTCAACATGCTTCTCTCAGTAACTGATAAGAAGACAATGAAACAGAAATGGATGAACTTAATAAAATAAAAATTAAATTCAATCCAATTGACATACATCTAACAACAATGAACCTAACAATGAAAATGTTAATCTTTTTAGGGACAAAGGAACATTTACCTAAAACAAATGTGTGTATCTTATAAAGCGAGTATAAATGAATTTAAAAGGACAGATAAAATTAAAAGCTTATCACAGTAGAACTAAATTAGAAATCAAAAGTTGAAAGAAAACTAGAAAATCCCTCAAATACTCAGAATTTATAAAAGAAACTTCTCAATGATTTAAAGTGCATAGAAGATAGCAAAATAGATATTATAAAATTGTTTGAACTAGATATAGCAAAAATACAAAATATCAAACTGTATAAGATGAAGTTGTACTCAGAGTGAAATTTGTATCCTTAAATTAAAATATGAAAAAGAACATAAAAGTCAATATCAGTAATCAAGGTATCCATCTAAATAAGCCAGAATGAGGAAATAATTGAGGATAAGAGCATAAATCTAGTAAAATATCAAACAGAATTTGAGAAAGTGACCAGCAAATGAAAATGTTGGTTCTTCAAAAAGACTAATAAAAGTTATAGACTAATTTTATGGATTATAGACTAATAAAACTAATAGCCAGATATGTCAAGAAATATATATTAATAGCAGCAATAACAATAGACACATCCTAAAAACATGAAAGTGAGGATAAAAGGATGTCACAAGTCACTTTATGTCAACTAATTTGACAATTTAGATGTAATGAACATATTCCAAGAAACCACTCCCTACCAAAATGGATGAAAGTTATAATATCTATTGAACTAATTCAAGTTATCATTAAAATCCTTCCACAAAGAAAACAACAATTAGAAGGCTTCTCTGATAAATTCTTACAATTATTAAGAAATATCAGAGAATTGAAGTGAGAGAAAACTTTCCAATTGATTGTATGAAGTCATCAGACACTTGATACCAAATCTGAAAAGAAAATAACAGATCAATCTCTCTTGAAAATAGATGAAAAATTCCTAAGCAAAATATTATCAAATAATATTTAACAACCTTTAAGAAGCAGAATTAATCACAACCATTTGTGTTTTCATACAAGAACACAATCATGCTTTAGCATTCAAAAGGAAGTAATATAATTCGCAAAATATACATAAAAAAATAATAATCCTATGATTTTTTAAACAGCTACTGCTAAAATTGAACACCCATTGAAGATCATTAAAAATACTCTTAGCAAATTAAAGGATATATATATATATATATATATCCTCTACTTTAATACATATATATATTTAACCTAATATTTGAAATTATAATACCCCATTTAAAGATGAATTATTAAAAGTTTTCTTATGAGACTGGAAAACAAAGCTATCCATCACCTGCTTCATTCAACATTGTACTAAAGTCCAAGTCAGTGAAATAAGAAAAATGTCAGAATTGGTTGGGCACGGTGGTTCATCTCTGTAATCCCAGCTTTTGGGGAGGCTGAGGCTGGAGGATCTCAAATTCTAGGCCAGGCTGGACAACTTAGTGAGACTCTGTCTTAATTTTTTTTCTTTTAAAAAGGGCTGGAGGTGTAGCTTAGTGGTAGAGTGCCTGCTTTAGCATAACTATTTTATGCCTTCTGAGATTCTTGGTAAATGTAGTACTTTTTATTAGGATTCCTTGCTAAGAATTCCTTTGCTTCATCTTTGGATATAGAGATGGCCATTTCTCTGTTCCCTTACTGTGCTTGTTAGTGTTTTCTATTTATAGAGCCAGTCACACTTCATCATGGTTTCTAACATGTTTGCCCATATCACAATGGTTCATTCAATTTATGGCCTAATACCAAACTACTACCTGATGCACGGTTTGCACTCAGAATTTATTACAGCAAACTGAACTACAGTTATTTGAGATCTATAGGAAAGAATAGAAACCAGTGATTAAATAATAATTTTTAAAAAGCAAATGCAGCAAATTTAGTATTAGTGTCATTTCAACATAAAATGACTGAAAGTTAAATATGTGTAATTTTATTTTATTAGCTAGAGGCATAAGTAGTTCTACATACCTAAGCACAACGGTGGTGTAGTCCATACTCCCTCTACACAATAGGCCTCCCTAGGTCCTTGCAGGAAATGTTGATCAAAACATCTGTACTCTACTGAGGAACCATTCTCATAGATGCCTCCTGCTGAACTAATAATGACTCCATTTTTAATAAGTGGAGGAGATGTACACGTCCCTTTAGATTCTGCAAAAAAAAACAAAAACATACAATGAATTGCTATAATAGGTATCCAGAACTTTAATAATTGCTACAAAGAAAATGAGATATTTTATTGCCTTAAAGGAATTTTTAAGGCAGTTCCAAAATATTTTTTAAATACTGAAGATATTTTGCAACATTGTCATACTTTAAAAGTGACTATTAGAATTAGAATTTCATATTATAAACTTTAAATACATATTTACAACTATGACAGTATTATCATGATTTTATTTTTCCCTTTCAATCTAGCTGAAAGGGGAAGTTTACAAGGTCTCTCTTAAAGTCTTGACTTCCATATGTTTTATTTTCCCTTTTTTTGTTTTTAAAAGTAATTGTCCCTATTACAGGGAGTACACAAAATCTCTCACATTCTGCATCAAGTAGTTTTCTGAGCAAAACCCTTAGTAAAGATATTTTAGTGTTGTTGAGTGTTAACATAAAGATCCACTGATAGTACGGTGATGTTTCTTAAATCTTTGATTTTTTTTTTACCCTTCATAAAAAGATCCTATTGGAATTAAAATGTTAGCATAGTCTTCTTTTTTAAATAACTAAAAGCTGGAACACTCTGAACTTAGATATTAGAAGATGATAGTGGCAAATTGCTTAGGCTTATAAGTTTAAACTTTCAATCAAGGTGGTTGATATTCATTAATTAGGTAAGAAACTGTTTAAAAGTACTATTATTTTACCTTTTCTGACACATAAAGGATATTTCACTTCTCCCCGACTGCACTGCACAGACAACCCAGACAGCAGGGTTGATGGAGGCAATTCATATCCTTGTTTACATACAAAATCTATTAAATCTCCATGCAAGACCTTTCCTTCATAGGCCCACTTCATTTCTATGTTATTTCTGTTCATATAATCCATATTAACAGTGCATGGTTCTGAAAAATAAAATGCTCTTTTAAGTTCTTTATTCATCTAACAAACATGAAAGTGATGTATCTTTAAAATAAAAATTATGACAGGCATCAAAAGAAATACTTTACATTTTATATTTATCATTATTAAAGCTCCTCAAATATATAGATAATAAAATATGTACTTTTATTACTTTTATTCAAATGAATTTATAGATTTATATACTATAAACCAAAAACACTCAATTTGAAACATTAAAAATATGGCTTAAGGCCATAAAACAGGTTAATCATTATTTCCTTTTTATAAAATAATAACCTTAAAATAGAAAATGTACTTAAAGTATAAATATTTACTTTATAAAATGTACTTTAAGTATAAATATTTATACTTTAAGTATCGGTGAATAAGACAAAGAACCCTGACCCCTTGGAGCTTACCTTCTAACCAAAACCCCCACAATAGACATAGTAAATACAGAAATTTTATTATTTGTGACTATCTTTAAACTATGGCCTATGAAATTAGGTGGAAAAAGAGTGGAGGGGAGGAGCTAACAAAAGCACCAGGGGGAGGGAGTTTGCACTTCCAAGTCAGGCAGCTGGGTAGGCCTAAGTAAGTGTCTGCACAAACATTCAAAGAAGGTTAAAGAGTGTCATTTTCTGATGAAAGAGAGCACCTGACAGAAATAACCAACACAAAGGCCCTGAGGTGAGAGCATGCCTGCCTTGAGGAAGAGGAAGGAGTCCAGAATCGCTGGAGTGGAGGAAGAGCAGGAAGACAAGCAGGAAGAGGTTATAGAGATTCCCATCTGTTCCTCCTTACACTGTTGCCGGAATTTGTAGATAATATGCTCAATTCCAGTGGATAAACAAGATGTGCAAGCTCTCTCGTCTTGCCCTGGTGATAATGATTGATCTTCACTTTTTGCCTCAATTCATTAGCATCATGCCTATTTAAATGTCTTGAGGCAATTGATCCAGATACTGAATGACAGATTTCTTTAAGCCTTGTCACTCCTTATGAGGTTGTTTCGTTATTTTTCATTTCTATTTCAGTCTAGTCTCTGTCCTCAAAAATAACTGTACTTCTCACTCATACATTGCTGGTGGGGTTGCAAATTAGTGCAGTCACTCTGGAAAGCAGTGTGGAGATTCCTTATAAAACTTAGAATGGACCCACCATTTGACCCAGCCATTCCACTCCTTGGCCTATACCCAAAGGACAAAATCGGCATACTACAGTGATGCAGCCACATCAATGTTCATAGTTGCTCAATTCACAATAACCAGATTGTGGAACCAACCTAGATGCCCTTCAATTGATGAATGGATAAAGAAACTGTGGTGTGTATATATATACAACAGAATATTACTCAGCCATAAAAATAATAAAATTATGGCATTTGCAGGCAAATGGATAAAATTGTAGAATATCATGCTAAGTGAGATAAGCCAATCTCAAAAAACCAAAGGACAAATGATCTCACTGATAAGTGGATGATGATACATAATGGCGGGGGGGGAGGCAAGAATGGAGGAAGGAGGGACTGTATGGAGGAAAAAAGAGGGGTGGGATGGGTGGGGGGTGAGGAAAAAATAACCGAATGAATCAAACACCATTAATAAAACACTATGTAAATGTATGATTACACAAATGGTATGCCTCTACTTCATGTACAACCAGAGAAACAAGTTGTACCCCATTTGTTTACAATAAAAAATAAATAAAAAATAACTGTACTTCTGTTCAATGCAATATCAATCACATAATCAAAAACTTAGTATCCAATATCTCAGTATGAAATGAGAGCAATAGAAAAATTACAAGTGAAGATATACTTGAATTTGAATGGGACAGCATCCTAAGAATTACTTGAAAACTAGGAACTATGAACAAAAAGCTAAAAGACTTTAAGACTTAAACATCTATATTTTTAAACACTATAAATAAAAATAAAATGGTTGCAGTATACATGATTCTCAAATACACAATTTAATTTATGTAGATATACTTTTACAGGTATGAAAAAATGGCCACATTATGACCACTCACTCATTAAAAAAAAACCACTGTAGCCACTAGAAAATTGAAAAAGGCCTAATACTTATATAAATCAAAATAATTTGCTTATTTAATTAAAAATAAAATATGAAAATTAAAATTTTCAAAGTTGACAAAGATTAAAAAACCTCCCACTTTAATTCACTAATGGCAGGGTTATAAATAAGAATAACCTTTCTGAAGGACAGTTTACAATTAAGAAAAAATTAAAGTTTCAGATCTTTTTTGTCTAGAAATTCCAGTTCAGAAAATCTGCAAAATAAGGGAAAAAAATAAAACGTGGGCAAAATACATGTAATTAACCTTTTAAATGAAAAATAAAGATCTTAAAAATGTACAAACATTATGTTAAAAATGTACTGTTTGGAATGTAAGTATGTTGAATACTAAACATCCATGGATAAAGTTATCAATTAAATTAATTTTTATGTACCTGGACTGTGGGATACTATTTAGCCATTAAAATATATATGTAGAAGTAAGATTAACCATGTTTACAAAATATTTAAGTGGAAAAAAAATATATTTAATGTCTACATAATATGGTAGCATTTTTATGTTGTTATATGTGCATTTAGATGTGTGTAGAACTTTCATTATCTAAATCACTAATAGCAGTTGTTTCAAGCAAAGTTACTAATATTTTCAGTTTTCTTCTATTTAGTTTAATTTGCTTACTGATTTTTGGTAAATAACAATGGTTTGCTTTTGTAGTTTAAAATTCTAATATTTATTTAAATGAATATTTTAACTTAGTTTAGCATGCATTGCACATTTGAGAAAGTGATATTGTAGTATGTTTAATGCAACTACAGTGTTAGAAATTTTCTACTTATTTAGAGATTTTCTAAAATGAAGGGGAAATGTTTTGGAAAAAAGAATTTATGCAAAATCATTTCTATACTATACAATATTTAAATAAAATCACATAAAAATAGCAAACATAATAGTAAAATAAATTCAGTGTTTTCTCTTTCTTACCCAAGCAAATAGGTGGAGATGACCATCTTCCTTGTTCACAGTGAGATATTTTTGATCCCCTCAATAAGTAATATTCATTGCATCTGTATTCCACTGAGGATCCCGTTGTGTAACTTGGCAATAACACACCAACAACAGCCCCGTTTGTTACATTAGGTGGAGGCCTACAATTCTCATTATTTTCTAAGAGAAAATGTTATTTTAAATTAATTTGAACTCATAACAATATGATAATATAATATTATTACCCAAACTATGGTATCTCAATATTTGTACTGAGTACACACACAATTGATTTCTAAATTCATCATAAATGAAAGAAATGTTCAGCTCAAGTATTTTTTAAATTTACTAAGAAAAAATAAACACCAAGAACAAGTATGCATACTTTTCTCTTAACTGTGAAGGAATTGTGATTAAGAGATTCTTGAGCTGTATAGAGAGGGAAATGATGTTCTTCAACCTAAAGATTATAGTGAATTCTAAAACCCTCCTTTGGCATCAATCCACTTTTATTTTCTTGCTTCTTGTTTCTGTTCCTCTCAGTTTTCCATTAACCCATGGATGAAATATCCATTTTTCTCTTTAAAATCTTTCTCTGACTCTGCTAATTTATTTAGTATACTTAATAGCTGTTGTCTTATGTGATAAATATCGTAGGTAAACACATTTGGAGCTCTCTTCGATATCTGATCAAGAAATGCAAAGGATGACAAGAAGCAACCAGGAATGATACTGTATAGCCTGGGGGCACTCTTCAGCAACACCAGAGATCACTGACCTGTCTCAGAAAGGTATGAGGTTCAGAATGACCAGATGCAAAAGTAATGTCAGCAGAACACACCTAAAGTCAGAAACAGAATGCTTGACCCCAACTTCACAAGACATGTGGGGAGAGGAAGTAGATCATGCTCATGGTTCAATTCAACATGCCTTTACTTCTCCAGTGAAGCAAATCCTCACTTGTGTACAGTCATTTAAAGTTCATAGGTCATGGTGTTCACAGAAGTCAGATTAACAGTGCCCAGCACTAATGTATTTGGAACATTTTTTTGTCAGTTTCTGGATTATTTACATTGGCTTGAATTCGAAAGATGGTTCCATGTATATATAAAAAAGGCCCAAAGTGGGTATGGTAGCAATGTGTTTCTAACCCTTGTAAGCTGTGGTCTTGAGCTACCAGTACATAGAATAAATAAACAAAATGAAACATTTTGCACTATCATCTTAGCTATTGTTAAATGTGGCATACATACCAACACACTCAGGGGGAACTGTCCATTTTCCACGATTACAAGTTATCTCATTTGATCCACGGATATGGTAGCCTCTGTCACATCTGTAGGTCACTTTATCCCCACTGTGATAAATCTCAGAGCGTAGGTTTGCTGCACCATTCTCCACAAAGGGTGGGTCCTCACAGGCCATCTTCTCCTTTTCTTCTGAAAAGCAGTAATTTAAAGAGAAGAAACCATTTAGCTACATATTCATAGTTCATTTTAGGGTAAATTTATTCAAGGTGTTACCAACCAATGCATTTTGGAGGTTCTGTCCACTTTCCATTTTCACAACGTATTTCTTCTGACCCCTGAATCAGAAAATTAAGTTCACATTGTATATGAACTATTTCTCCATGACGATAAGTTGTTGAATACTTTCCAGTTTTGGAGTTTAGGGGCAGAGGCGGAGGAGGACATCTATTTCTTCTTCCTTATGAAAAGACATCAGCATATTTAGTCATATAATAAAACAATAAATATTCAAGAAGAATGTTTATGGTATCAAGCACCATAGAAACTATGGCAGACAGGTTCTAGGGGCACCCCTGTGACCCCCCACCTCTTGAAATTTACTTCCTTATGTAATATTCCTATCCACAAATGAGACCTATGACTTGGTTCTAGACAAATACAGCAAAGATGATGGATTAGTATGTGATTATGTATACATGATTATGCAACATAAATTTATGACACCATTCTTCATGGAAGAGTCCCTCACCCTGCTGGTTTTGAAGACACAAGACGCCATGTTGTGAGCTTCCAAACAGATAAAGCAACAAGGCAAGGGGCAGAAGGCTGCCTCCAGCTTACAGTCAACAAGAGAGTGGGACGCTCAAGTTCGGCAGCCTGCAAAGCACTGAATGCCTCCAACATGCTCAATGAATTTAGAAGATTATTGCCTAGGCAAACGTTGGGTGAGCCCCCAGTACCAGATGACACTTTCACTGCAGCTCTGTTAGACACCAACACAGAGAAGTCAGTTTACCCAAACCCAGACTCCTGAACTACAGAAACTGGGTATAATAGTTGATTCAATTTGAAGCTACTGAATTCATGGCAACCTTCTTATTTTATATACCAATAAAGCAATAAAGCAACAAGCACTTTAAATTCATTATCTCCTTTGGTCCTAAATAATTTTCTTAAGTAGGAACCACTATTTCTTCCATATTACAGATAAAGACACTAAAGTTTATGAAGTGGGTGGCAGATTTGTTAAGTCTATGTCTGCCTGTATTAAAATCTGTTCTTAACTTTCTTAACTATAAAATACTTTATTAATGGTTTTCTATCGCTACTGTAACAAACTGCCATTTTAGTGGTTTAAAACAGCAGAAATTATTCTCTTACACTTCTGAAGGCCAAAAATCCAGAATCAGTTCCACTAGATAAAATTGAGGTTTCAGGAGTACTGTGTGCCTTTTTTAGATTTTCAAGGCAAATCCAATACTTTGGCTTTTCTGCCCTCTGGAGGCTGCCTGTATTCTGGCTCAGATTTACTTTCTTGTTTCACTTCAGCCTGCTTATCCATTTCCAATCTCCTACTTCCTTTTCTGTAGTCAAATCTCCTTTTAGTTTCTTTTTAAAAGGACACTTGTGATCACATCTAGGGTCCAAATGAATCACCCCAGACAGCCTCAAATCCTTAATCACATCTGCAAAATTCCTTTTGCCATATAAGGTAACATTGCTGGTTTCGGGGATTAGGATGTGGGTATCTGTGGGGGAGTGGGGAAAATATTCTTCAGCTTACTATACTACCTCTCTTGAGTATTTACTATCAAATAACAGGCATGTTGGCTTATGAATTTGGAGGGGGAAAGGACAAGGAATAGACTTTTAATTTTTCTGCCACTTATACTTGAAATAATGTACTGCAGAAAATTTGCTAACAATTTTCCTCTCTACTGTTGTGGCAAGATTATTGTGTTCAGCTGGCAAATCACAAAACCATCAAAGTTTTCACTGAGGGCAATCAGGAAACTCTGATAGTTCTAGGAAATCCCATGCACAGCCCTGGCCAGAAACCTCGTTCATTCCCCTACTGCTGTTTCAAGTCTTCACCACTTTCAAGTTCTAGCTTCACGTTTTTCACCTTCCTGTCGATGAAGAATTATTTCCTATACTACAGGGAAAACAGTGACTACCAAACCCTGTGCCTCTCCTGTCCTCCCAGTCCTCAAGCTCTTACTTATTTCTTAAGACCCAATCCAAATATTATCCATCACTTCTATGACATTTACCCATCACTTCCACGAATACCATCTCCCACCTAATAATAATAATAATAATAATAATCTAATGATTATTTAAGCACTTTGCACTTTGTACCTGATTTAATAACAACATTTGCAACATCATAGCATTTTTTTTTTCATATTTCCTGTGCCAGACTGAGACTTTCTTCATATCACATTGTAGTTATGGTTAGTAATTATTAAGTTGGTGTCTTCTGATAAACATACCTCCTGCCTGAACATACTCAGTGATAGAAGTGTAACTTTAGACGTGCTTTTGGAGTCATTCTTAGTAGATGACCTCATCTTCCATTTTCACTTCAAGTTAATAGTCTTCCAATTTTTCTGCTCCCTACCTCACTACTTTGGAGATTGAATTTTCATATCAGTAATTATGTGACCAATTAAAAAAATGTCCTCACAAAGATGATGGCTTGGGGCAATTAATAATTCCCAATTTTTTAAAGTTATTAATAATTATAAGATTTTTAGCATTTATAATGGAGATTTTTGAATATTAAATAGAAAATAGATGCACATTAATACAAACTAATTTAAGGCTTAAAGTTTCTTCAAATGGAATAAAGATTTCTGAAAAGAGCATTGATTTAAAAGACAATTTATTTTAAAAAGAGCACTAGAGACTAGAATTAGATACCATTAATTCTATTAGATATTTTTTCAGAGCACATAGAGATTAAAACTGATTAAAATATGAGATTAAGATATGCTACTTGCGTAGGTATAAAATTTAAAAATTTACCTTCACATACAGGAGATTCTGGGTACCAACCAAAGTTATAGCACTGAATTAAGTCAGGTCCACTTAGATAATAATTTTCATTACAGAAAAACTGAACTACATCTCCTTCTTCATAGGTCTGCTTTATAGGATGAAAATAGCCATTCTCTATTAATCTTAAAGAAGAGCACTTTAATTCTAAAAGTGAAAGAATGAATAAAAATACAAAGAAGTGTTTATTTTTCCTACCAGAACAAAATTCATATACTATTTACAATCCATGTCTGGAATAAAAACGAATAAATTTGCTCTATGCTGTTTTAACTAGGAAGAGCTTTTGAATTTATTTCATATACATAAATATGTATAGTATATATATATGTATAGTATATATGTATAGTATATATATGTATAGTGTATATATATATATATAAAACATATCATTAGGCTTATTTTATTCTGTAAACCAAAATGAATTTTTCCTATTTGAAAACTTTAAATGATCAAATCCTACTTATGAATATAATTTACACTAAAAACAAAACATATGCAAATGGATCATAATTATCATAACAACTTATAAATACTTCAGGATGAGAGGTATTTTTCAGATTGAAAGTAAGTTTTGCTGAACTCGAGAACCTACTGGTGCACTTCGGTGTGAGAGACCATCCATACGTGTGGCATTGAGCCTCCTCGGTCTGCTGGCCTCCGGCCGTGTAGTAGCCAGCAGCACATTCGTATTGCACTTTATCCTTCACTTTGAATATTTTCTGTGTTGTGGAATAATTTCCATTATGTAATTCAGGGGCCGAACACGTTTCTAGAAAAATTAAAGTTATTTATTTTATAAACTTCATCGATAACTTAAAAGAATTCAAATAAATCTCAGAAGGTATTTTCAACAAATCCTAAGAATACAGGGCACAATTGACCCTTGGTAAACTGCAAAATAAAGTTTGCCTTTGCATCTGTATTCTGTTTTTTCATGCACCCTGTGAGCTAACTCACAAAAGCCTGGTTCATTATACTTGATCAAAGGCCAAAATTCAAATAAAATCTCATGAAATAACAATATTTTAATCATATGTTACCAGAGGAGGTGGACAATTTAAATAACTTACAACATACTAACAAAATATCTACATTCAAATGATTTGATGATGTTAATTATATCTGATATTGGTTAACAGTATACAATGTGTATGTTCTAAAATTATTCTGTAATAAATAAACTAGTAGCATATAGTAGCTCACAATTGATCAAAATATTTTATTAAAGTTTTTTTCATTTTATTTCATTCCAATTCTTTTTAGTAGTCCAGAATAGGCACTGCCGGAGTAGGTGTTATAGGAGTTGAAAGAAAGCACTAAACATTGGAGAAAAGGAATATAATATCAAACATCTCAAGTTTGCAGACATGATGAAAAATTATATTCAGTAAAAATTATATTCAATATAAGATGCCTGCCCATCCTAGAAGGAAGCACTGGGCTCACAACCTCTTATCCTGTTTTAAAATAAGATTTCTTACTTACCATGCTCCTTCCTACAGGTTGGTTGAGAAGACCATCCATCAGAAAGACACTGGATCACTTCTTCATCCTTCCCGCCAGTGGTTTTGTATCCAGAAGCACAACCATAACGCATATTCTCTTTGATTTTATATAAGAATTTTACATCAGAGACATAACCATTTGTTAGGTCAGGCTTAGTGCATTTTCCTATGGGGAAAAATTTTCTCTGTTTAACTTAGTGATTAAGTTTGCCTTTTACTAAGTTGTAAAATTAGGACAAATATTTCATCTCACTCTTAATTGGAATTTGAAGGAGAGAGAGAAATAATTTTCACTCCACAATTCCTTGATTTAATTTTGGAAATATCTTACAGATCAGGCATAAAATTTTTTTGAAAATGGATTCAGTTTGACATTGACTTTCTTTATATTTACTAAATCTAGTCCTTATACTCATTCCTAACCTTACCACACCTACCTTTAGATTACAGACTCACACATGCTCAGCAGGCATTCTACCATTGAGCTACATCCCAGGTAGAAAGTTTTTAACATGTTACAAAAACATGTACCTATTTAATGGATTCTTAAATAATTCTGGAAACATCTTAAATTAATATGAAAACTGTTCTTTCATTCTTTTGACCAATATTTTGGGATCACCTAGCTGCACAGTATTCAGTAGTCAATCTATTTAAACTGCCACTAAATCAAGCAACAAAGTTATTTTTTACTAAGTATTTGCAACAAGAATGTATAAGATAATAAATTACCTTAGCATTCTGTGGAAGTCTATCATTATAAGCCACATTGTTAGACCTTCATAACAAACCAATTCAAAAGGGTTGATAAATTTATCCGAGGTTAATGTTAGTTTAAATAGTTTTAGTACTTGCTGTATGTCCAACATTGTATAAATGTTATCATGTTGAAGCAATACCAATTCCATTGTACACATAAGAAACTTAGGTTCAGGATGTTCAAATCACTTCCCAATCCCAGAGTTGAATTCACATGCAGTCAGTTTGACTGCAGAGACTGTATCTAAACCAATACCATGCTAATTTCTTCTGGCTCATATTTCAATATTTTATTTTCCAAGATAAAAGAGTCAATAAATTTAGGGCATATAATTTATTTCTATGCTCTAATTATAAATAAGATTTATTTACTAGAGTTAATCTATGCTCTATGTTAATACTAAATTATGAGCAGTCCTAAAGTCACAGAATGGGTAATTATCTCAAATGGACGTGTTTACTAGGTATATCAAACCAGAGTTACTGCCATACCTAACCTCCTCTTCTAAATGAAACTGACTCAACCAAAGCCTTTTAGTCTGGAAAACAGAGCTTAGAGAATTCTTAGCTTAGAAGAGTTCACCTGAACCACTGGAAGCTCACCAATAGTTTGACTTTAGCATAACATGACATGAAATAATGAGATAAACCCATCATAATACTTTCTCACAAATGTGAACTCAGAATTTTCAATCTATATTAGAAATTAGCAGTCAAAGAATTAAGAGTTTGCAAATGATGAAGCACTAGAGTAACAACCTTGTCCTTGCTGAGGTCAGGATCTTAAGCATTTTTTCTGACCTCTTTTGCAAAATGATCCATATAACAATTTCAGTTATTACCCTTGTTCCCTTCAGAGGATATGATTAAAAACAAATAAAGAAAATAATCTTTTAACACGAAGTTGGGATTTCAGATACAGCATTTTGTAAAAAAAGAGTTTGCTAGTAATTTTGTTTTTATCTACCAAAAAGATTAACCAATGTCTATATTAAACCGGAATGAATTAGCTTTTTAAATAAACTGGTTTATCGGAACACAGTAGCCATTCTGTTACTGTGTTGACACAGTGTGCCGACTTACTGAAGCACCTTGGTTCTGGAGACCAGCCTTCTGCTGTACATCTGCTTTGCTCTTCTTGTTTCCCACTTTCAGTTGTGTAGCCAGCCATACAGAAAAATGGCAATTTTTTGTCTATGCTCATTGGGAAGTAAAAACTCTTAAAAGTATAGTAATATTGGGCAAGCCTTCCATTTTCCACAGTAGGAAAATCACAATGTTTCTCTGAAATGAGGAAAACTCAAGCTGAGACCATGGAATTTGCAATCAAGCAATAATACATTTTTAAATCTGGCATTTATTTTTATTACCTAAAACTTTAAGGCACTTTTTTGGGACAATCCAAGCATTCATTTTCTTTTTCCATGATAATTAATATGCTATCAGTTCTACACAACTCTAATAGATGCATAATGCAAATCACATATAATTAAAATTTCTACTACTCACATTAATAAAAGTAAAAAGGAATGATGGGAGTTCATTGTAATAATATGTTTTATGTGGCCCATTACTTTAAAAATATGTTGCAATCTTCTTACCCTTTAAAATCCTGTGTGTATTTACATTGACAGTACATCTCAACTTGGACTAACCACATTTCAAGTACTCAATAGTCATAGGATTGTCCCTCAATAGTAACTGGGGATTGGTTCCAGGACCTCCCAGGAAATATCCAAACCCATGGATGCTCAAATCCCTTTGTGTTGGCCTTGGAGAAAAGAATAGTAAAGCATGATGTCTCTGAAATGCCCCTTTACATTTCTAAAAATCTAACCAAGTCAAGGGAATGATGAGTGGACCCAAGCAGATTGTCCAAATAAGTGTTATCTTAAAGGACACTGACTTTCTTTCAGGCATGCTGGAAATTAGGACAAGTTATCTTAAAAAGCTGCTTTCTTGCATGTATGCCAAGTTCCTTGGAATGTGGTCACATAATGCTGGAAGCAAGCTAATGATGTTACCGCTTCTGTAGCCTAACCCATTAATACTCATCTCCCTGCAGTAACTATCACAGAGCAGAGTGCTGTGGAGAGCATCAGTGCTCACCCAGCCAGCTGCCACTGGACAAAGCACAGTGAGGGACAGAGGCACTACTTTCTGGCAAGACACCATGAGAGATGAAGGTGCTACTTGCCTATCTTAATGCCAGTGGAATTTATGGCAAGGCACCATGAGGGACAGAAGAGCAATGCTTCCAGCCCTCACCCGTGGACCTTCCACATAAGCGGTTTTCAGTAAACCTTATGTCCTGCACACTGTCTCCAGGTCTTTCAGCAACATGTCCCACTGCCTAGTACAGTGGGGCTGTGGACCCTTATGTAAAACGGAGTGGTATTCGCATATAACCTGCAGACCTCCTATGGCATACTTTATACTATCTTTGGATACTTGAAATATCTAAAGCAATGCCTAATGCATGTATTCAGTAGAGCACTGGGCAACGTGGCCAATTCACATTTCACTTTTTTGGAACTTTCTGGAATATTTTTCTCATATTTTCTTTCCTCAGTTGCTTATATCTGCAGATGAGGAACCCCAGCATACAGAGGACTGACTGCTTGTGGCTAGTGTCCTCTGTATTGGAAAGCATTCTAAATCAGACGAACTTTTCCTTAAGATAGACAGATTCTCCAAACTGTGAAATAAATGGTTTTTGGTCTTCTTTCAAGACAAAGACAAATTAAAATAAAGACTCAAATAAGAACTTAGCAAATGGGATTATTTAAATGGTCAGAGGCCAAGTATTTGGTCTTATCATCAGGGAAATACAAATTTAAACCATCATGATATACTGCAAATCTACTACAATTGTTGAAATGAGAAAGATTATCTCAATGATTGTTAAACATATGGAGAAACAGTACCTCTCATAATAATACAAGTGAGAGTATAAATTGGTGCCATAAAATATATTGGTAATATTTATAGAAGCAGAGCATGTATCATGTTACCCAAGAGAAGAGCACACATTTGTGAACACAAGGACATGTTGAAGAATTTCTTAGCAGCACTGTTCATGTGGTTCCAAATCAGAAACAACTAAATGAACTTTAATGGCAGAAAAGGTAACATGTCTTAGATTAGGCATACCTGTAATATTGTATGTGCAGCAACACAAATAAATGAATGATGAATCTAACAAACATAATACTACATGAAAGAAGCCAGTCACATACATTATATAACTTTTTTAAAGAGGACAAACTAAAAATCCCTGGTAAAGGAAGTCAGAAAAATTAACATTGGGGATTAATGTCTTTGAGGGGTCATGTAGGAAGTGTTAAGGGGTTATTGATACTCTCTATCTTGATTTGTTTGGTGTAAAATTGCCTCAAATTCACCCAACTCTATACTATTTTCCTTTTTCTGTATCTATTATATTACAAATAAAATCTTTATTTCAAAAAACCTCTCATTATGTTGGGGATCTGAAAATAATAAAAATGCTTAAAAGAGAGAAACCCTAGGGCAATTTCTAGGAGTTGTGCTGGAAGAAACAATAGTCATGGGTCAAAGAAGGCCTGGAGCCGGTGGGATTATTCTGGTTTCAATGTCTTGATTACTGCCAACCCTAACACTGCCCTTAGGCATAAAATAATGATATTGCCAGCCCAAGACTGAGGGGAATGGGCATGAAAGGATGAGTAACATAAAATTGCCAACATCAAGGGAGCCGAGCAGCAGATAAATACATGTGCAGACTAGTCTCCTCTCCCTAAGAATTTCTCCCACCATTTTGCATATCCCAGCACCAGGAATTTATAATGAAAAGACTCTAAAAAATAGCAGTGAATACACAAGGTTGCTCCCTGAGGGCCACTGTTCCTGAACAGAGTGGAGTAGGAACAGCAAATGTGTGGCTTCAAAGACTGTCCTGGGGCATGTGCCTCCATCATCAGGAGAGGCACATTACTGCTCAAGGTAGATGACATGCCTGGGAGAATGTGAATTCATGAGAAGAAAGAAATAAGAAATAGGAGGAACTCCACTAAAAGAATGTCAGCAAGCTGGATAATAAATATCAGATGAAGCAAACTGAACAGTTAAGTGGAGAATTTCAAATTTGCATCATGAATATCCTGAAATAGATAATGGGAGATACTGGTATTATAGACTATAAGTAAGGGACTATAAAGAAGCAATAATGAGATACACTGAGTATGAAAACCTGGTAAGCGTGGAAAATAGCAGAATGGCTTTAGCCAAAGAATTAATTTGTACAACTAAATATAAGATTCTATCATTTCTAACTGTATGGAACATAAGTGAAGCCATATTGAATTAATGTTTTGAAGTGAAATGATGTTTGAAGTGACTAAGTAGAATATAAAAAGGTAAATAACAGTAAAAGCCAAACATGTAAGGCGCACAGTGATAAGACACCCATGACGTCAGAGTGTGACTAGTGTGATATTAGTAAAATGTTTACAGACCTCTTTTGCAATTTGTTTTGAAGTAAAACCATAGAACCTTAATGTAAAAATGAGAAAAATATTTACTTAAATGTTGTGACACTTGTTGACGTGACTAAGGCATTAGGCCACGACTTGTAATAGGATAAAAGGCCTGGGTCGCGAGAACTCAGAGAGAACGCAGAACGCTAGAGACCCGTTGGACACCTTGGACACAGCACCTGACGCTAGTGTTCTCCCCAGCCTCGCGACCAGGACCTGCACGTATGACCTGCAATCAATAAAATTCTCCTGTGTTGAGAGCCTTTGGTGAGTCACGTCCTCCGGCAGCCACTGGAGCTATAGGCACCACGCTGCACGGGACACTAACTCACAACACCAAGGCCCCATATCATATCATACAGTTCAAGAGCTACCAATCACACTGTATGGTTCAGAGGTATAGGAAAAAACCACAGAAAACTATAGGGTAAAATTTAATGAGTTTGATGATAAAAAAAAAATTGAGAATTTCTTTGAAAGTCACTCTCCACAAAACACACGCATACCATTTTGGAAGAAGGAATTTGCAGTGTCTAAAACTGACAAGAAGTTACAACTTACAGTTTACAAAGACTTCTCACAAATCAGCTATAAGGAGGCATAAAGCGCAGGAAAATGCTAATCAGATACAATTCGGGAAATCCCAGAAATCTGAACATCTAAAAAAGTATATGAAGAGATGTACAAACTTACCAAGAATCAGAGAGTTAAAAAAAAAAAAAAAAAAAAAAAGAGATAACACTATGAACAACAGCATGACAAATAGTACCTAAGTGGAGAACAGGAAGTGCTGACGAGGTGATGGGAGGCTATAGCTCACATCGCCCTTTGGAAATTGCGTACATTAAAACAGCCATTCCACAAAGTAATTCATCAGTAGGTACCCCCAGAAATATGTCCTAATAATCCCACCCATGAGTGAATATAGGCTGAAGAAACCTTACAAATCAATAGATGACTATATGACAGTATCAATGTCAGAATTATTTGAGTCTAGGAAGAAAGCAGCTCTATCATCTGAAGACTAGATAAATTGTTGAGAACGGGGTGTCATCCATGCAGCCCTCTTGTATAAACAAGCCATTTTGTGAACCGGACCCCCAGGAAAAGGGCGTGGAAGCACTGAGGATGCCGCAGCCACAGCGGGCCTTTGAGGGCCAATAAAGGGTCAAATGGGATGCGCTGGGCCCGGGCTTATCAAGGCTGTGCAGAGATATCTACCTGAGGAATGTGCAGCTGTCCGGAGACCCCATCTATCAAGGACAGGGGAACCTAGCCCTGACCCCTCTCCCTCATCATTCACTCCTTCCCTCCTCCCTGCTCCCTCCAGGACCGTTCAGTTTTGGCGGGACCCAATAAGATTCAAATAAAGTGGAGGGACCAAACCAAAAGAGGACAAGTATTTAGCTGTGTGAATTTTAACCAATAATGTACAGATCCTTCTGTATGAATGCTGGAAAAAGCTCTTACATAGAGCACTTTCTCGCCCCTCGGGGCCGCTCCCTCCCCCCAGCCATTGTATGGGTCTGAGGGGCTGATTGCGGTCCAGGCTCCAGCTTGCTTTAAGAAAACCTCCTTGTGTGATTTGCATTACCCTGTGTTCACTTTGACTCTCCTGGGATTAGTCGGAATGGGACCCTAACAAAATAAAATATATGAACTACTATGTAGTTAAAAAAGCCACAAAATAGGTTGCAAAGTGGAAATATATTTGAACAGTAGCCAGTAAAATAAGAAGATAAACTCTACAACAAGCTTGCATTAATGTGACTGTAAAACACATGCACAAATCATGACATATTTAACAAAGGCATTTGCATATTTAAGAACTTATGGATATCATATGGAATGGAACTCAGGATCAGAGATAAGGAGAAAAAACCCTATAAATAAAACAAAAGTGAGGTCTTTCATAGGTCAGTAATGATTGTATGTCGTGAAATGAGAAGGACAATTACTCAACTCTTGGCCCTCAGGTCCTCAGTAGGGGAAGTGTGAAATCGTGATCACACAGCTTACTTTTTGTGTCAGATGAGTTTATAATAGAAAATTAACTAAGAATTTTACACAGTCATTACAACATAGCTAATTGATAATAATATCTGCTTGCATTTTCTTATTTAGACAGAAAAAAAAATAAAATCAAAGGCAGCTTCATGCAAAATTATCCTATTATAAAGATAAAAGTATGAAATAAGATTAATTATATTTATTTCACCTCCTTTTAATTGCAGACTTCTGGTAGAAAATTTGTAGTGAACTATTCAATTAAGAGGCATTCATAACTTACAGGATATTTTATTTCAACAACTTCTCTAAGGTGTTTACTTTAGAAAAGTTTTGTTGCTGTGGTTTCCTATTTTTCACATTTACTCTTGCTAACTGCTAACTGACCTGCCTAGATCCTTAATTAACCCTCCAGTGGAAAAGCACTGATAACTGTGCCTTAGAACACGCTGTTACACTATACTCACAGTAATCTTACACACCAGGCAGTCTGTTACTAGTATTTCTAACAGTTAGGAAATCCATAGTTACTAGGTTGGTCTAGTTTATCACTGCTGTTCAGACATAATTCTTAATATAACCTTCTCACTCTCCAAGTGGAATATAAAAAAAAAAAAGTTTCTACTGTGTGGTTTTCAAACTAACCACTACTTAATAACTCCAGGCAGTGAAAAAATCACAGGGATAAAAATCAAAGTAGCAAGAGGAGGAAATCTTATTGATGATTTGTGGTTATTTCTTTTTTAAATTTCCCTCAGTAAGCTCTCACCTTATAGACAGTTGTGTCAATGTTAAGAACAGATTCTTGAATAAAATTACAATTACAGACATTACCTCATGTACATATATGACTGCATGACTGATGTGATCCTACAATATGGAAAATCAGAAAAATGAGAAATTATATTCCATTTATGTATGATTTATCAAAATGCATAAATGCATTCTACTGTCATACATAACTAATTAGAACAAATTAAAAAGTTTTTTAAAAATATTAATAGCTGATTTCTAAACTGCCATATTATTAGCCAGAAAATTCTTTAAAGTATTTGGATCATGGTCTCCTGTCCCCCCAAACCTATATATTTGAAGGGTCTTTGTTTTGTTTTTCCAAATTAAGCTACTTTAAGAATAGTTTGCCAGTTTTTCCCAAAGGAAAAAAGCCTTTCTAAATGTTATAACAAGTCACATTTACATAAAGTATGTGTTATAAAATTGATACATCAAAATGAAAGATTATACTAAAACAAGTTGTATGAATGTTAGAATTTCCATTTATAACTTTTCCATTTATAACTTAATTTTAGCAAATTAAGAATTAATTTTACCTTCTGCAGAGAGTTCTCCTAAAATCATTAATATAATAATAAAAGCCAAATCTTTGAACTTCATCTTCAGTGGTATGCTTCATAAGGATTTTAACAATTCTAAAGCACTAGGGAACTCATCATTAGCTAAACAATGCTTCTCTTGAAGAAAAAGTTAATAATTTACTACATCTAAGTCCAATTGGAACAAGCCTTTTATTTCAACTAAAATGTTTTCAAATAATGTTAAAATAACACAACTATATAAATTGACATTACTTTTCCTACCAGAATCTAATAAGAACATGTTAACCAATTGGGCAACAATAGCAGCAGCACAAATAATTAACATAAACTGTTTAAAAGAAAAAAAAAAAAAAGGAAAGGAAAGGAAAGAAAAAAAAAAGCAGGGTAAATTTTCAACTTTGATTCCCAATTGTAAGTTCAAGAGTAAAGGTCACCTAGCCATTGTTGTTTACTAATATTGATCAAGTGAAGCAATGAACTAGGAACATGAGATCATAGGTGCTCAAAGTTAAAATGGGTCATTATCTTTATCGCACTCCTTAAAGACATCAAGGATCTTAGTTGTCTCAATGGTAGAAAAGTTTATTGAAAATAGTAATGTCTAACATTTAGAGAGTTTGAATTCTGTGGCAAGTGGCGAGTAAACACTGTGTTTTATCATCACTCATTTGTGAAAAAGATTTTGAATGTCCACTATATACAAGGCCATGGTGAGTCCTGAGACAGATTGCAGTGAAAAAGCAGACTAAAATTATTACTCCTGTGAAGTTTACATTCTAATGAGTTTTAATTTAAAGTAAAAAGTAATACAAATAAGAACAATAATGTGTGAGGCATTAATATTTCAATTTTAGAATATTTTACTAAAATATAACATTAATAGAGAAATGCACATATCAATGAATTTTTACATCACAAATTCAGGACCCAGAACAAGAAACAAAATATCTGCTTCCCAGAAGCACCCTTCCAAGGCACTATCTACACCCTCCTGCCCTCCCCAGTGTTAAACGCTATCTTCACTTCTGACAGTGTAGATTAGTTTTGCCACGTTTTATAGTACATGAATGACAACATTTAGTACACATTCTTTTATACTTGTTTCCTTTTGCTTCATATGTGGCTTATGAAGTTCATCCATATTTTGGGGTATAGTAGATAGTTCCTTTTTCATAGAATATTCTATTTTGTGAATATGCCACAAATTATCTATCCATTCTACTGTTTGTTGAAATTTGGGTGATATATAGTTTGAAAAATTAATATGGCATATGCTAAGATTTCTCAATATCTCAAAGATATATTGAGAAAGATATTTTGAAAAAAGGATATTTTTTCATTTGAAAACTTTCAAACAATGCCTACCTGAATTCTTCCATTAATATTTTACTATATATTTTTGAATTCTTACATGCTTCCATTAATTTAACTTTAAACAGTCAATCTCCAGAATGTACTTATTTTGCATAACTGAAACTTTGTATCCTCTGACCAATACCTATGTCCCCCTCCCTCAATTTCCTGGCAGTCACCATTCTACTCTCTACTATGTTTAACTATTTTAGATTCTACCTGTAGAGAGATTTGTTTGTTTGATTTTTATTTTGGGTTTTTTTTTTTTTTTTTTTTTTGGAGTATTTGTCTTTCTGTTTGGCTATTTCAGCATATTGTTACCCCAGTCCATCTGAGTTATTGCAAATGGCAGTATCATTTGTCTTCAAGGCTATATAATAAGCCATGACATTTACATACTGTTTTCTTTATCCATTCATCCATCAATGAACATTTTTGTCATTTCCATATCCTGATATTGTGAATAACGCTGATAATGCTGCAGTGAACTTGACTGTGCAAATATCTCTCTGATATTCTCATTTCAATTCCTCTGGATATATATTCAGAAGTAGGATTTCTGGGTTAAATGGCAATTCAGTTTTTTTTTTTTAATTTTTAGTAGTAGATGGACACAATACCTTTACTTTATTTATTTACTTTTATGCAGTGCTGAGGATTGAAGACTAGGCAAGTGCTCTATCCCTGAGTTCCATCTCAAGCCTGGCAATTCAATTTTTGATGTTTTTAGAACCTCCATATTTCCCCCCCATAGGACTATACCAATTTACTTTTCCACTGAGAGTGCACAAGTTTTTCCTTTTCTCCAAATCCTTGCCAACAGTTGCTGTTTTTGTTTTATTGATAGTAGCCATCCTAACAGTAAGAGGTGGTATTTCATTGTGTTTTTAACTTGCATTTTCCTAATGATTCGTGATGTTGAGCCCCTTTTCATACATCTGTTGGCCATTTGTTGATCTTCCTTGAAGAAATGTCTATTCAAGGATTTTGCCCTTTTAAAAATCAGGTTATTTCTTTTATTATTGAATTGTAGGAGTTACTTATATATTTCGGATATTAACATCTTATCAAGCATATACTCTGCAAATATCTTATTCCGCTCTCTAAGTTACCACTTAGTGCTATTGCTTCCACTGCTGGGCCGAAGCTTCTTACTTCGTTGTATTCCCACTTGTCTATTTTTTTTCCTTGAGATTTGGGGTGAATTCCAGGAAATCATACCTCAGACCAATGTTCATGTTATGGGGCGCAACTTACGAACTGACCAATTACCACTGAGAAGTCCAAATTTGAGAGTCTTTATTAAGCTGGCCGGCTGACTGTCTCACATAATGCCCCAAAAATGGCTATTGGGAGAAAAACCCCGATTATAGGGTTGCAGGGGTTTTTATACCATCAATCATAATCTGTTGCTATGATTCGAAATTACAAACTAACATCAGGGGATCTGAAATCATTAGCAGAAAGGGAAGTAGTTCAAAATGACCTTATTTACGTACAATTTAAAGAATGGTTACTAACATCTGAACAATCACTGCTGACATCACGGTTAACATGGTACATTGTTTAGGAAACTAGGAATCAAAAAGAGAACAATTTTTCATTATATAAGATTTGCCATTTTGTCATTTCGTATTGCCAAACAAGTCATGCTAAGCAACTGTTGATGGGTACAGAGGTGGGGCGTTCCCCTGGGAGAAGTATTTCCTACATAACTGGAGTCTCAAGGTAAAATGGAGTCTGTTTAGTCATTGCTCATATAGCCTGGCCCATAACATTTCCATGGAGGCAAATATGTCAACCTGTCACAGTTCAGAAACTTTTTTCCTGTTCTCCATTTTGTATTTCACATTTCTCTAATCCACTTTAGTCAAATTTAGTAAATGATGCGAAAATAAGAGACTAATTTCATTCTTCTGCCTCTGGATATCCAATTTCCCTAAGACCTGCTGTGGGAGATTATCATTTCCTCACTATGCGTTCTCGGTACCCTTGATGAAGATCTGTTGACTATATTTATGTGAGTTTTTCTGGGGGTTCTCTGTTTAGTCCCACTGGACTGTATGTCTGCTTTTTTTTTTTTAACTCATCTGCATTTATTACTCTTTAAAGCAGAATGCTGACTTGGGTACTACGTATTTCCATCCACAAGCCTTACTGAGTTACTTTTTGAACAGCTTCATAACACACATAGGGAGGTTTAAGTTTTGTTCTCTAAACACTTTCCTTTGGAAAACAAGCCCTGGAGAGTTCCTCCCACCCAGCAAGCTGTTTCAGTGTAACACACTTGGTTCCAGAGGACTAGTACATGCACAGTGGGTAACTACAGGGATGGAGAGTTTAAAAAGCAGATCCTAACAAGATGAAACTCAGGCCATTGTAACAAATATTTTTCTTTTAAACATCAAGGTCTATCTTGGAACACTTCAGGGACAAGATTTGGTCTGGTCTACTAAGGGATACAACTTGGTAGTGAACACTTCAGACAGAGTTAATGATAGGTTACATGTCTTAGAACAAACATCTCAACCTGTTAAAATAGCTAATGTGAAACTAGAAAAAGCATTACTAGCTCTGCTTTAGTGCCTGAAGTATCACAGGATCACTTAAAAGTACAAAGAAATCCTATCTCTCCTGAAGTAGTTACTGTCATGCCATATAGACTTTAATAAATGTTAACAAAAATGAACCAAAAAAAAAATTCTTGAAAACACATCAGGAATGAAGGTGAAGTCAGAAACACGCCTGGGTGGCTCTCTAGAGGCCTCGTCTACTTCCATTCGTGACCCGTCGGCATCTCTTCCGTTACAGCAGCATTGGCGTCATCAGCGGTGGGATCATCTTCATGGATACCTAGCCCGAGTTTGATCACCCTGTAGATCCTGTTAGCATGGGTCTGGGGATCTTCCAAACCGAAGCCAGAAGACACAAAAGCAGTCATACAGCAGGGTGAGCAGATCTTACACAGACTCGTCGTTCTTGTCAGCCTCCACCTTTTGCCTCAAGGCCTCTATGATGGAGTGGTCAGGGTTTACCTCCAGGTGTTTCTTGGCTGCCATGTAGCTCATTGTTGAGTTGTCTCTCAGCACCTGAGCTTTCATAATTCTTTCCATGTTTGCTCTCCAGCCATATGTGCTTGTGACAATACAGCATGGGGAGGTTACCAATCGGTTTGACACAACCACCTTTTCGACCTTTTTCTCCAAGATGTCCTTCATGATCTTGCAGAGGTTTTCAAACTTTGTCTTTTTCTCTTCCTGTTTCTTCTTTTCTTCTTCATCCTCTGGAAGCTCCAAGCCCTCTTTGGTGATAGACACTAATGTCTTCCCCTCAAATTCCTTCAGCTGTTGGACTCAGTACTCATCGATGGGCTCAATCATGTAGATCACTTCCAAACCATGCTTCCGAAGACGCTGCACAAAGGCAGAGTTAGCTACCTGATCCTTGGTCTCACCTGTGATATAGCAGATGTGTTTCTGATTTTCCTTCATTCTGGTACAATAATCCTTGAGAGAAACCATCATACCCCAGAAGCAGACGTGTAGTATCGTAACAGCTCTGAAAGCTTCTTTCAATTCTGAGAGTCTTCATGTATTTCAAGTTTCATATTTTTAGAAAATTGCTCATAGAATTTTTTGTAGTTCTCTTTTATCTTCTGCCAGTTCAGTGAACAGTTCTAAGCATGTTTTGACCAAATTCTGATGACTTTCAAAATTTTGCTCTGTTGCAACATTTCCCGGGAAAGGTTTAGAGGAAGATCCTCGGAATCTACCACTCCTTTAATGAAGTTCAGATATTCAGGGATTAGCTCCTCACAGTTATCCATGATGAAAACTCTGCATACATACAGCTTAATGTTGTTCTTTTTCTTTCTGTTTTCAAAGAGGTCCAAAGGAGCGCATCTTGGGACAAAAAGATGAGCTCTGAATTCCACTGTCCTTCAACGGAAAAATGTTTTACTGCCAAGTGATCTTCCCAATCGTTGGTCAAACTCTTATAGAACTCTTCATACTCCTCATTAGGGATATCATCAGGATTTCTGGTCCAAATGGGCTTTGTTTTGTTGAGCTCTTCATGATCGATGTCCTTCTCCTTCATTTTCTTCTTTTTCTTCTTGTCACCATCCTTCTTTTCTTCTTCTTCATCAAAACCAACATCTTCAATTTCAGGTTTGTCATCAGGCTGTTTTTCTTCTTTTTCCCTTTCTTCCTCTTTATCTTCTTTTTCTTCAGCCTCATTATCGCTGACTCCACAAAGAGAGTAATGGGATAGCCAATAAACTGGGCATGTTTCTTCCCAATCTCCTTTAGTCTTCTTTCCTCCAAGTACTCAGTTTGGTCTTCTTTCAGATGCAGGATAACCTTTGTCCCACCACCCACTGGTTCCCCTGTGTCAGTCCTGATGGTGAAGGAGCACCCTGCGGAGGACTCCCAGGCATACTGCTCATCATCTTGTGTTTGGGGATCACAATCACTTTCTCTACAACCAAATACGCAGAACAAAAACTTGACACCAAACTGGCCAATCATGGAGATGTCAGCGCCAGCCTGCAAAGCCTCCATGAACGCTTTGGTCTCAGACTTGGGGACAGTACCAAGGTTATTGATCAAGTCAGCTTTAGTCGTTCAGATTCCAGTATCCACGATGGTGAGGGTTCGGACTTGTTTGCTTGGAATCAGATTAATGTGCAGCTCCTTCCCTGAGTCTAGCTTACTGGGATCCGTCAAGCTTTCCTATCTGATTTTTGTCCAGGGCGGCCCAATGAGTTGGCAATCAGCTCCCCACAGGAAAGTCTCTTTGTTCGAGTAGGAAGTGTTGATGATCAATGACATCAACTGGGCAATCTCCGCCTGGAAGGCAAAGGTCTCCACCTCCTCCTTCTCCCTGGGCTGGTCTTGGGTCTGGGTCTCCTCCAGCATCCTGGCAGGACGACTGCAGGGGATCTGTGGTGTAGCAGCACCAGGATGCTGAAGCAACTGTACATCTGTTTTTACAACACAACCATACTGCCATAATTCTGTAGCTTTGTAAGTGTGATACAACAGCTTTGCTCTTTATTATGGTTTAGATACTAGGTGTCCCTCAAAATCTCATGTGCAAGACAATGCAAGAAGGTTTACAGGAGAAGTGATTGAGTTATGAGAGTCTTAACCCAATAGATGAGTTAATCCCCCCTGATGGGATTAACTGAGTGATAACTGTAGGTGGGTAGGGTGTGACTGGAGGAGATGGGTCCCTGAGGCTGTGCCTTTGGGGTTTTTATTTTGTATCTGGTGAGTCTCTCTCTCTCTGCTTTCTGATCTTCATGTGAACCACTTCCCTCCACCACACTCTTCCACCATGGTGTCCTGCTTCACCCCGAGCCCTGAGGAATGGAGTGGGCTGTCTATGGACTGAGACCTCAGAAACTGTGAGCCCCCAAATAAACTTTTCCTCCTCTACTGTTGTTATGGTTGGGTCTTTTAATCATAGCACTGAAAAAGCTGACTGAAACACTCTTTTTGCTCAAAAATTTTCATGGTTTCAAATGAATTTTAGGATTGTTAATATTGTTCTTCTAACAATGACCAGAGAAGGAAATTAAGAAATCAATTCCATTTAAAATTGCATAAAATACTTAGTAATAAAATTATCCAAAGAAGTGAAAGATATAATACTGAAAACTATGAAACACATACAAAAGAAAACTTAAAAGAAGCAAATAGATAAAGATATCATTTTTATGAATTGGAACAATTCATATTGTTAAAATGTCCACATTTCCCAAAATGATATGTAGATTCCATGTAGTACTTATTAATAATTCCAATATCATTATTTTACAAAAATGAATAAATTCTCAGAGGTGAAATGTGAATTATAAACAGATAAGTATTGCTATTTATAATGAAAGCATGCCTATTAGCTATTTTTCATTTCACTATGAATTGCTTGTATTTCTTTGCATATTTTTCTATTGAGCTATTTGTCTTTTTCTTACAGATGTTTATGAACTCATAATATGGAAAATGGAACTGCTTTGTGATTTTGAATTTTATATTCTTGTTATAGTTTGGAAAAGAGGTGTCCTATTTATACAGAAATGTAAAGAAGTGAAATGATTAGGTCATGAAAGCTGTAATATAACCAGTTCCATACTGGTTTGAATGGACTGACTGGGTGGTAATTGTAGCCAGATATAGGGCTGGAAGATGCACGTCACTGATGGTGTGCCAGGGAAGGGTCTTCCTGTAGCCTGTCTCTCTGCCTCCTGGCTGCAAGGAATGAAGCAGAACTTCACCATGCCCTTTTGCCATGATCTTCTGCCTCATCTGTGCACAGAGCAATGGAGATGGTTGTCTATGAACTGAGACCTCTGAAACCATGAGCCCCAAATTAATTTTTTTTCTAAGTTGTTCTTGGATGTTTCGTTCACAGAGATTAAAAGCTGATTAACACAGAAATTGATACTGAGATGTGTGGTCATTGCTGTGACTAACCTGACCACATGGTTCGGAAGCCTTTGGAAATGATTTGTGGGCAAGGTTTGAAGAAGTCTAGAGATGCAGGCTGGAGAAACTATAGACATTAAAGACTGTGCTCACCAAATTTCAGAAGGGAATGGGGACTTTATTGGAAATTAGAGGAGAGCTTGTTTGTGTTATATTCTGGTAAAGAATTTGGGTACATTTTACCCTTGTCCTGAGACTTTGTGTGAGGCTGAATTTAAAAGCGATAGGGCCCATTAATCTGGTGGAGGAAATCTCAAGGCAGTACATCATTCAGTTAATGCATGGATATTGTTGGCAGTTTTAGCCAGTTTTATTATAAGAATTAGGAACAAAAAAAAAAAAAAAACAGAGTAAAACGATTGTAAAAACTCACAATTTGACCAGAAAAGTGCTTGCAAAATTGGGGCCCAGAAAGGTGTGGTTGTGGGTTGGGGTTGTAGTTCAGTGGAATAGCATTTGCCTAGCATGTGTGAGGCACTAGGTTTGATCCTCAGCACCACATGAAAATAAATAAAATAAAGGTATTGTATCCATGAACAACTAAAAAATATATATTTTAAATAAAGAAAGTTGTGATCGGTAAGACATCATAGCCACTAAAGAGATGCTAAGTACTTTGCACAAGACCTGAGGAATGGTGCCTTGAGGGCAAGGCAGGAATTGACAAGACCACACACATCAGTCTCAAGTGTGTAAAAGGAACAATTCCTTTGAGAAGAGTTCCTGGGGGCATCCTGCTCACATAGGGGAACCTAGGAAGTTGTTTTAGTGCTCAGCTGCCCAGGCACTCAGAGCTACTGCAGCTGTAGTCCCAGGAGGCCCAGGTACTGGTCAAGATGGCAGCCACTATGGCATTCAAGTGATGCTGGTTCTGCAGGAATGCATAATGATGCATTTGATGAGTCATGGAGGCTTCCACTGATGTTTCAAGGAAGGCCTGGGAGGCCAGGCAGAGTGTAGCAGGGTCAGAATGCCTGCAGCTGCCTTAGAGGGTGATGCATAAAGCTGTGAAGGTGAAGTCAAAGCTGAAATGGAGACTCCAGGAATTAAGAGATGCCAGAAATATGAACTGTCTGCCAAGAAAAGCTGTTGATTGTGGAGAGTCAGGCTGAGAGGCCATGTGGATCGCAACCTACAACACCAAACTGGTGAGACTGCCCACGCATTTTGGAGAGCACACCTCACCACCATGTATACGAAATGCTGCATGCAGAGTTATGACACCTGTTTACCCAGGTTGATTTCAGTCTTCCTTTGGTCTCCTTGCTGCTTTCTATGCCTGTTTCTGCCTTTTGGAATGGAAATGTTTATTCTTTGCCTTTGTATATCAGATATATGTAACTTTCTTTTGATCTTTACAGGGGTTCACAGCCAGGAATTGACTTGAGTCTCAGGGGGGATGTTGGACTTGGACTTTTGAGCAAAACTGGAACTATTAAAAGTGTAGAGACTCTTGAAAATGAACTATGACATTTTGCATCATAACATGTACATGAGCTTTTGGAAGCACAAGTTGGAATGTTATGGTTTAGTTATGGGTACCCCAAAAGTTTCCGTGTTAATACAGGAATATCCAGATATAATTATTGTTAGGATAACTATAACCTGATTGGTCCATCCTTGTTTGAATAGACTGACTGGGTGGTAACTGTAGGCTGGTGAGGCATGACTGGAAGAGATGGATCACTGGGGCTATGTTCTTGAAGGGTTCATCTTCCCTGTGGCCCCTCTCTAGCTCTGCTTCCAGGCCACTATGAACAGAGCTGCACTTCTCCATCACACTCTTTCACTATGAAGTTATGTCTCACTCTGGGCCCAGAGTAATGGACTTGGCCCACCATTAAGTAAACCTCTGAAGTCATGAATGAAAATAAACTTTTCCTCCTCTAAATTGTTCTTATCAGATATTTTGGTCACAGTGCGGGTTTACTCACTAACATAGTACTTTTCCTGGTACATGTATCTTTTATACATATTTTTTCACGTTGCAAGTTAATCTCTTCAAGACTTTTGGGATTGTGTTATACTTAGAATCACTAACATGTTGAGTTTTTAAAAATTATGGTTTCAAATATTAGGGTTTTTTTGTTTTGTTTTTAAGTGATGAACATAAACTTTTGTGGATAGTTATCAGAGAAGTACCTTTTTCCCCTCAGAATTGTCACCTGTCTCATAACTTATCAAATAATTTATCATTTTTAAACTTCTCTGAATTTCCATCATGGTAATTTACTAACTACATTCATCTACTCATCCTAGGTCTATTTTTAGATTTTTCTAACAATTTCATCATTTGTAATTTTGATTAGGATTTTTAGCATCATATTTTCACTACTCTCACTATAGGATATAATGAGTCTAGTCTTCACACTTCAAGGATTGTTTCAAAAATGCAGAAATGAAAAGGAGGCAATGTGCCTGTAAAGACAGAAATTGGAGTGATGTAGCCAGAAGCCCAAGAATACCTGGAGTCACCAGAAGGTTGCAGGAGGCAAGAGACAGACGCCCCTAGAGCCTTATAAGGAGTACAAGCCCTGCCAACATCTTCACTTCAGACCAGTGATCTCCAAAACTGAAAATAAGTTTCTGTCGTATTAAGCCAATAAATTTGTGATCATTTGTAATAGTAGCCCTCAGAAATTAATACACTTGTTTATGTAAATCAGAATTGGAACACCCCAAAATGTAAATGTATGTTACAACAGTAAACTGAACACACTTAAAAATGGTTAAAATGTTACATTTGTTTTACCACAATTAAAACATTTTAAATATAGGAATGGGGGGTGGACAGAGACAAAGGGAGGAGGAACTGGAATTGCTACATTAATATCAGGCAAAATTTTAAAATATTACCAAGAAACTAGGTCATTCCAAATTAGCATAGTAAACGTATTGACAACATAATAACCTTGAAGATTATAGAACTAATAAGAAAGCTCCAAAATACATTCAGCTAATTGTTTTTTTTGGGGGGCGGGTACCAAGGATGGAACTTAGGGGCACTCAAACACTGAGCCATATTGCCAGCTCTATTTAGTGTTTTATTTAAAGACAAGGGTCTCACTCAATTGCCTAGTGTCTCGCCATTGCTGAAGCTGGCTTTGAACTCACCATCTTCCTGCCTCAGCCTCCTGAGCCCTGGGATTATAGGCGTGAGCCACTGTGCCCAGTCAATTCATTGGTTTTTGATTCAAGGGGACAAAGACAAATCTGTAATTACAACAGCACTCTCTTAATAACTAGTAAAAGAAGACAGGGAGTAAGCAGACAGAAGTCCTGAACAGTACAATCACCTAATTTGACTGCACTGGATTTGTTAATCACTATACATACAGCGGACATTTTTCATATGTATGTGGAACAATTACCAAAGCAGTCCATGTGGTCCACAAAACATTTTGCAAACCAAAGAAGCCAGAAAAAAAGAGTAGAATCATCAATAATAATGGTAATTGGAAAATATACAAGTATTTTTCAAGTAAATAACACATTTCTAAATGATTCATGGGTCAAAAGAGATCAAAATAAAAATTACCTTGAACTGAATGAAAATAAAAAACAAATCTGTGATGGGCTGACATATTTGACTCCATGGAAATGTTATAGGCCAGGCTACATGGGTAATGACTAAACAGATTCCATTTTACCTTGAGACTCCATGTTATGTAGAAAATACTTCACCCATGGGAACGCCCTGCCTCTGTGCCCATCAATAGTTGCTTAGCGTCTCCTGTGAGAACACCCGCCTCTGTACCTATCATCAATTGCTTAGCAAGACATGTTTGGAAACACAAAATGGTAATTCTTGTATAACGAAAAATTGTTCTCTTTTTGATTCCTGGTTTCTTAAACGATGTACCATGTCAACAGTGATTGTCTAGATGTTAGTAACCATTCTTTAAATTGTACTTAAGTAAGGTCATTTTGGCCCACTCCCCTCTTTTGCTAATGATTTTAGATCTCATGATGTTAGTTTGTAATTTTAAATCATAGCAATGGACACTTATGATTGATGTACTGACTTACGGTATAAAAACCCCTACAAATCTATGGTTGGGGCTGTTCTCCCAATAGCCATTTTTGGGGCATTGTGTGAAATAGACAGCCCACTGGCTATTAAAGACTCTCATATTTGGACTTCTCAGTGGTGATCGGTCTGTTCTTAAGTTGTGCTCCACAACAAAATCTTACCAACTTTAAGGGATGCAGCTAGATTTGTACATACAGGTAAACCTATAGAAATAATTACCCATACTTAAGAAGAAAATGTACTCAAGTCAATAAAACCAGTTTCTACTTCACAGTCTAGAAAGTAGAGTAAATGAAACTCTGAGTAATCAGAAAAGAGGAATTAATAACTGACCCATATAATTTCATATGAAAATGCAAAGAATCTAGTTATATCAACTTAGGAAAAATACCAAAGTTGGATGAGTTATAGTAAGGGATTTTGAGTCTTCCATTAAACTATAACAGGATATTGGCATAAAAATGAGATCAAGAAAAATGAAAAAAGTCTGGAAATATATATATATATATGGAAATAATATATATATATGGTCAATTGATATTTTTCCAAATTTATAAATGTATTTCAATGAAGAATAGTCTTTTTAAATGAACTGTGCAGGGAAAGTCATCTATATGCAAATAAACTTTGATCCATGCCTTGTGACATCAAAAAAAAAATTAACTTGAAATGGATCAAAAAACTAAACAATACAAATGTTATAGAAAAACAGATGAAAATCTTTAAGCTCTTGGGCTAAGCAGAGATTTTGTATATGCCAAAAGCATAATAAGTTAAAAAAAAAGACAAATTGGACTTCTGTACTTCAAAAGGCACTAATAAGAGAATGAAAAGGTAAGTGACAGACTACAATACTTGTAAATCTCACATCTAATAAAGAACTTGTGTTCAGAATATTTCACAACTTAGAGCAATCAATTTTTTAAATGTGCAAGACTTAGACACCTTCACCAAAGACATGTAAATGATAAAGAAAACCTAGATACTCAACATAATTATTATTAAAGAAATGCAAATTAAAACCACAATGATATAGCACTAGTCAATTAGAGTGTTTAAAACTGTGTGACCAAAGCAAATGCTCCTCAGGATGCTGTAAATGTAAATATGCAAAGAAACATATGTAGACATACTGCGTTACTTTCAGTGGTCTTACTGAAAATTGAAAAGAACAAGTAAAAGAGTTGGATAAAACAAGAAGCTGGCCAGGTTAATCAAATGAATGTGTTCACACTTGAGTATGAGACAGAATAAGGAGACTCTGCTGGAAGGACAAGTAGAACTGGTAAGTGAAAAAGAAGAATGCAATGCACTTATAAGGTAAGGATGCAACTACACTGTTCTTTATATTCTTTACCTTACAATTTTTTTCTATCTCACCCTAAGATGGGAATTGTACTTCTGTGTAGTAGTGAGTGTGATATCAATGCACAAGACACAATATCCTTATCATTTAAATTTGACAGTGTATGAACCATAAAGGACTTTCAGAGTGGACCCCAAATTCACCACATGTAGTAAATCAGGGCTGTTCACACAGTTCTGTTGTAAGCAGCAGGAATCACCCTATAATTTCTTACTTGTCAAATCTAACAACTCTCCCTGGGAATGGACCAGGGGAAGCCCTGGTAAGACTGATGTTACTGGGTAATTAGTACAACTGAGCCAGGGAGGGTATGTGTTAAAATCCCAGCAAAAGTTTTTCTTGTTGTTTTTTTTTTGTTTTTTGTCTGAGATTCAAAAAAAAATAAAAATAAAATCTGTTTAAACATCTGAAAGTCATTTTCTTGCATGTGTAATATTTCTTATACAACTACTAGTTGGTTATATCCATCTTAGATAAGAAATTTAGCATCATTAATGTTTTTATACTGGCCAGTTAAATCCTAGCAGTATGTATAATTTACCAAAGTAAACAAATTATTTATAGTAAGGCTCTGTTGAATGAAGGAAAACAAAACAAGAGAGTCAACAAAAATCACAATGTTTAAAAAATACTTAATACTGACAGTTCCTAATAACACTTTATTGAGGAAAAGAAAGAGTGCGAAAGAAAAATCTCCAGCAAATTTGAATATACTCTTGAACACATCAATATGTGTAGATCTATCCTAAGCAAATTATAAGTAGTGTTGGCCTTTGACCACTGTGACCAAAATACCCAACGAGAACAACTTAGAAGAGGAAGTTTATTTAGCTCGCATGCTTTCAGAGGTCTTAGTCTAAAAACATCCAATTCCATTGCTCTGGGCCCAAGGTGAGGGAGAACACCATGGCAGGAGGGTGCGGTGGAGGAGCACTGCTTCATTCATGACATCCAGGAAGCAGAGAGAGGGAAGGGGTTTCAGGGAAGATAAACCCTTCCAGGGCACACCCCAGTGACCCACTTCCTTCAGCCCTGCCTCAACTGCCTACAGTTACCATTCAAACTGGGTTAGACTGATTAGGTTACAGCTCCCACAATCTAATCGCCTCACCTCTGAACATTTCAGCATGAACATAAGAGCTTTTGGGGGACACCTGGGATCTAAACCATAACATCAGTACACAATTTTAAGCTAGTTAGGATTTACTTACTATTTCACACAGCTAAATTTTTTATAGTATCCATACATGGACAAACTTTGGGATCCTATCAGATTTCAAATGGCCATCAAAATTGGATTTCTGTGGCTTTGGAACCACAAAGATACAGATGACAATGACCTAAAGTTTTACAAAACAAGTTATTTTCAAAACAGAATCATTTTCAAGTTTGTGGTATGTAAATGGACAACAAATTTCTTTTAAAGCAATACTATGCTCTTCCCGCTACGAATTATAATCCATATTATAATCAGTTCAAAGTTAAGGGGTTTTAGTATATACTATGGCAGGTTATATTTTTATATTTTCCCTAGAGAAGCTCACTTACCTCTCTGGATGCTTTAGCCAGTGAAGGAGTATGTTATACATAAAAGTGTGGGAATATTTTAGACTCTTCTTATTTCTAAGTGAATAGACAGAAACTTCAATTTTCAACATTTGTTTTAGTAAAATGCCTCAGGTTATCAATAAAACAGGTAAAAGTTGATCCCTTTCCCTTTAGGAATATGACTTCTTTCAAACTAATATAACACTTTAATAGACACAAAAAACAGTACTATAATCACCTTATGACATATTTGTTTGTTACATGCATACAGCTATATTAAATAAAAAACAATGAAGAATTTAATAAACAGTTATTTGTAATACACATATATTTTTAATACAAAGCCAGATAGAAGTTGTACATAGAAAGAAAAAGCACTTTACAAATTCATGATTAGCTTTAATATTTCTTTATACTGTACACAATGAAAATGCTTATATTTACTAATAAGGAATGCCAAGTGTATCCATCACCATTTGAATAGCTTGCAGAGAATTGGTGATTTCTTCTATACTATCTCTTCTTAAAACCCAATCCGGTTTAAGTCTGTTTTAAAAAAAAATTAAATACGACATTAAAACAGTATATCTCTTAAGAGAGTTAACCTTTACCTTTATGTATTAACTGACATGTGGCTCTTCATGAACACATCACTGCCCTTACAATCTTCTCAAAGAGGTGGAAAAACTTCATACTATAGCCAATTATCAGTTCTAAATTATTTCCTTAAAAATGATGCTGGCTTCTTTGAAGCTTATACTACTTAGTTTTGCTACTGCCTTTTGCTCATTGACCATCTCCTAATTATAAACCTGCTTCTTGGTCTTCCCCCAACTCCTGCTACCATTCTCATTAATATCAACATCCATATGGCTAAAAAGTCAACAGCATGGTCCGTTTTTCCAACCCTTTCCTTCCATTCTTTCTCAACTAACCCTTTCTCACATGATTACATTCTAGACTTTATCAGAAAGTGCACACCATTGAAATCTCAATTTGAGACTTCTATTCTACAACAATCACTTCCAATTCATCCATGCTATCTCCACCCTGATGTGCTCTCTAGTTCATTTGACCTCAACACATACCTATTGTCCATCAGAATTCTGTTCTCACTTTTCCTCCCTAATTAGTTGAGGTATTTCAGTATTATCCTCTTTGCAAATGTTATTAACTCTGTTCCTCTCTCCCATTGAACTTGTCTGGAAAATTCTATTTGGATTCCAAATTGAATAGAAATATCTTCTTTCTCCATTCCTATACAGACAGATATTGCTAAAGAAATTACACATTTTTATTTTATGTCAATTGCAGACCTAAAGTGGGCATTTGAAATCACCTAGTATGCTTCCTTGCTCTCCAAGATGACTATTTTCTTTCTTTCTTTCTTCTTTTCAAATGTCCCTTCCACACCCTAAGCTGCTTCTGAGTTGTTGAGTATATAATCTCAACCCACAGTGAGAAAATGGTATCAGTCAGAGGAGAGTTCATGTATATTCTCACATAAATCACTACTATATATACTTCCACCTTATTCTTTCTTGTTGAAAAATCCAAATACCTCACCATTGGTGAGTGGTAAAAAGGTGGTATAACCAATGGAACAGTCTGCAGTGATAAAAAGGAATAAAATTTCAATCCATGATCACATTCATTCATCTGCTGGCCTTAAGTACTATCTATATCCTGAAACCAATAATACTCCAATTTTTATCTTTAGCTTTGTTCTTCTGTTCAACCACAGACCTGATTTTCCAATGGCTTATTTGTATTTTCCTCTTATTTATGCTGTAGGTTTCTGAGGCTTATCCAAAACAAAATCCATGCCATGATGCAACACTCCTGCCCACTCTATGCTATCCTTTCCTCAACTCATCCTCCAGGACTCAGCTTAAATATCACAAACCACAGATGATTTTTCAGCTATTCTCTTACAGCAGGAACTCTAAGTTACTCTTTATCTTAGTAGTTGTCACTATCTTTATTATTTTACTTACTAACTTGCTTGTCCATTGTTATTCTTCCTGAACCATATAGCGCTATGCTGTACAACCACCATAATTTAAGTACTTTATAGTTCAAGATGCAGCTGTATGATTTTTACTCCCTAATGATGATAGAGGGGCCTATCCACACAAACAAATTCCCACTAAAAAAAATGCTTCCAAAGTAACATAAACTAGCTAAACCACAGTTATCTGTACAGATCTAGAGCAGGATAAATGGTGACCCCAAAAGATGTATTATCTATGTCTAATCACAGAACCTGTGATGTTACCTTATTTGGAAAAAAAAAAAGATTTTTTTGTAGATAAGTAAAGGATCTTGAGATAAGATCATCCTGGATTAATTCTGTTGCTTGCTCTAAATCTAATAACATGTGTCCTTATAAGAGACACTGAGGAGGGAGAAGGAGAAGTCCATATAAGTTGGAGGCAGAGATTGGTTATATAGCCATAAGGCAAGGAACACTTGAAGAAAAAAGAACCTGAAGGAGCCATGGAAGGATTGTACCCCATAGCATCCAGTAGGAGTATGATTCTGCCAATCAACACCTTGATTTTAAATTTTGGGAGAATAAGTTTCTGTTGTTTAAAGCCACCAAGTTTGAGGTAACTTGCTACAACAGCTCACAAAAGTTAATATAAAGTTCCATAAAGTATTTCTGTGGAAGGAGAACTTTCAAAAGTCAAGATCTTTACGGGAGCATTGGAGGTTATGGCTAACAGGGATATTTTAGAGTTCCTAAACAGTGCAGTTTGTTCTTAACATGGAAAATTACTTCATATACTTAGCATTAGTTCTGAACTATTTAATATAAGGAATTTGCTGAGTACCTATTTGAATATCCAAAGCTATAATACTATTACTTCATTATTTACTGAAATTGCCTCCTTTAGATTTAGTGAATAGTCTTTTCTTATTCATATATTGTTTCTTCATGGTTAAGAACAATATCTTGCTTCTTGTTAATTTTTATTAAATGAATTGATGGTGACATGAAATTATAGAATGTAATTAACTGCTTACCTTGAAACTATTCTGGTCCTTATAGGTGTTTCTGGAATAAAGGGAATGCCTATGGAAGAATTCTTCTTTTGATTATTAAGTATTCTTTCAGCATTTATTTTATGTTTACGAGCTGTAAGTTTGTATAGACTGTAAATACGGTCAACAACTTTGGATCTACTTCGTACATCCTAAAAAAGAAAGTGCACATTTATTAAAAGCTAATAAGAATCCAGTCTCTCCTAGAATAACAAAATCAATCATTTGAACACTATGCCATAAGTTTTCGAGCTTTTAACATGAGCAAAGCTCTCTAAGTGCAGCAGGCAAATTAATTTAAATTGTGAAATAATATGTAAGGCGATTATAAAGAGAAGAAATATTCAAAAGTTGTATATTTAATTCCATACTAAATACAAAAAGGAAATATAGTCAATATAACCTGTCCTATCCAGTTACCAAGTCATGTGACTTTTACCTCTTCCAAGTTTCCAAGATCATCTGCTTATCTATCGTTGACACAACCCTAGGTGAAGCACAGTCTCTCATCTAGCCACTACAAATCTACACTTGCCTCCTTCTTTAATGGTCTCCCTATATCCATACATACTCTCCCAAATTCATTCTTCAATCGGTAACCAGAGTGATGCTAAAACTTAAATAGGAAAGTATCATTCTCTTGCTTAAAATTCTTCAGTGGTTTCCTACGGTTATCAGGAAAAGGCCTCAATCCTGTCACAGGCTCTGGTTGCTCTTATGTTGATTGTGATACCTAGAGAGAATAACTCAGATGTCTAGTCACAGAAAAACTTGAGACATATTTATGGTTATGACAGGTGAATAGAGAATTACAGGCATCTGAATTTCCTTCCTTGCTAGGGTAATTTGTTATATTCTTCAGTAAACAGGAAATGCTTACTTACATGACTGAAATATTTTTGGAATTCAGTTTCTTTGATATCAAAAAGAAATAATACATACACATACACTATATGTGTGTGTGTGTCTCCTGTTATCCTGAACACACACACACACACACACACACACACACACACATACCAGGCAAAAAAAAACAGGTTTGATCACATGCAAAATCCTATTTTAGTGTAATGTGTAATGATTACTAAAGGAAAAATAAAATCCATAAGCATAAGAACATATTAAAAAACCTCAAAGAAAAGTAACTGACCAATACTTACAGAAGCTCTGTTTGTTGTTTTCAACAAAACAGCCAACAAACAACAGGTTTTTGTGAAAATGCTTCCACCCTTGTCTGCAACTCTGTCACCGGGTTTTTCTCGGTACATCTGCAAAAGCTCCAGCAGTGTGTCTATACAATTTTCTGCATCATAAACTGCTGCAGTAGTTTTCTCATACTTGAAGAGAACAGAATGAAATTAAAAGTTGTATAAGCATACACCTTTAAAACTGCCCAACCATAAAGACAGCTTAGAGTCAAATTTTCGAAGCATCAGCAGCAGGTACAAAGGACTTCATGTGACAAGTTTTTGTTACTGCTATCATTTCTCAATCATATATGATACATCTTAATCTTTTTCTTTCCTACCCACTTCTGAATTTTCATGTAAAACAAATTAAAACTAAAATCTTTAAAAAAGAATATCTTGAAGTAAATACAAGCAAGCTTCTAAAGAGAAGACCATTTTAGCAAGAATCTCTCAGGAAAAATAACTGTGACAGGTAATCATAGGGTAAGATAATGAGTAAGGTAAGATCTAATTTTACATCTTTCTTGAGAGGAAGATGTACTTTCTTTAAAATAAAACAAATTTGATACTAATAAATCTAGGCTATAATTTTTCATGCCTCATTTATTTAATGATATTATTACATTCATACTGAAATTTGCATGGTTTCAAACAATAATCACTCTAACAAAAAAATAAGAAAACATTACTTGCATGGTATGTTTACGTATCAAGAACTTTAGGTATATTAACTCATTTAATCTTCACCATAAATTTTGAGATGGGTACTCTTTCTCTATATCCATTTTACTGTTGAGGAAAGTAAAGCAGAGAGAGGCTAAATAACCTATAACAGCCTGCAGAACTGGGATTCAAATTTAGTAGTTTGGCATAAGAGTCTATGTACCTAACCACTATTAATATATCAGGTACAGTACTCTAAGTTGTAGTTGGGGGTGGGCAGGAAAGGTAAATGTTTCATCCTAATACCATTGATTGTATGCAACTTCTGCAAGCATTTTCATTACTTTTCTATAAAATGGGAATTATGCAAGTTACTTTACAGGATTTATAATTATTTAATAATAATGCACAAAAATACTGGCATGTATCAAGTACTTAATAAACATTAGTCACTGTTATAAAAGCAAAAGAAATAAAATACCACAAAATAGCATTTATATCTATAATTACATAAATATTAAATATTTTCCCCCACCAAGACTCTTCATATACATGAACTTTAATTTAGAGACCAAATTTCTAACTTTTTTTTTTTGGGGGGGGGGTGTGTGGTTTGAATCCAAGGATGGTACTTAACCACTGAGCCAAATTCCCAGTCCTTTTTTTTTTAATTTTTATTTTGAGACAGGGTCTCACTAGGTTGATTATAGTATAAGTTGTTGACACTGGCTAAGAACCTACTATCCTCCTGCTTCAGATTCCTGAGCTACTAGGATTACAGTAATGCACCACCATGATCAGCATAATTTCTAATTTAGAGCAAGCACAAATTTAAATTGCAGTTACATTTCTTGACCAATGAATATTTCGTTATTAAAATAGAAAACCACCTTAGCTACATTAAGCAAGACCTGTACAGCATATCTGATGACCTCCATACAAGGAACACTACGATTACAACTTCGGATCAAAACAAATATTTTAGAAATTGCTCCGCTCTCAGCCATGTTCTCACAACAACGTGGAGACAATCTGGTAACGACCTCTGAAAGGGAAAAGGACACATATTGTTAATTTACAGTAACAATAATAATGCATTCTAATTTTATATATGACTATAATGCACTAAGTAAAAATATAAATAAATAGAAGGAAGATTAACCCAGTAGAATCAGAGGACAGGGAAAGGAGTGGGGGAGGAAAAAGTATTGGGGACTGAGCCTATAATCTCAGAGGCTTAAAGCAGAAAGATCCCAAATTCAAAGCCAGCCTCAGTAACTGAGGCAAGCCCTAAGAAACTTAGCAAGACCCTGTCTCTAAATCAAAAAAATAAGAATAAAAAACAGGCTGGGGAGGTGGTTCGGTGGTTGAACACCCTTGGGTTCAGTTCCTGGTACCACCCCCAGCTGAAAAAAAAAAAAAAAAAAAAAAAAAAAGCAAAATGAACCCCACTATAATGCTCTAAGAAAAAAATGAAGTCTTAGTTAATACTGAACAATTACAATGTTCTTTAAATAGTCAAAAGTGAAAAACACACCACACTTCTAATTTTATATAACATATTGTTATAACAAACTAACCGAGGTGCTTAAGGGCCTCCAGAATGGCAGAAAGGTGCTTATATGTCAAAAGATAATGAAGTGCAAGTGTGGTTCTTTTGTAGAGCTTATTTTCTTCTCGAATCTCCCTATTAACAATTTGAAGACTTAGTCGTATAGCTTTAATTTTTGTGCAATCATGCTTCTTCCTCCAAGAGTAGCCTCTCCATAATGCCTTAAAGAGATAAAAGAATAATTTTAAGATTACAGTTAGTAATGGTTTGAATTTATATCTATATCTATTTCTACAAAATAAACATTTTCAGTAAAATTTATATGAGATGATCAGATACATTTCAACTAAAACCTCAATTTAGGTTTTATTCCTGTACTAAAAGGCACAGAATTTTCACTTACCTGAATTTTAGTGATTCTACTATTGAATTTTTCCTGTCTTTTGCGAAGGAGAAAGTGGCGTACTGCTTTCTGTATTACTGATGCAGCCCTATTTCGCTGGTTCACGTATTCTTGAACTTCATGCTCAGTTTTTATGATGCTACAATATTTCTCAATAAATCTCTTTCGTTGTAATTTTGCTCGAAACCATCTCTGTTTAAAGTGTAAAGATTTTTTTCACTTTAAATACAAATTTTTGAAAAGTAAACAAAAACACACATTTATATACAGATTTTATATATGTTAGCATTCTTCATAGGCAAGTGAAATTTATATGCTCCTTGAATTCTAAAAGCAGACAGGTGATAATAGGAAGCTGCTATGAGGTGAAGAAGCCAAATTGGCTCTCTATTCTAAACTCCAAAAGAGAAGAAATAAAATATTAAAATGCCTTTCAACCCTCCAGCATCATTTCCCTGTTCTTCTTGGTACAAACCCATCCAGTCCATGCTGGATATGTGTGTATATGTGTAGGTATGAATGCAATTCTACAGAGTAATACATTTATTTTACAATTTATATATTCTTTCAAACTATACATTATTCTGAAAATCGATTTTTCACTAAATAATTTATTGGTACATGCATGTTAATGTACACAAATAAGACCTTTATCCAGAATGTATAATTCCTATAAATCATAATAAAGAAGAATATCAAGTAGAAAAAAAGACATAGATAAAAAAGGAAATATTAGAAAGAGCACACAATACACAGATAAGGACTTGAATAACAAATGTAAAAAATTCAGAACTTCTGGCAAGCAAATAAATGCAAAACAAAAATGAGATACCATTTCCAATTCACTAGAATGGCAAAAATCATGGTGTCTTCTGAAAGCATTGTTGTCAAGGATTTAGAGGAACAGATACCCTCTGACTTTACTAGTGGGAGTATAAATGAGTATAATTACATCCGAGAGTAACTCACAGTTTTATTGCTGTTCCATAAAGAAGATTTCCAACCTTCCAATCATCCTAATAGCTATATGCTAAAAATAGTATATGATCTTGCCATAAAGAATCTGGGAATTGTTCATTATATGTCAAAAATTTCTAAGACGAAAATTACATCTTACAGTTTTTCTGCAGAAGCGAAACTGACCTGAATACAAATGGCTGAATTAACCTGTTTGTTAGCATTCTTCCTAGCCATGTGAAGTTTATATGCTCTTTGAATTCTAAGAGCAGATAGATGATAATATGCAGCTGCTGTGAAGTGAAGGAGCCGAGCTTTGGCTCTCTGTTCTAAAATCTAAAGGAGAAAAAAATATTAACAATCAAGTAACTGACCCCTTTTTTTTGATACAACAATATGTTAATTAAATTTTTCAAAGTACTACAACAAAATGAGTTGATAGCTCAGTTGTACAGTGTGTAGAATATTAAAATACTTTTATTTTTTCACACTTTTCTTTTTATTGGTTCTTTTTTATGTCAAATATTTTAATAATTTTTATTGGTTCTTTGTAGTTATACATGACATTAGGATTCACTTTTGCATAATTATAAAAACATAGAATATAATTTTCTGTAATTCAGACCCCAATACTGTCCTTTTCCTTTTCCTGCTCTCTCTCCCTGATACCTTCCCTCTACTGAAGTATCTGATTCTTAAGATAACAATCACTGGGGTTTTTTTCTCTGTATAACCACAATATCAAATTATATAAACTTATAAAAATAAATATTATTACAATTATTTCCATTTTAATCCAAAGCAATTATAATCCCTTATTATACAATATTTCAAATAATTTATTTTGGGTACTTTATTAAAGAATTAGAGCATTTAAACAAACTACCCAACAACAGCAATTTAAGACTTTCAATGTACAAATAATGAGAGAAAGGTATCAATACTAAAAATCAAAAAAGGATACAGTATTCCAAGCAGAATTGTAGAGATGTTGATGTTAAATCTGATAAAATTATATGAATTAATTTTTCCAGAATTAGTGTAGCACAAGTCCAGTGTAAGACTCTTATAGTATTAAGTTTTCTACAGTGATCTTTGGACTTTAGACTTCCAATTTATATAAGCAAAATACAAAAGAACACTCTATTTAAACTTCAAATTGAGTTGTTTTTCTACGCTAGTACTTTACGTATTGAAACCCAAATGTCATGAGCTCCCTTAACAGAATTTTCTCTTGCTGAAGATGTGGGTGACATCACAGGAATGGTAGTTACAATTCCTCTAAGTTTTGCTTAAGGGCAGCAAAAGGCTACCCGAGTAAAAATTAACATCTGTAACCTATGTAACCTTTCCCTCATACTTATTTCAGTTCTTCTACTGAGTCATTACACAAGATAAATTTTATTTTACATCTTTGGCAGTGGGAAGCAGCAGGATCATAGAACAAAAATCTATAATACCCGATGCCCTTCTATGTAGCTCTGCAGCAGCTGAATGAACTCAAGCTAATAATTAGCTCTGAAAATATTCTCCAAATCCAAAAGGTCTTAACACCACTTAACATCAAATACTTTCATTTCACATGATTGAGACATTCCTCACTAACACACCCATGCTTGTAGAATAACTGTAGACTTTTAAAACTCAAGGTATTTTATTCTTTCACATTTTCCAGCCTCCCTGGCTCGTATATGTCTTTGTATGATCAAAACAGCAGATTTCTGCTGAAGAAAGACCTGCCTTCCTTTATGTCCTCTAAACTGTGCTTGGATCAGACAAGCAGCATGATGTTTCTATAAGGAAAATTTTACAAGTGACATTAATAGATAGAAATAATAAAATTTTCAACCTACTAGAGGTTCTTAAATTCTCAATGTTTAAGAATGTCATATTTCATAGATATGAAAAAGTGATACAACCTATATAGATCTATAGCTGAAACTGAAGGGACAAGCCAAAGTCAATAGATATTTGGTGCTCTCTCCCTCTTACCCTTACCTCCTGATTCTTTTCCTTTTGAGAAGAAAAGTACTAACATTATTACAGGACAAATACATTTACTAAAAGGGCTAGCTACAAGATAAAGAGCAGAGTGGTCATCATAACTAGCTATGAGGGAACTTCTGTAGTTTCAAGAACCACACAGCATGCCACCAGCATACTTTAGATTGCTCAATTACATAACATCCTGACAATCTAATTTCCATAACACAAAGGATATGAATTTAAATTATTTTAATTCATTTAAGCTAGGTTTGTTTTACAAACCTCTAGCGATCTGGACAAGTAAATTTACCTCTCTAAACATTTTTCTCACTTTTAAAATGAGTAGGATAATAGTAACTATCTTATAAGGTTGTTTGAGGATCAAATTTGCACATACACAAGAGCTTATCAAATGTTTGGCATACTTTAAGTATGAGTAGTAAAAATAATAAAAATCATGGTTATATAACTAACCATAGTGAATATTACATGAACATTGAAATTTAAGTCAAATTTTAATTTTGATATTTAACTAAAGGCCACAGCTATTTTAAAATATTGATGTTAAATAGTTTAAATAGCTAATCAATAGTGGCTTAAAGAGCGTGTTATTAAGTATTTGACTTATACTAGAAAAAATATGCTTTCTATTTTTGCTGAAATCGCTTCAAACTTGAGTTTGAAAATATTTTATAAATACATACTGATATATACACAAAAATACTAATGAATAGTGTCTTTCCAAGTACAAATAATTTTTACTTGACTGAAATAGATATAAAATAAATGCATAATTATGTCTTAAAAACATTCTTTTTGTCTTGTTCTCTTGGATCAATATAAATGAGTTACTTTTTTATTTACACCTACTTTTACCACTAAGAAGTGCTCATGAGCCATTCTTACAGAAAGTGTAGCTCTCCATTTTCTTTGAATGATAATTGTTGATGCTCTCATCTTCAAAAACCTAAAAAACAGTTATTATTGAAGATTAATTTCAAATTACTTAAATTACTGTAAGCTATTCAACAAAAAGAAGTAGAAATTCATACTTAAGTTCTAGCGATCCCAATTTTACACACACTCAGACACAATAAAAAGGAAGTTTTGTAATTGGTAAAATCCCATGGAGTAAGAAACAGTAAGTTCTGTAATTCTGGTATGACAAAGAATTTTGAACAAAACCAAAAGACAGCATGACTACTTGGATTCAGACACAAATCTCCATAAAGTGAGTGGTAACAGAAATAACAGTAAAGAATAAAGTCTGAATGAGTCTCTGAGCAGACAGGAGGTAGTTAAAAAGAGAAGTTGGGAGGTCGCAGGTAGCATCAAATGAGAATGACACTCATCTGAGGAGAAAGATGGGCTTTTTAATTTTTTCTTGGTATTATAGTAAAAGTAAAAAGATGAGCTTATTTCATTGCTATATTTCTTAGAAAATAAGACTGAATATTATTGAGAAAATTCACCATTTTAGTATAAGAAAATAAGATACTAGGCCTTAATACTGATAGTAGCAACTGTGGCTATACATTAAGCCCTGCTTCCATTCATGGAATTAATCTAGCAGTTTCTCTAACTCTGGTCTGCTCTCCTAAACTGGACAACGATCACACAATCACAAATTCTGGGATGTGAAGAAAAATTCTTACAGTATGAAATTTAAAAAATAAATAAATAAATAAAAAAGAACATCCAGTAACAACTTCTGAAAATGTATGTAAAACATACATTTTCTTCTGTGAAGTGTCTGCTCATTTCCTTAGCACATTTGTTGATTGGATTATTTGTATTCTTGGTGTAGAGATTTTTGAGTTCTTTATATATTCTGGAAATTGGCGCTCTATCTGTAATATGAGTGGCAAAGATTTTCTCCCACTCTGTAGGCTCTCTCTTCACATTACTGATAGTTTCCTTTGCTGAGAGAAAGCTTTTTAGATAGAATCTATCCCAATTGTTGATTCTTCCTTTTATTTCTTGTGCTATGGGAGTCCAGTTAAGGAAGTCTGATCCTAAGCCGACATGTTGAAGATTTGGACCTACTTTTTCTTCTATAAGATGCAGGGTCTCTGGTCTGATTCCGAGGTCCTTGATCCATTTTGAGTTGAGTTTTGTGCAGGGTGGGAGATAGGGGTTTAATTAGATGTCCTTCAATTGATGAATGGATAAAGAAACTGTGGCATATATATATACAATGGAATATTACTCGGCCGTAAAGAATGATAAAATTATGTCATTTGCAGGCAAATGGATGAAATTGGAGAATATCATGCTAAGTGAGATAAGCCAATCTCAAAAAACCAAAGGACGAATGATCTTGCTGATAAGCAGATGATGACATATATTGGGCGGTGGGAGGGGTTAGGGTTAGGGTTAGGGAGGGGGGCAAGAATGGAGGAAGGAAGGACTGTATAGAGGAAAAAGAGGGGTGGGTGGGGTGGGGGGGAAGGGGGAAAAATGGCAGAATGAATCAAACAACATTGCCCTGTGTAAATTTATGATTACATGAATGGTATGCCTTTACTCCATGTACAGAGAATCAAAATGTATCCCATTTGTTTACAATAAAAAAAAAAGTAAGAATTTTGTCAGGCGTTGTGAAAAGGGAAAGTCATATGAATATGAGAGGAATCTGCTCTTAAAAATAAAAAAGAATCTGATTAAAAAAAAATACATTAAATGACCCAGGAGTAAGGAAATAGAATTTGCATAGAAAGTTGATAATTAGGGTCTTCATCATTAAGGACAGACAGTATGAAGAGTAATACAAAGTAAAAAAAAAAAAAGGAAAATGAGTATGAAAACAAATTTAGTCAGTAGCTAAATCAAAAACAACAAAAAGGACAAATGCTTTAATAAGGAAATGAAGACTTAGATTTTTAAATTCACTTCCCATTCTTCTGCCCTTACTTTCATTCCTAGGAACTTATATTAATCAAATGTATATAACTATTACTTACTAAATTATATCATCAAGGTTATGCTCTATCTTAAAAAAAGCAAGATACCCCGAGAGAGATATTTTCATTAATGGAGAAAATACCCACAAAACCAACCATATAAATTGAGCATAGCAAATACTTAAAATTGTGTTATTTTGTATGAGGACTTGGCTACTATACACATACTCTTATGCTTTTCCATAGGGCTACAATATATTACCGTGTTCTCTCCCGTTTGGCATAGAAGCGACCTTGAATAATTTCAACAGCTTTTAATACAGCTAAATATTCATTGCGTGCTCTCCAACACCTATACCAGGCTTGAATCTTGCAGGCAGCTCTCACTTTATTTAAATATTTCTTAGCTTTATATCTTCTCCATATAGCCTATCAAATGCATAAATACAACAGATATGCAATCATTGTATATTTTTTTTTTATAAATTGGAAGAATAAGTATGAAAGACAGTTAATCTGAGGTTAATGCAGATAGACAAAAATCAATTGTAAAAATACTGACTCTCATTAGAAGCTGACATGCAGTGAGTCCTAAGGACAGTGGTACCTATTATAGTGAATGCCTACTATGTGCTTCATCACACATACCCTGTTGCTGGTTGCCAGAATAGCCTAACATAATCCTAACCAATTTTTTAATTTGTAAGATGTACATAACATGTGGAAATCCAGATATATGTGCATAAATCCATTTGGAAGAACAGAAAGAAATGAACATGCTGACCTACTCCACTTCCTGGGAATAAAGAGGAATCCTTAGCACTCCACATATAAATGGTTTTTGTGTGCAGATTATAGCGGAACCCTGCTCTTACCTTTGTTCCCTATGTAACTGAATGGTACCTTCTGCTGAGTTACTTAAGCCATAAACATGGCTTGGATCCTTGTTTATGCTCAACACAATGTCGATTCTCTTTCTAATCAAATTAATTTTCAAGACCTCATTTTCACTAAACTATACTGAACCACTGACTTTCACCTAAGCAATGGTCTAACTAGTCTCCCTATTCTAGTTTTGCTTCCTTTCCAGTTCATCTTTCATGTTCCTGTCAGAATAACTTTGTAAAAATAAAAATGATTCTAGCCTTCTCCTGCTTAAATTCCTTTATAACTTTTTTTAGTCTGGAAGATAAAGTCAAAAGTTTTTTTGCATCTTACAAAGGTATCCACAATTTTGCTCCCTGGCCAGCCTTGTCCTATTCACTTTGTACTCCTTTCTCCAGTTTTTCAATATTTTGTTCCCTTACAGCTAAAATATTCCTTCCATACATTTTACCTGGCTATTTCAATATTCATCCTCCAGCCAAATATTTGAACATAAATGTCACTCACTCTAGAAAGCTTTCTCTGACCACAAAGATAACCTGAGCTTCCTTCTGTTCTCAGCAACATATACTTCTTATTTAATATTATAATTACTTTCCTGTGCTCAATTAAGTTCTTTGAGGAGGGTAACTAAGTGTATATTACTGTCTATTCCTAAAACCCAGTCAATAATTGGCACATTATCAGCACTAGACACTTCTTGAATGAGAGAGAATATTATTTCTAAGCTTAACAGCGACTAGCAAGGTAACAACATATCACATCTAGGTTCAAAGCCCAATTTATTGCAGGTAGAACAAAAATAGTTGAAGTACTCAATTTCAATTCCTGGATCCCTCTTTCTGTATGACAGTGAAAGTTTTTTGTTAATTTTTCTCAGTTCTCTAGTATTTTAAGGGATAATATTCTATGTTCCTCACATATTGGAGAATACATTAAACAAAATAACAAAATGCTTTAGAAGCCAAAAGTGCTGAACACTGAATAAAGTACATCTATCTAAGAAGCATCTCTGACTAACATATTATTAGAGGAATATAATTATCCTATTTCACCTAAATTATACCAAATAACACTTCACCTTAGTTTAAAATTTCCCCTTATAAAGTGCCAAATACAGAGATTCCATCTTTTCCAAATTCTTCCAGGAGTGCTATAATTAACACCTATGAATGCATGAAGTGCAGGGTGATCATGGTCCAAACTATTCCAGTTCTATGATGTCATGGCTGAATTATCATTGGTGTCTTCCCTAACTCTCAAAAAAATGTTCTACTTTGGAAAATAAAATGGTCACTTAAAGTACTATAATTCTTTATGGACTGCTTAAACTCATTTTATAAATTCCCACAAATACTGATCAAAATATTGAAGTTTTATATTTAAAATAAATAAATACCTGAATTTTTATGGTGCTACTTTTAATTTTATGAAACTTCCGCTTTTGAATAAATCCTTTGATTCTAGCTTGAATAATAACAACACTCTTCCTGATTTGTAAATAGACTTGTTTTTGGTGTTGTGCAGATAGACGGGCTCTGTAGTGATTTTGTAAAACCACCGCTGCTTTTCTACACAGTAAAAACTGCTTTCTGGTTTGCCATGTCCTGAAATAACGCTGTAAAGTGATAGCAGCTCTTTTCTGCTGAACAAATCTTCTTCGATACACCGCCATCTGAAGGAAGGACTGGATTTGGAGGGCAGCACATTTCTGCATTTCCAGTTTTCTTGTGACTTTATCACAAAGACCTTTTTGAATCATTACAGTAGCCCCACTTCGAGAATGATGCTCTCCTTCCTGGGAAAATCAGAGAAGTGTTACACCACCTTTGAATTTTAAGATCCCCACTTTGAAGAGCTTCATGTTGAGTTTTACTTTTGTAAGAGTTGAACAGATTGGTTAACAAGGCTGCCATCCTTTCCTCGTGTAGGTTTTCAAATTTCTGTCTGACATGCTATTAAAGGCAACTTGAATAGTTCAGATTTCTGAACTGCTAAAACACTTTTTCCTTCCTTTTGAACTCTGACACATGACCTACAATAATTTGTATAACAAAAATCAGTTTTATTTGCTCAATAAATAGCTTTGGCCCCGTGCATTAGGTAGAATGACTGAATTAGTGTGGCAGCCAGGAACAGACATTGGATATTACTTCTTACCTTAAAGCCTCTGGAAGAAGACTGTATACAACTGCCTGCTTGGGTTCCTGTTGCAGCTAATGCTCTGTATCTTCTTTGAACAGAAATTACTGTTGCTCTAAAGTGAAGATAATGTCTCCTTGTTTTAAAGGCTTTAAAATGCTTCTGAATAATAATGGCAGCCTCATGCTGTTTCTGAATTTGTTTCTTTATGTTCAAGTCCTGAAAACTTGCTTGAATGCTATTTGTTTCTTCCTTACACATATTGGATTGAAGAGCTTTCTGTTTCTTTTTATTTGCTCTATATTTGTCTTGTAATACTTTTGTAGCCCACTGAAGCTTTTGGTAGAAATAATATTGCTTATACATCTTATATGTGCTTTGTATTCTAATAGCAGCTCTGTGTTTCTCCCTTAAAAGCTGTCTTGCTTTCATTCCTTTATACGCAGCTTGAATGATCACAGCAGAATCCCATTGTTTGATAAAATTTTCTCTTTGCAATTTTGCAGCTCTGTATGTTCTATAATGATGCTGAATTATAATTGAGGCACGTTTCTTAGTCTGAAATGAAATGAATGTTCTGTGCATTCTGAAAGTAGCCTGAATGAGAACTGCAGCCCTGTGCATTTCTTGCATTTGTTTCCTTACCATCCACCCTCTGTATGATGACTGGATCCTAATAACTGCCTTTTGTAACTGAAGGAATTGTAAGTGATGCTTTGCATGAAGTTTTGCACGATATGTTCTCTGAATCCAAATAATAGTTTTCCTGAGAGAAAGGAATTTTCTTCTCATCATCAGAGTTCTAAATCTCCTCTGAATAAGTGCAGCAGCTAAATGCATAACTTTTAAATGTCTCCTAGTTTTCATGCCCCTGAAAGTGGCCTGAAGGCATATTGCAGAATGCCTCAATTTGTTGTACCTCTGAAATTGTTTGTCTCTTGCCTTCACTGCTCGGTATCTTTGCTGTACTATTTTTGTTGCCTTCTTTAACTTATTAAAATACATTTGCACCCTGTATCTTCTATAGTATGACTGAATAAGTGTTGCTGCAACTTGCATCTTTCTTAGAGCTTGTCTAACTCTTGCTCCTCTAAAACTTGCCTGAAGAATATTAACAGCCTTCAAAATTGTCAGGTACTTTTCACGCTGAATTTTACCTTGACAATATGCTCTATATCTTATTTGAATTACAACAGCTGCTCTTCTCATTGCATGGTATCTTACTCTTAACAGATACATTTTAAACATGGCTTTAATAAAAGTGGCTGCCATGTGCATGTGTTGAATATGTCTTCTTACTCTAATACCTCTATAAACAGCTTGGATTTTAATTGCTGTCTTCTTTAAATTAAGATATTCCTTTTGTTGATGGCTTGTAATTTTGATATCTCGATACCATCTCTGAATTATAATAGCTGAAGCTCTATAGATTGCATATTTCTTTTGGGCTCTGTAAGCTCTATATTTAGATTGTATAGTGACTGCTGCTTTGCTGCATTTCTTTATTCTTTTTCTCACTTTCATACCACGGTAAGCTGACTGTAAAACTACTACAGCCATTTTTGTTTTCAAATATAAATGATGCTGTGCTCTTCCAATGCTGTACGCCCTATAATACATTTGAATCAAAAGAGCAGCTTTTTTCATGAGTCTCCACCTCTTTTGTTGCACATGCATTCTATAGTATGACTGTATGATGGCTGCACACTTGTGCCTCCTTTGAATCTGTCTTCTCAGTGTTCTTCCTTTCCATGCAGACTGAAGCACCAATACGGCATGTCGGAGTTCAACATACTCCATACGTTGTTTCTTTCCTCTTGTCCATGCTCTTAGACGTTGCTGGATGACTAATGCTGCTGATTTTAACAATCTGAATTGTTTCTGGGCCTTGTTCATTCTAAAAGTAGACTGAATCTTGATTGCAGCTTGCCGCTCCCTTCTGATCTGCTGCCGGACTTTCCAGCCACGATAAGCAGATTGAAGAGAAATCACAGCTGCCCTTTTCTTTAAAAAATGTGTTCTTATATTATAAACAGACTTGTACGCCCTGTACCATCTCTGAATTTTCATTACAGACCAAAGCACAGATTGATATTTTACTCTTTTACTGTAGCCTCTAAAAGCAGTTTGAATTTTAAGAGCAGCTAAAGATTGTTGTTTCAGTAGTTGGCGTACTTTGTAACCTCTGTAGACTGCTTGCAAACAAGTAGCTGCTCTTTTGACTTGCAAGAAGTTCTTCCTCTGATTGACTTGTGCTTTGTATGCACGATAGAAATTCTGAATGACAACAACTGCTTTATAAGTTTGCAGGTAGTGCTGCCGCATCCTTCTCATTCTGAAATAAGACTGCAGCGAAACAGCAGCTTTTCTCCGCAATCTCATCTGCTTTCTGACCAGGTATCCTCTAACAAAAGCTTGCAATTTGATACAAGATTCACGCATCTGCACATATTCTTCTCTCTTTCGTGTAGCCATTTTTTGGGCACGGTACCACTGTTGAATTAATAGTGCAGCTTCTCTTAAAAGTAAATATTTTTTCCGTGCTTGTTTCATCTTGACAACTGACTGCAACTTTATTGTAGTATTTTTTAGACTCACAAATTTCTTTCTGGAAATATAAGCACGATAATATGATTGAATCTTTATAATAGATGTGAAGATACGAACAAATATTTTCCTGGCTTGCATCCCTCTATATGCAGACTGTAGAACAATGACAGCAGAACGTGTTCTCTGATAAGTTGCTAGAACTTTCCTGGCTGAAACGTAAGCTCGGAAATGAGTCTGAATTATAATGGCTGCTTTCTTCATCCTCTTATATTTCTGTAACTGTTGATATTTTCTTATGTGTGCCTGCAATTTGATAACAATCTTCTTAAAGTTTAAAAATCGAAATTTATCCTGTCGCATTCTCCAATATGATTGCAAAACACAAACAGCTTTCATTTGTCTGTATAAATTACGAGCCTTCATTCTCCGGAAAGCTGCCTGTAGTTGAATGGCTGCAGCTCGTTTCTGTAAGTAGTTGGTGCGCTCAGTCTTTCCTTTCAGATATGCTTTGTAGTGTTTCTGGATAGTCAATATGGACTCTTTCTTTCTTTTATATAACTTTTGGGCTTGAAAGCACCGAAATCTTCTCTGAATGATAACAATACAAGATCTAATGTGAAGATATTTCCGTAATTCCTTGTGCCTTCTATACCATGATTGTATGACAATAGCAGACTTTTCTTTAGTTTTTTTCCTGGAATGCCATTTTCTAAAAGCTCTTTGCAATATTACTGCAGCTCTTATTTGTAATTGCATTTTACGTTGCCTCCATCTTCTGAACACAGATTGGATTATAAGGGATGACGACTTTAACCTTTTATATCTTTCTTGATCTTGTTTTCTTCTTAAACAAGCACGCCAATGCTTTTGAATTGTGACCGTGGCCCAAAGATATCGTTTATAAGATGTAACAGCAATTATCATTCTTATTCTAGATTGCAGGATGATTGAATAATATTTCAATTTCAGAAATCTTTTTCTAGTAGAATATCTTCTCCAATACCCCTGAGAAAGGTAATAAAGGACAAAAAGTAAAATAGACGTTGCTTTCTATTCTTAATACTTTTGAAAATGCTAATTTTTCTAACATCATGCTTAAAAATGAACACATTAGAAAACCAATGTTTCATTGCTAACATCTTGTTTATAGTTTAATCTTTACATTGATACAGCTGTGGCCAATTCATAAATCCATTTCAATTCTGATTATATTTACACTGAATTTGTATTGTAGAGTCATAAGAACTATAAGCAAATTTGTTATAAGAAAAAGAATCAAAAGAAAACTATTATAATATTTTTGGTATCTATTGATTATATATAATTTCCTAAGAGTTTATTTCTGGATCTTAAATATTTTCTTTATTTCATGGTTGCTAAACTATCTTATGATGACTGGAAATTCTATATGAGGCATCCTATACTATAACATTATAGGACTGATAATATGAATATGTTGGCCCTCTGTTTCCATGGTTTCTATCCACGAATTCAAACAAGTAAGGGTGGAAAATGTTTCAAAAGAAAAAAGAAATGATTTGACTGTGTTGAACATGCATAGACTTTATTTTTTGCCATTATACAATAAAATCTAAAACTATTTACACAATACTGACATTGCATTGGGTATTAGAAATAATCTAAGAAAATTTAAAGCATACAGGAAAATGTGTATGTATATAGGTTATACACAAATACTATGCCATTTTGTAAAAGGAAATTGAATGTGCAGATTTGGATATCTGCTTGGATCCTAGAACGAAGGGACAATGGTACAGAGGTTTGAGAAATAAATGAGTTAGACCACTTTCAGGGTTATCATTGTCATTAAAAATAAAATTACTTCCTTTTACCAAATTTGGGGATTATAGATATAGTGTCAAAAAGTAGATTTCTGGAAACACTCAAAAGTAATAAAACTTTTGTCTCTTGAAAAGTCACAGTTATAATGTAGCTTCTTAGGCAACCAAACAATATGCTGGCTCAACAAACAGGACTGCAGACTTTCAAGCCAATTCTAGTTGCTGATATCTACATGATCCTAGGCTACTGGTAAGTTCTAGATAATTCTTACAGTAACCTTATCCAAAACCCTAAGACTGGGAGAGAGGGGTATTGTTTCCTACTACATCTTATTTTTTCCTTCATATAAGTAGGGCAGTATAGAGATTGGGTACCTCACTCTCCTACAGCACTATCCACTGTGCATGAAACTATGTTTATTCCACGCATATCTATACAAGGATTAGGACAGTGCATTCTGCTGACACTTTTCTTATAAATTTTATTGCCTTCTGTCTCTACTGAGTATCACATGAGGTTTTGTCCCTACTCTTTAGCCTGACAAGAAATGATGTACATACCGTTATTTTTCTTACTACGAAGAGATGTCTAATTATAACATGCATGTGCAGTCACAGAAAAACACTTAGTAAAATTTAAGTTTTCTTGCCAGAGGATCAAACAAGACAACCTTAAGGTACTGGAGAGTACAAGGGAGACAACAGAACTAGGGGAGCTCAGAAAGGCAACATGATAATGTTCTTTATGAATTTCAAGATTTACCACCAAGATGTATACAAGAGAATCTAGATTACAGCAGACTTTAAACTTATAGAATTGAAATAAGAAGCCACAATCTAGAATACATGCTGGCCACTGGGTGATATACATATGGAAATGATACCATGGAAGACTGATGAGAATTTGTGTGGCCCAAGCCAGCCAATGGATTACCTGCTAAAATTGAAGTGTCAACATTCTTCATAGGGTTCAAATAAAATGATCTTACGACATAACAAGTAAAATATTCAGAATGTAACTTAAAATTACTTGGCATACCACTTAATAGGAAAATATCAACTTGCACAGGAAAAAAGGATGTCAGTATGAGATGAAAAAGATGTTGTAATTACCTGATACCTTTGTGATTTTATTTTATTGGTACCAGGGATTTAACCCAGGGGGCACTTAACCTCTGAGCCACATCCCCAACCCTTTTTTATATTTTATCTATAGACAGGGCCTTGCTGAGTTGCTTAGGGCCTCGCTAAGTTGCTGACGCTGGCTTGAACTTGTGATCCTCCTGCCTTAGCCTCCCAAGCCACTGGGATTATAGTCATGCACCACTGTGCTCAGCCTGATATAGATTTTAAAGAAACTAAAGTAAAAATGTTCCAACATGTTGAAACTAATGGAAAGACAGAACATTTCAGTAAAGACATTAAAGATATAAACAAAACAAAAATGAGAGCACCAGAACTGAAAAACATTAGAACCAAAATAAGAATTATATTGGAAAGGCAAAATCACATAAAGAAGATGACTGATGAGTCAATAAACTGGACGATCAAAGATGATCAGAAGTCAATACAAACTATCCACACAAAACAAGAAAGAGAAAAATCACGTCAAAAAAGAACAGAGAGGTACTTCCTCAATTTGGTAGAGAACATTTAGGTAAACCTAGAGCTAACATCAAACTTAATGGTGAGAAACTAGACTTTTTTCCTCCTATGATCTGAAACAAAGCACAGTTGTAACATCTCAACACTCCTTAATCTATATCATATTAGAGTCCTGGCTAATGAAATTAAAGAAAATTAAAAGAATACAAATTATAAGGGAAGAAATAAAACTGTTTTTGTTCACAAACAATATGGCTATCTATCTAAAAAAATACCAAAGACTTTATAGAGAAAAAAGTCTCAGAATAATAAGTAAATAGTAAATGTATAAGCTATAATACTACTTACATTAACAGCAAAACAGTGAAATACTAAGGTGCATATCTAACAAAATATGTACAAAATCTATATGAGCAAGAATTCAAAGCTGATGAAAATCAGAAATTTAGACCTAAATATACCATGGTCATGTAATATATAGGAAGACTCAAAATTATCAAGATGTCAATTCTTTCTTTTGATTCAATCCAATCTCAATCAAATACTTAGGATATCAGCAAATTGATTCTAATATTATATGAAAAAAGCAAAGGACCCAGAATAGTCAACACAAAGAACATTACCTATTATGTCAAATAGACATTACATATTTTGGCTAAGAAGTAAACTAACATAGACATTCTATTGACTAATTACAAGTACTATTTCTATTACATACCAACTAAATTGATTTGGAAGGAAAATGTGTGTATTTGTTCCAAAAGAACTAGGATTAATCGTAAAAATAAAGAGAACTTGGTAAGGTATATGGATACACGAAGTAGAATGATATTGTATGTCACCATGTCCCATGCAGGGGAAGACTACAGATAAAACAAAGACAACAAGATGCATAGAACTAGAATTCTGTCTCCTTCAGAACAAAAAAGGCATTTCAATAATGTTTAAGTCTGAATATAACAAAAAGTTTCACAGGTAGTAAGGAGATGGTAAATATTGTTTAAATCAAATAGCCTTCTATATCCATGAATTCTGCATTATCAAATGCAACCAATAGCAGATTGAAAAAATTCCAGAAAAACAGTACCTGTTCTGAACATATACAGACTTTTTTCCTCATCATTATTCCCTCAACAATACAGCATAACAACCATATTCACAACACTTCTGTTATGTATTATAAATTAATATAGAAAATTTGAAATATACAGGAAGATGTACACAGAGTACATGTAAATACTATACACTGCAGATGTTGGTATCTAGAAGGGGGTCCTGGATTCAATCCAATTTGGATACTGGACAACTTTAGAAAACAAATTCTAATATATAATCATTGAAAACTTTGTCATATTTTTCCTTCTTCCTTAAAAAATGTCATTAGAAATGTTTAAGTTAAAAAATTTGTTCAGGATACTATACCTGAATGACTGTTGCTGATTTACTTTGCATATTTTCCAGTTTTTCCTTTTTTAACATTAATAATTTTCTCTGTGCTAAGATTCTTCTCCAATATTTCTGAATGATCAGTGCTGCATTAATCTTTTTTTTCGCTCGTTGTTTGGTTAGAAAATTTATTACAGCTGACTGGATAATTCTTGCAGCTTTGTCTCTCTCCTTAATAAACAAAACAAAAACCAGAAAATGTGAATTAAATAATTATTTAAGACCTTAAATTATTCTTTGTAAGATAATTAATTTTTAAGTTAATTAAATTACTACAAGGACTTTGGGGCAAAAGCAAATTATTTCAATTATTATTCTTTTTAAGTCAGACACCGTATAGGAAAGCAGATTATGTTCAAGAGTTGCCAAAATGTTAGCCATTTTAGATAGCTACTGAAAACTTGATCATAAATACAAATACAATGTAATTAAAAATTGAGGAGCAATAATGGTTGTAACCTATTTCTGAAATATCTATGATAAATTTTATTAGATAATGACTACTTGCTCTATTTTTCTTTGGTTTTGCAAATATTAAGTATAATATTGGTAAGCAAAGGGGGTAGGAAGATGAAAGAGTTAAAATAATCTGTTCAACTGATCAAGAGATCATTTCTCAGATTATTAAAAATGGCATTTTTCTCAGAACTTAAGAATGAACCTATTGTATATTAATGAAAAATTTTTTTACTGTTGGGATGACAAAAGGAAGCAGTAAATAACATCTCTATCCCTGAGTCCAGATCCTAAACATTTTGAAAAATAAAATAATGGAAACCAAAATACTGCTTTTAAAACTAATAAAGGATAAACAGAAAGATGATCTCAGGACAAACAAAATGGGTTTGCTAATTACTGCAAAATCAGACACTTGATGCCCAAACCCAAGCAGCATTAGCACTAGGATAAGCCACATAGAGCACAACATGGAAAATCAAAAGGAGATTCCTGCTGAAGGAAAGAACTGAGTCAAGCATCCCCAGTTTATTTTATTTTTTTGTTTTTTAGAAAATATGTTTTTAATATTTTATCTTCTCTTTGCATTTGTAACAAAATTCACTTCAATAATCACAGAATCCTTTTCTTCCAATGCCACAAACTGTATTACAAATGAAAACTGGTACTGCTGCTTATCAAAATATATGAGACAACTGATGTTTTTATATAAAACCACTTTATATGTTAACTTGTTCCCAAAAACCTTTTTTTCTGTTTTGGTCTGGTTAAAAAAAAAAAAAAAAAGTTACAAATATTTACAGTATTTTCTTCTGGTTAGATGAACATTATTACAAACTGACAAAGGGAACTTCATGAATAGACCACATAAAACAGAAGACAATGTCAGAGGCTCCTAGCTGTGCTTTTTTTTTTTTTAATTAAATACAGTACTGAAAATGTCCATCAAACCCTTGTCAATCCATATCTATTCTGTTCACATTTGAACTCCCATTTTTTTCTAAGTAGTCTATTCACCAATAGGAAAGACAAAGTAAAGGCCACTCTGCACTGGGTCTTTCAGAAAAACAAGAACACTCAGTCTTTGGTCAGAACAATGAGGTAATGAGGTCACATTTTGATGCAAAACTCTGCTTGGTCAGCAATCTTTATAATTAGTAATTTTTGGATGTGGGGGAATTTTTAAAAGATCTGGGTAGTTTCAATATGGCGGACTAGAGGGTGGTCGCATTTCATGTTGCTCCAGGACTCAGGATTCAAAAGAGGAGAAATTGAGAAACTTGGGACCAACTCAAAGCAGCCGGGCGAGTCTCTCCCTTTGGGGAGGCGTCCCGGATGGGACGGTAGTCCCGGAACGCAGGGAACTTTGTGAAGTAGAGCTGCCTGCGAGATGCCCCTCCGCCCGCTGGAGCAGTAAACTTGGACAACTGGGAGTATCGGAGAGGAGGCCGCTCAGCACAGCGCTGGGACTCAGAGCAACCACTGGGGCTCCGGGCGGTGGCCCAGAGGAGGGGCTGCGAGGAGAGCTGTTTGGACTCAGAGCGACCACTCCTGACGCCGGGGCCTGCGCGGAGGAGGAGGAGGAGAAGCAGTGCAGCGAGGCGCTTGGACTTGGAGCGACTGGCCAGAGCTATAGGCGGTTGCCAGAGGAGGAGCTGCTCCGTGAGCTGTTTGGACTCGGAGCGACCATTCCTGAACACCAGGGCCTGCCCTGAGGAGGAGGAGGAGAAGCGTGGCTGCTTGGATTCGGAGTGACCATACCAGAACTACGGGCGGTTGCCGGAGGAGGAGCTGCATGGCGAGCTGTTTGGACTCAAAGCGACCGTTCCTGAACCCCGGGGCCTGCCCGGAGGAGGAGGTGGAGGAGGAGGAGCGCAGCGGGTCGCTTGGACTCGCAGTGACTGCGTTGGAGCTCCAGGCGGCTGCTCAGAGGAGGAGGCAAGTGGTGAGTTGTTTGGATTTAAAGCGACCGCTCCTGAACACCAGGGGGCTGCCTGGAGGAGGAGCGCGGTGGGTCGCTTGGTCTCCAGTGGCCGCACCAGAGCTCCGGGCGGCTGCCTGGAGGAGGAGGAAGAACGGGGCAGGTCACGTGGACTTGGAGTGACTGCCCAGGGCTACGGGCGGTTGGCGGGAGGAGGAGGCTCGCAGTGAGTTGCTTGGACTCCTAGTGACCGCACCGGAACACCGGGCGGCTGTCTGGAGGAAGAGGCGTGTGGCGGGTCTCTGGGACTCGGAGCGATTGTACGGGGCCCCAGGTGGCTGCTCAGAGGAGGGGCCAAATAGCCAGGCGATTAGGTGCACAGCAGGGTCCCAGAACCTAAGAGGCTTCTTGGTGGAAGAGCAGCACAGAGACACGCTTAGGGGCGGCGGAGTGAAGGTTCCAGGACAGCGGGCAGATTCTCTGAGGAGGAGCAGCCTAAGGAGATTCATCTGCGAAGGGCGAGGCTCCCAGGCCCAGGAGGTAGGGTCGGGCCCCTGGGAACGTTGCAGAGGAAGGCAGCCCAGCCCAGGCAGTAGTTGTAGATTGAGGGGAACCTCTAGGAGGGGAAGCGACCAGCGAGACCTCCCCACCAGGTGAGTCTTCCCTGCCAGGTGAGGTACTCCCACAAGGATGGTAAAACCAGAGACACAGGCCCAAACAGGCCTTGCCTCAGCCCACAGCCTAGTTACCCTTTGGATGACCATTGGTCAGCAAGTGGAGGCACCTCTGCCCACTAGCAGGGAATATACCCCACGTGAAGGCCACCACTCCTAGAGAGGCAGCTTCCTTGTGGAGCACCAGTGAAAGAGCAAATGCAGGCATTGAATGATCGCACCAATCGACAGTTAAAAGAGCAAATACAGGAAGCAAAAGATCATTTCAATAAAGAGTTAGAGATATTGAAAAAAAAAAACAGAAATCCTTGAAATGAAGGAAACAATAAACCAAATTAAGAACTCCATAGAAAGCATATCCAGTAGGATAGAACACCTGGAAGACAGAACCTCAGACATTGAAGACAAAATGTTTAACCTTGAAAACAAAGTTGAACAAACAGAGAAGATGGTAAGAAATCATGAACAGAATCTACAAGAACTATGGGATATCATGAAAAGGCCAAATTTAAGAATTATTGGGATTGAGGAAGGCTTAGAGAAACAAACCAAAGGAATGAATAATCTATTCAATGAAATAATATCAGAAAATTTCCCAAATCTGAAGAATGAAATGGAAAATCAAGTTCAAGAGGCTTATAGGACTCCAAATACACAAAATTAAAACAGACCCACACCAAGGCACATTATAATAAAAATACCTAACATACAAAATAAAGACAGAATTTCAAAGGCTGTGAGAGAAAAGAACCAAATTACATTCAGGGGGAAACCAATACGGATATCAGCAGATTTTTCAATCCAGACCCTAAAAGCTAGAAGGGCCTGGAACAACATTTATCAAGCTCTGAAAGAAAATGGATGCCAACCAAGAATCTTATACCCAGCAAAACTTACCTTCAAATTTGACGATGAAATAAAATCCTTCCATGATAAACAAAAGCTAAAAGAATTTACAAAAAGAAAGCCAGCATTACAGAATATTCTCAGCAAAATATTCCATGAGGAAGAGATGAAAAACAAAAGAGCAAATCAGCAAAGGGAGGAATTATCCTAAAGGAATTGTCAAATAAAGGAGGAACCAAGTCGTGTCAAATAAATAAATAAAATTTAAAAAATGAACCAAACAACTGGGAAACCAAATCATATCTCAATAATAACCCTGAATGTTAATGGCCTGAATTCATCAATCAAAAGACACAGGCTGGCAGATTGGATTAAAAAGAAAGATCCAACAATATGTTGCCTGCAAGAGACTCACCTCATAGAAAAAGATACTCATAGACTAAAGGTGAAAGGATGGGGAAAAACATACCATGCACATGGACTCGGCAAAAAAGCTGGAGTATCCATCCTCATTTCAGATAGTGTGGACTTCAAGCCAAAGTTAGTCAGAAGGGATAAAGAAGGACATTTCATACTGCTTAAGGGAAGCATAAATCAGCAAGATATAACAATCATAAACATCTATGCCCAAACAGTGGCTCATCCATGTATGTCAAACAAATCCTCCTCAATTTCAGAAACCTAATAGACCATAACACAATAATACTAGGTGATTTTAACACACCTCTCTCACCACTGGACATATTTTCCAAACAAAAATTGAACAAAGAAACCATAGATCTCAATAACACAATCAATAATTTAGACTTAACGGACATTTATAGAATATACCATCCAACCAAGAGCGAATACACTTTCTTCTCAGTAGCACATGGATCCTTCTCTAAAATAGACCATATATTATGCCACAAAGCTAATGTTAGCAAATACAAGAGGACAGAGACACTACCTTGTATTCTATCAGATCATAATGGATTGAAGTTAGAAATAAATGAAAGAGTAAAAAACAAACTATTCCAACACCTGGAGATTAAACAATATACTATTATATGATGAATGGATAACAGAAGATATTAGGAAGGAAATTTAAAAATTCTTAGAGGTAAATGAGAACAAAGAAACATCATATCAAAATCTCTGGGACACTATGGAAGCAGTACTTAGAGGGAAATTTATTTCATAGAGGGCATTTAATAAAATAAGTAAAACTCAACAAATAAACAACCTAACACTACAGCTCAAAGCCCTAGAAAAAGAAGAACAGACCAGCACCAAAAGTAGTAGAAGACAGGAAATAGTTAAATTCAGAGCTGAAATCAATGAAATTGAAACAAAAGAAACAATACAAAAAATTGACAAAATAAATAGTTGGTTCTTTGAAAAAATAAACAAAATTGATAAACCTTTAGCCACACTAACAAAGAGAAGACGAGAGAAAACCCAAATCACTAAAATTCAGAATGAACAAGGAAATATCACAACAGACAGGATTGAAATACAAAACATAATTAGAAGCTATTATGAAAATCTATACTCCAACAAAATAGAAAATTTCGAAGACATCAACAGGTTCCTAGAGACATATGAATTGCCTAAACTGAACGAGGAGGACATACACAATTTAAATAGACCAATTTCAAGTACTGAAATAGAAGAGGTTATCAAAAGCCTACCAACAAAGAAAAGTCCGGGACCAGATGGGTTCTCAGCCGAGTTCTACAAAACCTTTAAAGAAGCGCTCATTCCAATACTCCTCAAAGTATTCCATAAAATAGAAGAGGAGGGAACCCTCCCAAACTCATTCTATGAAGCCAATATCACACTGATACCTAAACCAGACAGAGACACATCGAGGAAAGAAAATTTCAGACCAATATCCTTAATGAACATCGACGCAAAAATTCTCAACAAAATTTTAGCAAATCGCATACAAAAACATATTAAAAAGATAGTGCACCATAATCAAGTGGGTTTCATCCCTGGGATGCAAGGTTGGTTCAACATCAGGAAATCAATAAATGTAATTCACCATATCAATAGACTTAAAGTCAAGGATCACATGATTATTTCAATAGATGCAGAAAAAGCATTTGATAAAATACAGCATCCCTTCATGCTCAAAACACTAGAAAAAATAGGGATAGTGGGATCATTCCTTAACATTGTAAAGGCCATCTATGCTAAGCCCATGGCTAATATCATTCTAAATGGTGAAAAACTGAAAGCATTCCCCCTAAAAACTGGAACAAGGCAGGGATGCCCTCGTTCACCACTTCTATTCAACATCGTCCTTGAAACTCTAGCCAGAGCAATTAGACAGACCAAAGAAATTAAAGGGATATGAATAGGAAAAGAAGAACTCAAACTATCCCTATTTGCTGATGATATGATTATATACTTAGAGGAACCAGGAAATTCCACCAGAAAACTTTTAGAACTCATAAGTGAATTCAGTAAAGTAGTGGGATATAAGATCAATGCACATAAATGTAATGCATTTTTATACATAAGTGATGAATCTTTGGAAAGAATAATCAGGAAAACTACCCCATTCACAATAGCCTCGAAAAAAATAAAATACTTGGGAATCAAGCTCACAAAAGAGGTGAAAGACCTCTACAATGAGAACTACACTACACTAAAGAAAGAAATTAAAGAAAACCTTAGAAGATGGAAAGATCTCCCATGTTCTTGGATAGGAAGAATTAATATTGTCAAAAATGCCCTACTCCCTAAAGTGCTATACAGATTCAATGCAATTCCAATTAAAATCTCAATGACGTGCCTTACAGAAATAGAGCAAGCAATTATGAAATTCATCTGGAAGAATAAGAAACCCAGAATAGCTAAAGCAATCCTTAGCAGGAGGAGTGAAACAGGGGGTATCGCAATACCAGATCTTCAGCTCTATTACAAAGCAATAGGAACAAAAACGGCATGGTATTGGTACCAAAATAGAAAGGTAGATCAATGGTACAGAATAGAGGACACGGACACAAACCCAAATAAATACAACTTTCTCATACTAGACAAAGGGGCCAAAAATATGCAATGGAGAAAAGATAGCCTCTTCAACAAATGGTGCTGGGAGAATTGGAAATCCATATGCAACAGAATGAAACTAAACCCATATCTCTCACCATGCACGAAACTAAACTCAAAATGGATTAAGGACCTCGGAATCAGACCAGAGACCCTGCAAATTATAGAAGAAAAAGTAGGTCCAGATCTTCAACATGTCGGCTTAGGACCAGACTTCCTCAACAGGACTCCCATAGCACAAGAAATAAAAGCAAGAATCAATAACTGGGATAGATTCAAACTAAAAAGCTTTCTCTCAGCAAAGGAAACTATCAGCAATGCGAAGAAAGAGCCTACAGAGTGGGAGAAAATCTTTGCCAATCATACTTCAGATAGAGCCCTAATCTCCAGAATTTATAAAGAACTCAAAAAACTCTACACCAAGAATGCAAATAATCCAATCAACAAATGGGCTAAGGAAATGAATAGACACTTCACAGAAGAAGATCTACAAGCAATCAACAAACATATGGAAAAATGTTCAACATCTCTAGTAATAAGAGAAATGCAAATCAAAACCACCCTAAGATTCCATCTCACCCCAATTAGAATGGCGATTATCAAGAATACAAGCAACAACAGGTGTTGGAGAGGATGTGGGGGAAAAGGTAAACTCATATATTGCTGGTGGGGCTGCTAATTAGTACAGCCACTCTGGAAAGCAGTGTGGAGATTCCTTAGAAAACTTGGAATGGAACCACCATTTGACCCAGCTATCCCACTCCTTGGCCTATACCCAAAGGACTTAAAATCAGCATACTACAGGGATACAGCCACATCAATGTTCATAGCTGCTCAATTCACAATAGCCAGATTGTGGAACCAACCTAGATGTCCTTCAATTGATGAGTGGATAAAGAAACTGTGGTAATATATACAATGGAATATTACTCAGCCATAAAGAATGATAAAATTATGGCATTTGCAGACAAATGGATGAAACTGGAGAATATCATGCTAAGTGAGATAAGCCAATCTCAAAAAAACAAAGGTCGAATGATATCGCTAATAAGTGGATGAGGACACATAATGGGGGGAGGGAAGGGTTAGTGTGAGGGTTAGAGTTAGGTTAGGGAGGGGGGCAAGAATGGAGGAAGGAAGGACTGTATAGAGGGAAAAGAGGGGTGGGAGGGGTGGGGGGAAGGGAAAAAATAACAGAATGAATCAAACAACATTACCCTATGTAAATTTATGATTACACAAATGGTATGCCTTTACTCCATGTACAAGCAGAGAAACAACATGTATCACATTTGTTTACAATAAAAAAGAAAAGAAAAAGAATAGCCAAGGAAATCTTGACTTTTTCATATTTATAAGCATCAAATAAAATGGAAACAGAAGAAAAAAAAAAGAAGAATCGCCAAGGAAATCTTCAAGAAAAGAATGCAGCTGGAGGATTCACTTTTCAGAATCTTATACCACTTTTTAAGATATAGTAATTATTACTCCATGGCTAAATAAGCCAAGAAAACAGAGAATTTGAGTTTATGACAAAAATGAAATTGGGGAAAAGATGGCCCTTTCAATAAATGATTCTGGGTCATTTAAAAATCAATACATAACAGAATGAATCAAAAACTATTACCCTATGTAAATGTATGATTACACAAACGGTATGCCTCTACTTCATGTACAGAGAAACAAGATGTATCCCATTTGTTTACAATAAATATGAATTAAAAAAAAAAAAAAAAAAAGATCTGGGTAAAGGAGAAAGGCCAGAGTATGATTCTTTTTAATGACACCAAAAATAGATATTTAAATATTTGTTATTACAGGTCCTACACAGATCCAAGTACTGAAAACTGCAAAAAAAAAAAAAAAAAAAAAAAAAAAAAAACTGCTGAGAGTGTTGAGTTAAACTTGCTTAGCTTATTTTTCACAAATTTACAAAGCAGACAATGTTACTCCTCATCCCCTAGGGCAGACTAAGTGAAAAGGTGGACAGAGGTGGAAAGGTATCAAATGAAGGAAATAGGAGCAATTAGGGAGAAACATTCATACCTTGTCATCTCAAAACACATACATGTAATCATTAAATTTATTTTAATAACTTTATGGATCAGTAAATCTAAAATTCATATCAAGAACCAATCAACTGGGGCTGGAGTTATAGCTCAATGGTAGGGCACTTGCCTAGAATGTGTAAGGCACTGGGTTCGATTCTTAGCACCACATATAAATAAATAAATAAAATAAAGGTCCATCAACAACTAAAAAATACATTTTTTAAAAAAGAACCAATCAACTGGAGGCTGGGAAATAGCTCAGTGATAGAGCACTAGCCAAGCATGCCCTGGGATTTGATCACCAGCACCATTTAAAAAAAAAAAAAAAAGAAATCAAAAAATTCATATTATGTTTCCATTTTCTAGGATTACCTGATGGAGCTTTAGTTTTGTTTTTATTTTATATTTTCTCCATGTTGTCTGTATAAGTCGAGCAGCTCTTATTTCTTTACGAAGATCTAAAAGCCTTGCACAAAGAAATGACAAATAGGTAATAACCACCTAAGAAAACACAAAAGATAAATATAGATCAATGGAGAATATACACTCACTGTCATACTCTGAGAATTAAGAGTTTAAGAAACCCTAATTTACCTTTTCGTCTGGAATTGTATTTGACATATCTGAATGATGAATCATAGCAGGTATTCCACCAAGGTCTCTAACTGCAGACCTGATCAAGTGAAAATTTTTCTTTTCATTTTCTAGAAGTTCTTTGTGGAGTTCTGATGTATTTTCTATCATGCAAGTTAAAAAAAAAAAAAAAGAGAGAGAGAAAAAGAAAGAAAGAAATTAGAATGCTAATTAGCAAAAATCAGAGATGGCAAAGAACCAGAAAAGTTGATCAACAAAAAAGGACTAACCATGATCAAAGGATTTAAGAGAAATGTCCAGAGTACTGTCATCAGATTCAGATGAAGAATTTAATACCACTGAACCAGTTTGTGTGCATTCCACAGTTTGAGTAGTACGCTGACATATATCACCAAAAGGCACATAGCAAGGATGGTAGTGGTGGATCAGGTAACATAGCACACGGCCATCTGAGAAAGATACTGTAAAATTCTCCACCTGATTGGAAATACCAGAAAAATAATTATTTGTTTTTAAATGCTAATATAAATCTTTATAGTCCATTATATCCTTTTAGTAGTTGAAGAATATCATACTAACTCCTAACAGTATCTAGTATACCATATTCACAGCCAAATTCTCAAATATTAAATCCAAGCCATTTCAAAAGAATGATTTTATTATATTATTACTGTCTTGGATTAGATAGTATCAATCGAAACTTCATTTCCTTCCCAGAACCTCAGAATGTGACATTGTTTGGAAACAAGGTCATTACAGATATAATTAAATGACATGAGGTCATAGAGGTAGAGTGGGTTCTTAATCCATTATGACTGGTGTCCTTTTAAGAAGAAAGACACACATAGACAGAAACACAAGAATACCATTTGATGGGAAGAGGCAGAGACTTAAATAATGTATCTATGAGTCAAGGAATACCAAGGACTGCTGGCAACCACCAGAAATTAAAAGCATGACACAGTCTTCCCTAGAGCCTTTAGTGAGAACATGTTAGCTTCTCAGCCATGGTTTCAGACTTCTAGTCTCTAGAACAGAGAATAAAATAAAGGTCTAGTTTGTAGTAATGGGTTGTAGCTGCCTTAGGAAAATATAATAACTATAGTCAATTATCATTATCCATAAACACTGAATAGGGAATATTGACCATTTGTCATAGGGAAAACAGAGTTAAATTCATGTGACATTTTCATCAATCCATAGATGGCATTGTTCTATGTATGTTTCTGATTCAGTAATATTAAAGCATGGCCAAAGCAGAACACTCAATGCCTGAACAAAGTTTACTTAATGTACATATTTTGTTTGGAACATCACAGTTTTCTCTTAGGAACACTGCACATGTACTACACTTGATGGCCTTTTAAACAAGAATATAAAAACAAAATGGACAAAAATGAAGAAAAGAATTGCACTCAATAAACTACTAAAAAAACATTTGGAAAGATCCAAGATGGCCGACTAGAGGGAGGCTGAGTTCCTTGTTGCTCCATAACAAGGGTTTTAAGCAGAGGATATCTGTTTCTCAGTTAGGCAGTTTTTGCTGTTTATCTATCCCCTGCTGTTTACCCCCATTTGTCTACTGTGATCACCGCAGTCTGCCAGCATATTGACTACTTTTAGAGTACAGATTGCTCACTAACTGACACCTATCATCTGCCATTTGCCTGCCTCTTGCCTGTCTATCGCTTGCCTTTCACCTACCCAGCACCCACTGCCTGAGGTTCACCTGCTGATCGTCTGACAGCAGGCAGCAGACTGACCTCAGACCGCCAGTGGAGCGCCAGCTGCCTGCTGTTGCCTGGAAGTCCACTGTCACAGTACCCGCAGGTTTGGTTACACATGGCTGTCGCCATTTTGAGACAAAACAGCCAGGACCTGTAGGACTCCTGGCAGAACTGACTGGGCCCGGTCTGCAGGATCCCTCAGTCAGACCAACCACTCCCTGCCTCCAGGGCCCCCAGACCGACTAACTGTGCCCTGCCTCCAAGATCCCACAACCAGATGGGCCACACCCCACTTCCAGGACCTCCAGCTGACCACGCTCACACCCGACCTGCAGCTCCCCATTTGCCAACACATTTGGAAGCCAGAGTGGCCAACTTGGATTATCCTGGAAGCTGTAACTCCCATCCTTAGGTGGGGCAAATGTCATCCTGTGACACCTGCTGGAGACTGAAGCTCATTGTCAGGTACCTCTCATGCACCAGGCTACTGAAGACTGGGAGGTTTGAATAGTATATGACTGTTATAGTGTAGATTCTTTTTCTTTTTTCTTTCCTCCTTTTTGAAAATTTTTTAAGTTTTTATTTCTTTATTTTTCTTGCTCTATTTTCCTTTTGTTTACCTATTTCCTCAGAGTCTCTTTCTCCCTTTTCTCATGCTAACAACCGACTTCTTTTGATTACACTTTCACTCTTTCTATGATCTAGAACTTCTGTATACTCTTTTCTTATCCCATTAACAGCTACATCCTACACCCTTGCCCATCCTCTTTGTCCTCCATTAGAAACTGCAAGACCTTATTTCAAATCTATTTGTTATACTGTAGATATTAATTGAACTCATTCTATTTACTATGACAATATTGCTAACATTCACAGGGGTTATTTGGTTTAGGGTTGCATATTGCCTGTACTGGGGACGGCTAATATTGAATTCCCCCTTAAAAAAAAGGTTTTGGAAACCTAGGGTCACTATAAGCCTACACAGGGGAAACTATAATACCCCAGATCTGCACTGATGGGGGGAAGATACATGAACAACATGAAAAAACAAGGGAAGAAAATGATCCAAACAAACCTAGGTTCTATATTAATAGAATCCAGTAACAGCATGGTAGAAGAAATCTCAGAAAAGGAATTCAGAATATACATAATTAAAATGATTCGTGAAGCAAAGGATGAGATAAGAGAGGAAATGCAGGCAATGAATGATCACACCAATAAGCAGTTGAAAGAGCAACTGCAGGAAGCAAAAGACCATTTCAACAAAAAGAGAGTCTCAAAAAATAAAAATAAAAACAAACAAACAAAAAAAATGGAAATCATTGAAATGAAGGAAACAATAAACCAAATAAAAAACTCAATGGAAAGCATCACCAAAAGATTAGACCACTTGGAAGACAGAACTTCAGACAATGAAGACAAAATATTTAATCTTGAAAATAAAGTTGCCCAAACAGAGAAGATGGTAAGAACTCATGAACAGAATCTCCAAGAACTATGGGACATCATGAAAAGACCAACTTTAAGAATTATCGGGATTGAGGAAGGCACAGAGATACAAACTAAAGGAATGAACAACCTATTCAATGAAATAATAGCAGAAAATTTCCCAAACCTGAAGAATGAAATGGAAAATCAAATACAAGAGGCTTACAGAACACCAAATGCACAGAATCGCAACAGATCCACACCAAGGCACATTATAATGAAAATGCCTAACATACAATATAAAGATAGGATTTTGAAGGCTGCGAGAGAAAAGCATCAGATTACATATAGGGGGAGACCAATATGAATAGCAGCCGACTTCTCAACCCAGACTCTAAAAGCTAGAAGGGCCTGGAACAACATTTCAAGCCCCGAAAGAACATGGTTGCCAACCAAGAATCCTATACCCAGCAATACTAACCTTCAGATTTGAAGATGAAATAAAATCCTTCCATGACAAACAAAAGTTAAAAGAATTTACAAATAGAAAGCCTGCACTACAGAATATTCTCAACAAAATATTCTGTGAGGAGGAAATGAAAAACAACAATGGAGGTCAGCAAAAGGAGGAACTATCTTAAAGGAAAAACCATTCAAAGAAACCAGGTCAAGTTAAAAGCCAAAAATAAGCCCAAATGACTGGGAATACAAATCATATCTCAATAATAACCTGAACGTTAATGGCCTAAACTCATCAATCAAAAGACATAGACTGGCAGAATGGATTAAAAAGAAAGACCCAATAATATGCTACCTTCAAGAGACTCATCTCATAGAAAAAGACATCCACAGACTAGAGGTGAAAGGATGGGGAAAACCTACCATGCACATGGACTCCGTAAAATAGTGGTGGTTTCCATCCTTATTTCAGATAAAGTAGACTTTATGCCAAAGTTAGTCAAAAGGGATAAAGAAGGATATTTCATACTGCTTAAGGGAACCATAAACCAGGAAGACAGAACGATTCTAAATATTTATGCCCCAAATAATGGTGCATCCATGTACATCAAACAAATCCTTCTCAATTCCAGGAATCAAATAGACCACAACACAATAATTCTTTGTCTTTAACACACCGCTGTCACCACTGGATAGATCTTCCAAACAAAAACTGAACAAAGAAAACATAGAACTCAATAACACAATCAATAACCTAGACTTAACAGACAAATACAGAATATTCCATCTATCAACCAGCAAATTCACTTTCTTCTCAGCAGCACATGGAACCTTCTTGAAAACAGACCATATGTTATGCCACAAAGCAACCCTTAGGAAATGCAAAACAATAGAGATACTGCCTTGTGTTCTATCAGATCATAATGGAATGAAATTAGAAATCAATGACAAAATAAAAAACAGAAATTACTCCAACAACTGGAGACTAAATAATATGCTATTGAATGAAGCATGAGAACTGAAAACATCAGGGATGAGATAAAAAAATTCTTAGAGGTAAATGAGAATGACCATACAACATATTAAAATCTCTGGTACACTATGAAAGCAGTACTAAGAGGAAAATTCATTGCATGGAGCACATTCAAGAAAAGAATAAAAAGTCAGCAACTAAATGACCTAACATTACAGCTTAAAGCCCTAGAAAAAGAAGAACAGATCAATACCAAAATTAGTAGAAGACAGAAAATAATTAAAATTGGAGCTGAAATCAATGAAATTGAAACAAAAGAAACAATTTGAAAATTGACAAAACAAAAAGTTGGTTCTTTGAAAAAGTAAACAAAGTAGACAAACCCTTAGCTATTCTAACAAAAGAGAAGGATAGAGAAAACTCAAATTACTAAAATTGGTAATAGAAAAGGAAGTATCACGGCAGACACCACTGAAAGGCACAATATAATGAGAAGCTACTTTGAAAATCTATACTCCAACAAAATATATCACATCAATAGATTTAAGGTTAAGAATCATATGGTTATTTCAATTGATGCAGAAAAAGCATTCAACAAAATACAACACCCCTTCATGCTCAAACACTAGAAAAAATAGGGACAGTAGGAATGTACCTCAACATTTTAAAGGTTATTTAAGCCAACATCATTTTTAATGGAGAAAAAATGAAAGCACTCCCTTTAAAAACCGGAACAAGACAAAATGCCCTCTTTTACCACTTCTATTCAACATTGTCCTTTAAATATTAGCCAGGGCAATAAGACTAAAGAAATTAAAGGGATACAAATAGGAAAAGAGGAACTCAAGCTGTCACTATTTGCTGATGACATAATTCTTTATTTAGAGGATCCAAAAAACTCCACCAGAAAACTTCTAGACCTCATAAATGAATTCAGCAAAACAGCAGATTATAAAATCAACACACATAAATCTAAAGCATTTTTATTCATAAATGATGAAACATCTGAAAGGGAAATGAGGAAAACAACTCCATTCACAATAGCCTCAAAAAAATAAAATACTTAGGAATCAATCTAACCAAAGAGATGAAAGATCTCTACAATGAAAATTACAGAACATTAAAGAAAGAAATTGAAGAAGACCTTAGAAGACAGAAAGATCTCCCATGTTCTTGGATAGGCAGAATTAATATTATCAAAATGACCATAATTCCAAAGGCACTATACAGATTTAACACAATTCCAATTAAAATCCCTATGACATTTCTCATAGAAATAGAAAAAGCAATCATGAAATACACCTGGAAGAACAAAAGACCCAGAATAGCCAAAGCTATCCTGGGCGGGAAGAGTGATGCAGGAGGTATCACTATACCAGATCTTAAACTCTACTATAGAGCAATAGTAACAAAAATGGCATGGTATTGGCACCAAAATAAACAGGTAGATCAATGGTACAGAATAGAAGACATGGAGACACACCCACATAAGTACAGTTATCTGATATAAGACAAAGGTGCCAAAAACTTACAATGGAGAAAAGATAGCCTCATCAACAAATGGTGCTGGCAAAACTGAAAATCCATATGCAGTAAAATGAAATTAAACCCCTATCTCTCACCCTGTACAAAACTCAACTCAAAATGGATCAAGGATCTAGGAATTAAAACTGAGACCCTTCACCAAATAGAAGAAAATGTAGGCCCAAATCTCCATCACGTTGGCTTAGGACCAGACTTCCTTAACAAGACCCCCATAGCGCAATAAATAAAAGCAAGAATCAATAAATGGGATGGATTCAAACTAAAAAGTTTTTTCTCAGCACAGGAAACAATCAATAATGTGAAAAGAGAGCCTACAGAGTAGGAGAAAATCTTTTCCATGCACACTTCAGACAGAGCACTAATCTCCAAAGTTTATGAAGAACTTACAAAACTTTACACCAAAAATACAAAGAACCAAATCAATAAATGGGCTAAGGAACTGGGCAGACACTTCACAGAAGAAGATATACAGGTGATCAACAAATATATGAAAAAGTGCTCATCATCCCTAGTAATTAGAGAAATGCAAATTAAAACCACCCTAAGATTTCAACTAACTCCAATTAGAATGGCTATTATCAAGAACACAAGCAATAAGAAGTGTTGATGATGTGGGGAAAAAGGCACACTCATACATTGCTGGTAGAGTTGCAAATTGGTGCAGCCACTCTGTAAAGCAGTATGGAGATTCCTCAGAAAACTCGAAATGGAACCACCATTTGACCCAGCTATCCCACTCCTCGGTTTATACCCAAAGGACTTCAAATCAGCATACTACAGTGTTGCAGCCACATCAATATTCATAGCAGCTCAATTCACAATAGCTAGATTATGGAACCAACCTAAATGCCCTTCAACTGACAAATGGATAATGAAACTGTGGTATGTATACACAATGAAATATTACTCAGTCAAAGAAGAATACATTTATGGCATTTGCTGGTAAATGGATGAAGTTGGAAAATATCATGCTAAGTGAAATAGGTCAAACCCATAAAACCAAAGGCCGAATGTTTTCTCTGATAAGTGCATGACAATATATATTGAAGGGGGATGGCAGGGGGAAGAAAAGAATGAAGGAACTTTGGATGGTGTTGAGGAAAAAGGGGTGGGAGGGGGTGGGGGACAGAAAGTAGAATGAAACAGAAGTATTACCCTATGTATAAGTATGATTACATGAATGGTGTGAATTTACATACCCTATGTATGTGTATGATTACATGAATGGTGTGAATCTACATTGTGTACAACCATAGAAATGAAAAGTTGTACCCCATTTGTATACAATAGACCAAAATGCAGTCTGTAAAAATAAAAAAGATTTTAATTAAAAAAAAAAAAGAACATTTGTTCACAAAATAAGAGCTGAAACAAGGAGGCAATCTGTGGTCTTGTTTGACTCCTGCTGGGAATGAATGCCTCAGCATTTGCACATGTAAGTGAATGAACAAATTACTGTCAGTATAGTTTTAGCATAAGAAATAAATTTTAGTGTGTTTTAGAATTCATTAATAATGATGATCAACTATATCTTCCTTGTATAATATTATACATATATACTTTATCTAATCACTTCTTTGAGGTAGAACAATTTACCATGTTTAGTTACACATTTTATACCATTGTCCCAGCTTTATACTCCTTACTAAGTAATTTATCTATGTGTGCAACTTTTTTTCATGTACTTACACTAAAAATATATCTTGTACAGAAATACAGTATTAAGCTAACATGATTATAGAAAGACTAAACTCAGATTTTTTTTTTCCTCTTAATACCCAGTGGTAAGGTTGTCTGTTGTCACTTTCTGTATGGGGGGTTTATTTTTATTTACCTTTATAGTACAATAATGATTATTTCATACACTGTTGTGAGCAATTAATAAATCATAGCTTTGAACTATGCAAACCTCGGACAGTGAGACCTGCTTCTGGGAACTCTGTGGTGCCAAAGTACCAGGGGAAAGCCCATGTGCAAGATGGCTCCTGTTGACTGGGAGGATTCCTGCTTGTCCTGAAATTCACTAGTTCAAAAAGCCTTGATTTAAAATGCCCAAAGGCAGAAGAGATGGGCATACCTGCTAAGTCCCAACCATACTGTTTTTCTCACACTTCATCCTGTTTACCTCATTAAGTTTTTCACACTGAAACCCTTTGGTGTTCCTACCTATAAAAATAAAATGTGGTCTCTCGTTCTTTGTTAAGCCAGACTCCACCAGACCTGGTTTGCCCTGGCTTCCACTTATAACTGAGTCTTTGTCTTATTTCTATAACTTCTAATTAATTTTTCTCAATGTGGCTCAGGGCCTGGGATCTGTCAGCTGTTCACCTGCTGCACTTGTTGCAGTGAACATCATATACCAGTTCTGTGTAAGCATCTTTCATTAGAACACTTATCTAGGACATTTTTTTCCCTTAGTGATATATAAAACCATCATGTATTTTCCAGTTGGTGACATCTTAGATTAGTTAAAATACATAAATTATATAACAATATAATCATTCATTTGAGAAAAAGTTTGCTTAAATCTGAAAACTATATTATTTAAGAAGTGTAAGAAAATATTTTATTATTAAGCTTAATTGACATTAACCAAAATTTATTTAAAGATACTGAATTAAAACAAAAACAAAGAAACTTACCTTCTTATTATAGAAGGCACAAACTGCATTTACCCAGTCCATCAATAACTTCACATTTTCACTATATTGTTCAAAGAAACCACTATTCCTTTTGTCTTTTTTCTTATTAACAGTATCAGAATGGCATAACACTGTAGACATTGATTTCTTTATACCGTGTGAATATTTTAGAAAGTGAATTTCTTCCTTTAATAGCTCTAAATTAAGGGAAATATCCACCTGAAACATATAAAAAAGAATAAATACCCTAATTTTTCATATTTTTTTATTGTTAATGTTTTATTAGTAATTTATGATTATACATAATAGTGGGATTCATTGTTATATTCATACATACACATAATTTAGTCAATGTCATTTCATAGTACCCCCCTTCTCCCATTTTCCTCCCCTCCTGCCTCTTCCTTTCCTCCCTCGCCTTCCTCTACTCTACTGGTCTTCTATTTTCATGAGATTTCTCCACCCCACCCACCCCCTTTTCTTCCTTTGTTCTCTCTAGTTCCACATCATATGTTACTTTTAACCTACAGAAATTAATCTATTCTGTATTTTGATCAACTATAGAAGATTAAAAAAAAAAAAACTAATCAGAAATTTTTAAAAATCTAAAACTGAAGTTCCCAGAGTGCAGAAATGTCTACACCTTCTTTTAGACAAATAATTCTGTCTTTTGTGTACATGTGTGGTGTTGGGGATCAAAACCAGAACTTTACACATTCTAGGCAAGGCAAACACTCTCCTACTGAAGCTACATGCCCACTCCACAATCTACAATGATAGAATATTTAGTAGTTAAGAAAATGAGATTTTGGGGCCACACAAACTTGGGTTCTCATCTTAGTTTCATGTATCAATGATATAAACTTGAGCTTCAATTTCCTCACATGCAAGGGAGAATTAACACCAACCTAATACAAGTATGAGAAAGATTAAAATAGAATACATAAAATATTATCCCAGGCCTGAGACAGAATAAATTCTAGTAAATGGTAGTTATTATTGTTGTTCTTTATTTTATTCAAATTCCTTTTATAAACTAATATCCAAAATTGATAAGAAAAAGTACAAAATGTGCCAAACGTATAATACCTGAAAAGCAAATGCAATTTTCCAAAGCAATGCAAGAGTCTTCTCTCTGTGCCTATCCACAATATCCTTAGATAGGATTGAATTTCCTGCCAATAAAAAGGTAGTCCATTAGCATGATACACGTATATATGTCAATATTCAATGAGGAGAATTAGTGTCTCTGTTTAGTTTTTACCATGTTCATCACTTAATTGAATTCCTCGTGATTTAAGAATTTCAAGAACAATGTCAACATTGTGCATCTTTTGAAGACGACTTATTGCAGGAATCCTGAGTTTCTTTGAAAGATTCCAGTTCTGTGTGAGAAGTTCCATGGTTCGCCTAGCAGGAAAGAAATTTTCAGATGAATTTGCTATATAATAATATCTATGAAAAAAAAAAAACACTTCATTTAAAAATAGTTATTACCCAGAAATCCCAAGAGTTTAAAGGCATTAAGTTCAAGATGATTCCAAATAACTATCTCAAAACTGTATTGCTCCATAATTAAGAAGATGTTATTTCTCATTTTTAATATTTAAATCTGGAAGTTAAGTCCATGAATAAAATGATAAGAAAGAAAAATGCAACACACACACACACACAAATATACACATAAAGTTTTACAGAGAAAGAAAAAAGAAAAAAGAAAGGAAGGAAAGGAAGTGTAAGAAGGGGATATGTATTAAGGTGTGCTATAATCTACACATCTACAAGTGCTTTTTCTTACTTTAGTCATCATGGTCAATCCCAGTCAAGGACTGGTGACCCTTTCTTTTTTTTTTTTCCTTTTTTTTAATAGATGAAGAAACAAAGACCCAGAGGAAGTTAATTAAGCTCTAATTTATCATCATATACTACTATGACAGAAATAAAGAAAGCAACTAAAATCTAGTTTCATCAGTTTCCATAATTAGTCATTCTCATTCTCTCTCTCTCTCTGTATGTGTGTGTGTGTGTGTGTGTGTATATACATATTTTACAAACATATTTGAATGCCTACCTAAAAAAGACATGGACTCCAGAGCTTTAATTCAAATTCCTAATATCATCTAGTTTACTAATTATTTACCTACTATATAATAGTCAATATTTCCATAGAAAAAACAAGTCTCAAATAATATTGTATATAACTAAAAGTTGGCAAAATTATTTATAGAACCATAGTTTCTAAAGGTTAGAAAATGATTTAAGATCATTCTAAACCAACCACCCAATCAATGTAGGAGACATTTTTGCAAAGATAGACCAATCCATTACCTGAGGCATTAGTGGAGTAATAATTTCCAGGTATTCTAAAGTGACCTCAAGGATCTATGAAACTGTCATTTTGCTGACACTGAACAAAATAGAAATTTGGTATGCAAAATGAATCTCATTATTGGGAGTTCCCAACCAACACATATCACCCATATTTAACATTATTAATTCCTCAGTAACTTCTGTAAAACCATAAAATATGTCCTTTGTAGAAAAATAGCATTAAACATTAATCTGATCCCTGTTCTTTTTAGAAAGTGACAAAAATAGAAAAGCATGAATTCTTACTTGCTAAGAAACAGATGTAGTGGCTTGAATTTATGAAGTAAACAAATTAACAAATTATAAAAATAATAAAATATTTTCAGTGAATAATCTAGTCTGTATTGGAAACCATTCAATGAGAAAAAGCTATAGTAATAATCAAAAGAAAGACTACTAGCTTGTGAGAATATTAATCAGGAAAGGAAAGAATGTTCATGAAATTTTAACTTGGATGAAAGGGACATGTATGTTGTTTTTGAGAAGACTCACCCAAATCTAAGGTTCTTTGTCCCAAAAGTGTCAAAGAATTCCTCTATTCTGGTCAAGTAGCCCTTTGACACCTATTTGAATGTCCAACACTGTGAACTGGTTTCTTCTTAAGACCAAGTCTTAATAGAGGCAAATTTTTATACTAAACCACCCTCATCTTCCTGAAACTTTCATTACTCATGCATAGCTGTTGCTTTTAAACATAAGATAGCACTTCAAATGCCTGAAGACATTTATGTTTACAATTTTCTCTTCTATTTTGTTAAATATTTGTTGCCCCTTCGACTGGTCATCATGAGATACGGATATAAGGATTTTTGTTTACACCTTTGTATCTGATCAAAACCAAGAAGTTAATAAGTATATTCAAATAACTTCTTTCCTGATCAGTTAAACTTTAAACCAATTTGAATTTTAGCATGATGACTGCCTTCAAAATTCTGGCTACACCATAGCAATTTAAAATTTGATAGGAAGCTTTACTGTAGTAGAGATATTTTATGAAAGTCATTAATTCTAAGCTTCCCATTTTTTTTTTTCCCCACTACTGGGGATTGAACCATATTTTAAATTTTAACTGACTGGTTCGAGATTTAAATACACACACACAAAAAATATATCTAAGCTTTATTAAGAAATCTCACTGTTTTAACCCCAAAGTGTTTCCTTGATAAGTAAATAGGAGAGTTCCTTATAAATAAATGTCTCCAGTCCAGAAATTTTTCTAAAGAGATCAACTGAAGTACATGGTAAAAGCCATGCCTTCCAAAACTAAAATAAGATCCATTACTAAAACCAAAGCCAATTTTGAGGGATTCCATTTTATTATTGAGAAAATATTCTGTAATTTAAAGTCAGGCATCATGAATCTATACTATTCATTCATGAATCTATACTACCTATTTTACTCTATAAAACGGGCAAGTCATTCTCTCTCTTCATCTGATTTTAATCAAACTAAACAAAGCAAATGCTACTAAAAACAGTCTCAAATGATAATGGAACTCATGAAGCCATTCTTCATATAAAGTGTATTTAAGTGTTTCAGGTTTTAATTGGTTTCATGCTCTTTTCCACTCCTTTTCTGAGACATTAGTAGTTTCTAACCATGTACTCTAGGGCATGTACTCTAGTCACATGCCAAGAGAAAAAAAAGTGTGATAGAGACAAATTTCTGGGCACAAAAGTGATACCATTTGGAAAGAGAATGCTCAATTTTTTCAACCCTAAATTTATTCCATTATAAGAAAGAACAAAAAAAAAAAAAAAAAACTATAAGTACTGAATATGATTTTCCAAAAAATTCCAGTCTATCCCATTAAGCAAAATGATTTTATTTCTTATACTTACACAAGACGAACCCCACACTGCAAGTCTACAGCAAGATTTGTAACAGAAAAATCAAATTCATCAAATGGTGTCTGAACGTGGCTAACAGGTAATCCCAATAAGCCAAGGTGACGGGAAAGGTCACCTTCACCACTCAGGAAATCTCGTGAAAAAGCCAGAAGGATTTCTTTACTAGCCTATAAAGAAACAGGTTGCAGATATAATATTTCAATATTACAACTTTTTCCATAATAAAAGCAAACCATTTGAGTCATTTCAAACATATAGACATAAAATAAAATTAATAGTAGTTTAAAAAGTTTGTCAGTTTCATATCACATGGTAATAATGCAAATATATATTTTCAATTTATGATCTCTTTAAAAATTGCTCATAATAATATATTACAAAAACTAGCATCAATTTGATAAAACCCTATAGCAAAATTAGGTACAAAATTTCCAACAAAATTAATTTCTCAAAAGCATAGTTTAGTTCACTTTCAAATTTAAGAGTAATAATGAGGGCTGGGGATATGGCTCAGTTGGTAGAGTGCTTGCCTCCCTGGGTTCAATCCCCAGCATGGGAAAAAAATAAAATAAAATAATAATAATAATAATGATATACTAGTGAGAGGTCAACCAACAGAAATCGGGCAAGGCAGAATAACTGATGGGATTCACTGAAGAGACATTCATTCCTATTTTATTCCAAAATATTCTTCTTTAGAAAATCAATGTTCTTTCTAAATAAAAATATGCCATAAAAGTAATAAAAGTTTTAAAAGGGAAATATAAAATATATAACATAAAATGAAAACTATACCTTGAATTCAGCGTCTTTACAGAAGAGACAAGGATCATGATCAATAAGTCTGGAAATTTTAGCGTGATCAAGGAAACAGACCAACAGCAATAACTTTTTCAATGTGAACTTGGACAAAGCTTCTTCATGACCTTAGATAAAACACATGAAAAAACATAAATTCATCTACGAAAGACAGGATTCACCTAAAACATGAAAACAATAATATGCTAGTAAAAAACTGGTAGTAAACAAACAAAAAAACCACTTATGTGCCTTTCTTTGTGTATTACATATATAAATCCAATAAACCTATACAACAACTCTACATAAGAGGTACCATAATACTTTCAATTCATGGATAAGGAAGATAGGCACATCAGATTTAGCTGGTTTCATTCGACCAACATTTGCAAGCTTCAACCTAGGTGCTACACATACAGTAGCAAAGCATGGCGAATATAATCTGAATAGGATTTAAAACCTATGGTGGGGGAGGTGGGGAGAAACAACAAATAGTAATAATAATTATACACAGTGAAGGAGGAAGTGAAGGGGAATAATGGGAGTAAGGGAAAGGAAGGTAGTGGAACAGACCTATTTAGACTATTTTCTTTAAGAAAGTAAAATGCAAATAAAAACAGGAAAAATAACAAGAAGCCATTTATGCACAGTGTGGAGAAAATGCAGAGGCAGAAATGTTTACCATCTCTATATAGATGAGGAACAGTGGGGTGTCTATATTCAGCTGCTATATCAGGATTCCAAAGCAAGCGATTCAGAATAAACATAGCCAACCCTGTGACATCACTATTGTCTTCCAAAGATATGAGTTCTCCATAAATTGTCTAAAAACAAAAAATGAAAACTGAAGTCAGAACCATACTACCTCGAAAAATGAATGAAACACTATTGGAGAAAAGTAGACAATAATCTTCTAAGGAACTAGTGTAATAGTCAATATCCTAAATAGTAAGGAAGTGACACAGTCATTCAGTAAATAACCTTTTTAAACTGTACCGGCATTTTTTAAATGTTTACTGTATACTTCACAAAAAAAAAAAAAAAAGCTTAGAACTTAGATAAATTTTTAATTATCTGAAAAGCAGTATTTACATTTACATTTAAAATTTTTCCTTTATGTTAAAGAATTATAGCTGGGGGCAGTGTATACACCTGAAATATCATTTACTTGGAGACTGAGGCAGGAGGATCACAAATTTCAGACCAGCCTCAGCAACTGAGCAAGACATGGTCTAAATGAAAGTACAACAGAAACCTAATTATTTAAAATTTTATAATAATTAAAATGTAGAAAACCATCTGCAAATCATCTAAGATCTAATAGTTTGAGAAGCTCAGACATGTTTATAATCAATCACAAATATGAAATTTAACATCAACAGTTATTATTCATTCTAAAAAAATGAGAAAAAACTAAAAACATATCAAATATATGCTGTAATCCAACATTGACAAAATAAAGAAATGAGTGTAGAAAAGTATTAAATAATTTCCAAGACAGGGAAATTCATCTCATTTACTTTTTTTTTGTCTTCGAAACTTTCTTAAAATCTTCAAACATAGTGTGTGCCTGTAATCCCAGCAGCTTGAGAGGCTGAGACAGGAGGATTATGAGTACAAAGCCAGCCTCAGCAATGGGGAGGCACTAAGCAACTCAGTGTGACCCTGTCTCTAAATAAAATACAAAACAGGGCTGGGGACTTGGCTCAGTGGTTGAGTGCCCCTGAGTTCAATCCCTGATACCTGCCACCCACCCACCCCCCAAAAAAACCCACAAAAGTCATCCCCCTTTACAGAATACCAAGGTGTGGTGGTAGGGTAGAATGTTTTATTTATTTCACAATTACTTACCCCTCCACGCCCTGTAAAAGAATTATACAGTCCTACCATCTGCCATGGACTTATTTTGTCTCTTGTGAGAGGTTAACTTCCTGCCTAATTGTGCTTAGCTATTTAATGTGTTTTGGCCAATAGAATATTAGTGGAAGTGACACAAACTACATTTAAACAGAAGTTTTAAACGACAACTAGGAGCAAATTCTTGTGCTATTGTACGATAGGGTAACAGTAGTTAGCAATAACATACTGTGCATTTCAAAAAGCTAGAAGCATTTTGAAAGATTTTATTATAAAGAAATAAAAAATGTTTGAGGATACATATATTTAACCTGATTCACACATGTAATATGTACATATATTAAAACATAACATGGTACTTCTTTAATATGTACTATTTTTATGTTGTTATGTATCAGTTAAAAATAAATTTAATAAATAAACTGATAAATTAAAAAAATAAAAGGGAAATTTAAAAAAAATGTTTTACAAGTATCTACCTAACAATATTCCTTTTTACCTTTGCACATATACACACACAAAAGCTATTTCCCAAATTGGAAAGAGTGATTTTCCTAATCAAAATCTACTTCAATTGAGACTCCAGAATTATTTGACATGTGAAGCAGAGCAAGTTGACATGTAATTTACGGCATAATGAAAGAGAAAGGGTACCAGTACTGAAAGAAGAAATCTTAGTAATTACACTATCATAGTAAGCTTATTATTTGTTCTTTCTGAATGTCCATTTACTGGTACATAAAATGTAGATTACTGCAAAAGTTCCCTTCAGCCCAAAGACCCTTCTAAAACTTAGAATAAATTGAAATAATAATGAGAGATCTCACATCAGGAAGGTGAGAAATCTAGAAAAAAACGTAAAAACGTATTGTTAAAAGACTAAAAGAAAGCACAGAAAACACTTTATTATAAAACCTTTATAGTATTATAAAGTATTATAAAACACTTTATTATAATTTTAACAGACAACTTCTAGTAGTTGCTTTTTAATTCTATTAGCTTTAACATTCTAGATATTATTAAGCCAAGTACTATTATGTAAAGAACTCAAATCTGGATGACATTTTTTTAAGGATGACTCCATCAAAATAGAAATCAGACCAGAGACCCTGCATCTTATAGAAGAGAAAGTAAGTCCAAATCTTCAACTTGTTGGCTTAGGATCAGACGTCCTTAACAGGACTCCCATAGCACAAGAAATAAAAGCAAGAATCAATAACTCAGATAGATTCAAACTAAATAGCTTTCTCTCAGCAAAAGAAACTATCAGCAATGCGAAGAGAGAGCCTACAGAGTGGGAGAATATCTTTGCCACTTATACTTCAGATAGAGCACTAATTTCCTGAATATATAAAGAACTCAAAAAACTCTACAACAAGAATACAAATAACCCAAATCAACAAATGGGCTAAGGATATGAACACACGCTTCACAGAAGAAGATCTACAAGCAATCAACAAACATATGAAAAAATGTTCACCATCTTTAGTAATAAGAGAAATACAAATCAAAACTACACTAAGATTCCATCTCACCCCAATTAGAATGGCGATTATCAAGAATACAAGCAACAATAGGTGTTGGAGAAGATGTGGGGGAAAAAGGTACACTCATACATTGCTGGTGGGGCTGCAAATTAGTACAGCCACTCTGGAAAGCAGTGTGGAGATTCCTTAGAAAACTTGGAATGGACCCACCATTTGACCCAGCTATCCCACTCCTTGGCCTCTACCAAAAGGACTTAAAATCAGCATACTACAGAGATACAGCTACATCAATTTTCATAGCTGCTCAATTCACAATAGCCAGACTGTGGAACCAACCTAGATGTCCTTCAATTGATGAATGGATAAAGAAACTGTGGTATAGATATATAATGGAATATTACTAAGCTATAAAGAATAATAAAATTATGGCATTTGCAGGCAAATGGATGAAATTGAAGAATATCATTCTAAGTGAGATAAGGCAATCTCAAAAATCCAAAAGGTGAATAAGCAGATGATGACACATAATGAGGGGTGGGAGGGGGACAAAAATGGAGGAAGGAGGGACTGTAGAGAGGGAAAAGAGGGGTGGGAGGGGTGGGGAGAGGAAAAAATAACAGAATGAATCAAACATCATTACCCTATGTAAAATGTATGATTACGCAAATGGTATGCTGTTACTCCATGTACAATCAGAAACAACATGTATCCCATTTGTTTACAATAAAAAAATAAATAAATAAATAAATAAAATCAGCATACTACAAAGATACAGCCACATCAATGTTCATAACTGCTCAATTCACAATAGCCAGACTATGGAACCAACCTAGATGTCCTTCAATTGATGAATGAATAAAGAAACTGTGATATATATATATATGTATATATGGTTATATATATATATGGTTATATATATATGGATATGGTTATATATACATATGTTATATATGGTTATATATATTATATATATATTTATGGTTATATATATAGTTATATATATATATACACACACACACATACACACACACACACACAATGGAATATTACTCAGCTATAAAGAATAATAAAATTATGGCATTTGCAGGCAAATGGATTAAATTGGAGAATATCGTGCTAAGTGAGATAAACCAAGCTCAAAAATCTAAAAGGCGAATGATCTCACTGATAAGTGGATGATGGCACATAATGGGGGGTGGGAGGGAGGGCAAGAATGGAGGAAGGAGGGACTGTAGAGAGGGAAAAAGAGAGGTGGGAGGGGTTGGGGGAATGAAAAAATAATGGAATGAATCAAACATCATTACCCTATGTAAATGTATGATTATGCAAATGGTATGCTGTTACTCCATGTACAAACAGAGAAACAACATGTATCCCATTTGTTTACAATAAAAATACATTAAAAAAAAAATAGAAAGTTGGGCTTTGGCTTAGACAGCTGGAGGCTCAATACTTGACCAATTACTGGCATTTTGCAAGTCAACTAATATGTTAGTTTTCACTTTGTTAGAGAAGTAAAAATAATAATACACATCTCATTGAGTTTGAAAGAGATTTAGATAAGAAAATATACTTTAAGCAGCCTAGTCTTTTCATTTATAAGTGTTCAAAAATCAGCTTACTATAAGGAGTCATTATATCCAACACCAAATTATATATATTTAAAAGACTATAGAAGTAGCTGGGCATGGTGGTACACAACTGTAATTCCAAGTGGCTTGGAAGGCTGAGGCAGGAGGATCACAAGTTTGAGGCCAGCCTTAGCAATTAAGCAAGGCCCTAAACAAGTTAGCAAAACCTTGTTTCAAAATAAAAATTAGAAAGGGCTAGGGGTGTGACTCAGTGGTAAAGTGCCCATGGGTTCAATCCCCAGTACCAAAAGAAATAAAAGAAAAAAACTACAGAATCAATTACTCTGTAACAATGTCAATAATATATAATGGCATGGTCTATTTATCTAATCAGTATTTATTAGTTGACCTTATATTTTACATTGAAGATGAATCGAACTCAACACATGACTTTGAAACTTCTGAGTTGAACCATATTTTAATAAAGAATATTTTAAGTATATAATTGAAAAGTAAATTGTTGTAAAAAACTAAAACATATGCTTACCTCTAAGCCAATTCGAAGCCACAAAGGATTATAGGACAATAGCCAATTCAGGACTTTCTGACGTTCTCCTGAAATGTACATCAAAAGAAAATTAAATTCAGATCACTAATTAAATAAAGATGATAAAATTCCATGGAAAAGATATCAGTGGGAAAAAAGAATAATCACTCATATGGACTAAATAGTTTAAATGAAAAATACTTCTATTCTTAAATATACAGGATTATCTTTATGTATATGAAATTTCAGGCAGAAAAGCAAGTATATTCAGTTTTGAAACATAAAACCTCTCAGGCATCTATATACAAAGGAAATGCAATCAGTGTCTGGAAGAGATAATTTTATTTTTATATTTGTTGCAGCATTACTCATTATAGCCAAGATGTGGAAACAATCTAAGTGTCCACCACAAAAAGAAATACTATTCGGTCTCTAAGATGAAGGAAATCCTGTCTTTTTTCAGTGAGGATAGACCTGGAGGGCATTATGTTAAGAGCAATAAGCCAAGTAAGGAAAACAATCACTGTATTATCTCACTTGTACATGGAATCTAAAAACATCAAATTCACAGAAGCAGAGGAGATGCATATCAAAAGGATACAAAGTTTCATTTCCACAAGATGAATAAGTTCTGGAGATCTACTCTATAGTAGTATGGCGACTATAGTTATCAATGCTGAATTACAAATTTGAAATTTGCTAAGAATACATTTTAAATGTCCTCAATCCATCTCCTACACAAAGGAACTATGTGAGGTGCTGCATATATTAATTAGCTATATTGTAGTTATCATCTTTATATATATATATATTTATATCAACATCACACTGTATAATTTAAATATAAACAATTTTAATTTATCAATGATACTTCCCTCAATAAAGCTGGGGGCAGGGACGAAATGCAAAATCTCTAGTGTTTTTAAAGAATTAGTAACCTTCTTACCAATATCTTTCCAGAGATGTCTATCTTTTCGAACAATTAATCGCCTAGCTTCAATTTCAACTTCAAGCTTTTTAATAGCTTTAACCATTTTTTCAGAAGTAAATAAAGAGCATGCTGTGCGACGTAATCTATTCAACCTGCACCGTGCAGTATAAGCTCTGAGAGACATTTCATCTTTTGTAGGTGCTCTAGGAACACTTATTTTATGTTGATTCTCCACTCCCAAAAGAAGAGTAGCAGCATTTACTGGGTGAAAAACAGAAGAATGAATGTTCCCAATTAAAAAACATCATACATTCTTAACTTCAGCAATAAAATACAACTTAAGATGGTAAAAATGGAATTTCCCACTCCCTCCAAGTTTTCTTCTCATAATCTTAAAATACAGTTGTCATCATTTACTAAGTACCTTTGGCCAATATATCTCCACAACCTGTTAGCACTACCTGCAGAATGCATTCCAAATCTACATACTTCTCACAGCTCTACCACCAACATTTTAAACATTAGCATCTCTAATCTAGACCATTAAATGACCTCCTAACTGGCTTCTCTGTTTCCATTCTCTTTATTTATGAAGTGCTGAGGATTGAACCCAGTGCCTCACACGTGCCAGGCAAGCACTCTACCACTGAGCCACAACCCAGCCCTGTCCATTCTCTTTATAAATTAATTTTAAAAAGTTAAGTTCCTAAAGAATGTGATTTTTTAAAAAAAATTAATTCGATTTTGAAATATAATTTAAATTTTTATATAACCCTTTCTCTTAAAATCAGGCTTTATTTCCTTTTGGAAGAAAAAGAAAAGTGAACTTAGAGATCATCTAATCCAGACTCTCTTAATGCAGAAATCCTATACATGATTCTATGACAAATGTGAAACATGGTCTTTTTGAACATTGTAATGATGGGGAAATCACCATTTTGTAAGACATCCTACACAATGGTTTGACAACTTAAATGTTCATAAGGATTTTTTCCTTATCTAAAATGGATTCCTAGAATTTCTATGCAAGAACCGCACAAAATTTAGATTTCCTTCTCTTTCAGAAGAAAATTCTTCAAATGTTTGAAAGTACCATGTTTCTACCTTATCCTACACCCAAGTCTTCTCTTCCAGAATAAACACTGCAATATTTTAAAATTCCATCTGAATCATCTCCCACAGTGTACTATGCAGTGTTCCTACATACTCCTTAAACTAAGGTATTAACAATTGAGTCAATACATTCAAAATGGTCAGGCCACAAAGGACTGCTTTCATTAGCTGATAAAATGATATAATGGAAAGCAAAAAGAAAAAGCAAATTTCAGTACTGTTACATATCAACCTAAATAAGAAAAATTACCCACACAATCTTTAGAATATAGGTCAATGAATTAGCAAATTATAAAATAATAAATGAAGCATACATAATTAAAGAATGACATATCCTGTCAACATTCTGGTCTGCTGAAATAAGAGTATTATTAAATTTAAAACATTAATTTAATGTTTACCTTCAGAAATACTTGTCTTAACAGTGAAGTCATCAGGAGTTAATATAAAATTTAGCCACCAAGTGAAGCCCTGTTCCTGTTTTTCCTTCCAGCGTTCATCATAAAACATGTTCTTTGCAGCAAATGGCATTGGGTGTCTAGGAATATCTAAGAATACAATTAGATTATTACACAAGAAAATTTCTTGTAAATTACTATATAATATATAGCAAAATTCTTTTTTAACTTTTTCTCAGCAAAGGAAACAATCAGTAATGTAAAGAGAGAGCCTACAGAGTGGAAGAAAATCTTTTCCATGCACACTTCAGACAAAGCACTAATCACCAAAATTTATAAAAAAACTTACAAAACTTTACACCAAAAATACAAAGAACCAAATCAATAAATGGGCTAAGGAACTGGGCAGACACTTTACAGAAGATATACAGGTGATTAACAAATGTATGAAAGTGTTCAACACCTCTAGTAATTAGAGAAATGCAAATTAAAACCACCCTGAGATTTCATCTTACTCCAATTAGAATGGCTAATATCAAGAACACAAACAATAATAGATGTTGGCATGGATGTGGGGGAAAAAGCACATTCATACATTGATGCTTGAACTGCAAATTGGTGCAGACACTCTGTAAAGCAGTATGATTCCTCAGAAAACTTGGAATGGACCCACCATTTGACCCAGTTATCCCACTCCTCGGTTTATACCCAAAGGACTTAAAATCAGCATACTACAATAACACAATCACATCAATGTTTATAGCAGCTCAATTCACAATAGCTAGATTGTGGAACCAACCTAGATACTCTTCAATAGATAAATGGATAAAGAAACTATGGTATACATACACAATGGAATATTCTTCAGCCATAAAGAAGAATAAAATTATGGCATTTGCAGGTGAATGGAGTTGGAGAATATCATGCTAAGTGAAATAAGCCAATTCCAAAAAACCAAAGGCCAAATGTTTTCTCTGATAAGTGGATGATGGATACATATGATAGTGGTGGGGTAGGAGTAAGAGAAGAACGGAGGAATTTTGGATTACGATTATGTAGAGGGAAGAGAGGAGGGGAGGGGTGCAGGTTTGAAAGATGGTGGAATGAGACAGACATCATTACCCTATGTACATGTATGATTACACAAATGGTATGAATCTACATTGTGTACAACCATAGAAACAAAATGATTTACCCCATTTGTGTACAATGAATCAAAATGCAGTCTGTAAAAATAAAAAGAAAGTTCTTTTTTTACTAGTAAAACCATAGTTAAAACACTGAACAATATCTATTTGTTTTTCACTACTTGCTGCAAAGATTTGAAAACATTTTGGGTATGAAATGTGATCAAGCAAAATGGGAAGAAGTAAAACAAAATTCCCTGATTATTTATAAATTCTAAACTACCACGAGGCAATTTCAGTAAAGTCTGAAAGAATATCTTAATTATAATTTGCATACACATTTTAAAAATTCTTCAAGACTTTTATTCAAATAAAAAAATAAACTCATTTCCATTTGAAATGAAATTAATGCTTCATCCCATGTTACTTTTTCAGATAGTTTAAATATAATAGCACTTACCTGCTTTTAATGGTTTTATGAAGGTCAAATTAGACTGTGCCACAGCAACAATAGGTTTTATCCTTTTGTTTGTTTTAGAAAAAGGAGTTTTGAATGCCAGTGAATCTAAAATACATCAGGAAACAAAATTAATAGCATTAAAAAAATAAAATTCCCAAAGTTGGTAGTTCATTGAAAGTTAAAAGTATGAGTTCTTCATAATCACATTCATTTAGCAAATACTTCATAACTACTATTCTCCAGATACTAATGCTATGAACTTAGTGGTCAATGAAACCAACACCTGGAATTTACAGACCAAAAACCACATTTAAGTTTTGTCTATAGACTTTACAGTCCAGATTCAACCACAACTCACTGTGTACATATATTCCAGACTGTGCTAGGTATAGGGAAAACACAGAATGGAACGATACTGTCACAGCCTATAGGCAGTTAAGTCTAGTATGGAAGAAGTTTAAAAGGGGTATAAAAGACCTTCTAGATGAAAATATACATGTGCTAACTCATAAAATGAATATTAAGCAGAAGGAATATGGCCTGCTGACAAAAACTATAAGAAGGCTAAAACAAAGAATATATATGAAAAATGAAATAAAAGAAGTTGGAAGAGGAAGAGTTCAACAATATTAATAACAGTGGCAGCTAATAATTGAAAATATTATGCCAAGAACTATCAAATATCAATCTTTCACACAACTATCACAATAAATCTATGAAAGGAGTACTATAATTATTCAAAATTTACATAATTAGGATACTGGGGCTGAAAAGTCACACAAGTGAGGAAGCATCAGGGATTTGAACTAGATAGTTAAGTTCTAGAGCCTGCACTATTATTAAGTTTGAGTCACCCTCCATACCAGTAATAGATTTTTTTCAAGAAATAACACCTTTATCTTTTATCTTTATTTTAGAAAATAGTATGAGCAAGAAAATGAATGAGGTCATGACTAAAGACAGAAAATTATAAGGCAGTTGTTACCCAAGTTAGATATGATAAAACAATTTTTAACAAAGGTAATGGAAACAGAGAAGAGTTGTTTTATTAGTGGAAACAATAAGTCTTAATACCATCTCACTAGGAAAGTCATGAAGAATGAGAACAGACTGATTCCCAGGTATATAGCTCACATGATTAACAAATGGCAAGTGATCACAAAGGAAAAGGCAACAGAATTCATAGTAGCAAATACCTATGGAAGGAGCAGTTCACGCTCTTAAAAGCAGTTGTCACTCCAGCATATTCTGCTACTAAATGTAAGCATCTTTCCTAATTAGAGCAAACTATAGCCCATGTGTAAAATTCAGCACAATCTGCTTTTATGAACCATAAGCATAGTTTTTATATTTGCCAAAGACTGGGGGGAAAAAATGAAGTGAATAATATTTGATGACATAAAAACTACATGAGGGCTGGGGAGATAGCTCAGTTGGTAGAGTGCTTGCCTTGCAAGCACAAGGTCCTGGGTTCGATCCCCAGCACCGCAAAAAAAAAAAAAAAAAAAAAAAAAAAAAACTACATGAAATTCAAATTTCAGTACCTATAAATAACAAATTATTGGGACATAAACACTCATTGATTTGCACATTGTTGATGGCAGAGTTGAATAGTTGTGATAAAGATATGGCCTGCAAAGGCTAAAATATTTATTATCCTGAACCATTAAAGAAAAAGGGCTGGGGCTGGGGTTGTAGCTCATTGGTAGAGCACCTGCCTAGCATGTGTGAGGCACTGAGTTTGTCCTCAGCACCACATAAATAAAGTTATTTTTTAAAGTATCAAAAAAGCCCTTAAATTAAAAAAAAAAAAAAAAAAAAAAAAAGCTGCTTCTCTGGTTTTAGAGGAATCTCAAATTTATACCTATTAAAGTTATCACTTTCATTTTATTTGAACATTTAAAACATACTAGGGAGACTCATTCTGCAACCTAGAACAAGCCCCTCTGTCTTGAAATCATTTTATTCATTAGGAAGCCTTCATTGGCACCTTCTCACTCTTGGCCATTCATACACCTTTGCTTCTGCACTTCAATAATTCCCTGGGCAGAGTTTAATCATTAAAACTGAGAGTAACTTGAGGATACAAATTATATTTTTCCCCTGGGAAAACAAAGTCTAAACAATGTATAAACACTTAATATGTGCCTTATTAGTGTTGAATAAATGTATCTGGAGAATTGCCTTCTTGCTCTGTTTTTCTATGTTTATCAGAAGAGAAGGAAGTTAGAGCAGTTCTTAGTGAATTACTGGCTCTCGTATGGCGTCATAAATTAAAGTGCTCTAAATCTAGCAAAGAGGCTCAACCAGGTAGCTGCCTCAAAAACAGGTTTAAGTGTCAAACAATTCAGTGACCTTTGGTCATTCATTCATTTACTAATTCATTCTGTTCATCATTTATTGTATACCTTGCAGGAGAACAAAATGGATATGTTCCTTATAATTTGTTATCTGATCAGAACATATCTACACAAAACAGTAAAGCAAAGAACTAGAACTAACAGGTAGGTACAAAATGTCACATAAGCTGTATTTAGTTTGTAAGGGACTATAACTAGAGGGAAATTCATTAGAGAACAGTATTAACAAAAGTTGGTTAGGATACTTGAAATATAGGATTGAATTAATGAAAGAAAAACATGAATGTTAGTAAGAGACAGAATGGCAAGAAGACTACACCACATGGCTAGCATGTTGTCAAATAAAAAGATATCTAGATAAACAGAGATTACATAACTGATGACCTTAAATTACAGAGTAATAATTTTGTAAATCATCTAATAACAATATAGTCACTGGAGTTTCTGAAACATGGGAGAAAAACACTGCATATTGGAAAATTAGAGGAGTTATTTTAATAACTATATACATTGGCACAGCAGAACTTTGAGGTGAATCCCATTGTGCCATCACTATAATCCTTAGTCATTACCCCAAATAAAAAAAACTTTTATTTAGTTTTTCTTTCATTTAAATCCCAATAGTTTAGCAAGATATGGTGGAAAAAAACATTTACATTGTAGCTAGGTAAACCTGAGTTTAAACTGTGACTCTAAATATTCAGTAGTTCTTGAGAACCTTGGTCAAGTTACTGTTATGAACTTGATAAGTGAGTTGGAGAAGGTCATTCTAGTTAGAGAAAATAACAACTGAAAATACCCTGAGGACGAGCATATTTGAAGTTTCAAGGACTATACGTAAGCCAAAGTGGTAAAAAACAGAGTGAGAAGGGGAAAGAAAAAAGTAAGAGTAGAGGCTGGAAAGTCAATAGGTGATAATATAGATCTTATAAGGCCCTGTAAACCATTGTAGGAATTTTGGCTTTCATTGCAAGAAGTCATTAGATGGTATGGAACTGAACAGACCAAGGCTCTAATATTTAAAAAGTAGTTATGTAGGTATATACAGACTATGGAAAAGTCAAAGGTGAAAGCAAGGAGATCTGTTTGCACATCCTACAATGACAAACACTGGCCCAAACAGTGTCATTCAAAGTGGTAAATGAGAAATGATCAGATTATAAATCTATTTAGAAGAAAGAGAAAACTGAGTTTAGAATCAGATCTGCATTTGAGTTTATAGAGAAAGGATGAGAGAAAAACACAAAAACAATTCCATGGCTTTGGAATTGTCAATATTGAGAAATATAGACATATCATTTACAGAGATGGGAAATGAAAAAGAAGAGGATCTGTTGTGGGAATGGAGACAGCAAGGATTTGGCTTTGCATGAATTAAATAATGAATATTACTATACAGCCAAGTAGAAATATCATATATTGAATATATGAGTCTACACATAAGAGGTCCATCCTGAAGAAATATATGTGGGGGGTCTACATTATAGAGAGTATTGAAAGCTATGATATAGGATGAGATCATTAAGAGAATGAGCAAAAATATGAAAATGCTCAATGACTAGCCCTTCATAATCCAAAGAGTAGGGGAAATAAAAAACTTTCCACAAAGAAAACTGACAGGGAGCAGTCAATGAAGAAGGAAGAAAACCAAGAGAATGAGAATGGCAAGATAAAATGTTCCAAGAAGGTAGAGGTTCAAAGCTCCAAACTGTTGCAAATAGTTCAGGATGAAGATTGAGAAAATAGCCAGGTGTGACGGTGCACACCTGTAATCCCAACCACTTGGGAGGCTAAGGCAGGAGAATTGAGAGTTCAAAGCCAGCCTCAGTAACTAAGGGAGACCCTAAGCAATTCGGGAAGACCCTGTCTCTAAAATTAAAAAAAGGGCTGGGGATGTGGCTCAGTGGTTTAGTATCCCTGGGTTCAATTCCTGGTACCAAAACAAAGATTGAGAAATAATCACTGGATTTACAATGTGGAGCTCACTGACTATTTATCCCTTCAGCCTATGCTCCATGCTTATGTTGCTTGTTTTCTTTTAAGCAGAATTCCTTAATAGAGTCAATATTCTCTTTTCACTGACTTATGTACTGATGAATATAATTTTTTGCATATAGGTTATACTGAATTAAAAGTTATTTTCTGAAGTAAAATATCATTTTGAAAGGAGCTTTTGTTAGCTGGTTCCAATCTATCTCCTATTTGTTGAATGCACTTCAATCAGTTTTGGCTATTTTATTGAAATTTTTCTTGTTAAGGTCAATGACAATGGGTTTATTGGCATATAACCCCTAGTAAGTAGAAAAGCATCTGTATTTCTAGTCCCTCAAGAAATAGGAAACAGGTAATTGGCTTGGATGAGGATCAGAATACTGACTTATTACCTAGAGTAGAACCCCAGCTTTATCACTTACTGACTCTACAAAATTGGGCAAATTACTCAATTCTCAATGCATCTATTTCCTCATTTGTAAAACTGTACTATAGGTAAAAATAACATTTACTTCATATGAATGTTGTAAATATTCAAAGATGTAACAGTAAAGTACTCACAACTAAGGTCTGACAGAAAAAGAATTCAGTAAATGTTAACTACTATTATCAGTCGTGAGACAGGAGGAAACAGAGGCTTCAGAAGAAGAGGTTGAGATATCCTATGGCAAAGTCAATAAGCCAGGAAAATAGAGCCATAAAAAGATTTCAGGGCTTATTTGGGGTTCACAGTCATAAAGAACAACCCACAACGTTCAGGCACAGAGTAGGCAAAGTTAGACTGGATTGGAGTTGGAATTTGCTGGGCAAGGACAATGAAGGGAAAGAAGGCTGAGGAAGTATTTAGGATGAACTGTGGAATTCAATCTAAATAAGGAAAGACAGCTATGTTAGAGGTGAGGGCCACGGAAACAGTGGTTAAAGAACTGTAGATGTACAAAGGGTCTAAAATATGTTAAGTAGGGTTCTAAAGAAAATGTGGAACTCGTAGATATAGTAACTAGAAATTGAGATACTTTTAGGAGATCCTGGCCTAAGGAGATTGGAATAAATTCCCAGAGTATTAGAAGGATCTTTTGGAAGGATTTTGAAATCATAATAATAGTTGTTTTAGAAAAAACATAATGAGGAAGATTCAAAATTTTGAGAGCAAATCATTCTCTGCAAAAAGGAAAGATACAGGTGGGAAAGTCTGAAAAATGAGATTTAAGCTGTTTTGTTATTTTTAAGGGAGAAAGGATATTAGTTTGGAAATAGATAAAAGATAAAAAGTAGATATTAGAAGATTCCGCAGGAGGTCCAAAGTCATAAAAGTAGGAGAGAATGCAGACACAACTTGAGAGGGTTGTAATGAAAGCATTGTTGTCAGGACAAGGTCAGGCTTCAGCAGGGTAACAAGGTAGGAGAATGTCTGCAAAGAAGTGCTAGGGAACAGAGAGTCCAAAGGGTACAGAAGGGTTTGCAGAACTAGAGAAAGGAAATGGTTCAAATTGGGGATGTTCAAAGAGAAATGAGATATGTGGTGTATTTCTTAGGAGTCCTAGAATTCTTTCAAATTAACTGGTAAAATACCTAGTGTGGGTTGTTTTCCTGCGTGGACTTTGATTGTCAGAAGAGATAATTTGAGTTAAAAGTGTGTGATGGGATTAATCCTGTCCGCTTCTGAGGCAGTGCGATAAAGGTGTGAATAATAGAAAAGGAAAAATGTTCTTTCCTAAGGTATGGAGAACTCTAGGGACTTATCTTCATTTCTAATTGGTGGCTGGGCAGAGGTTGAGAGAAAGTAAGGTCATTAGGAGCACAGGACATGAAAAGGTCTTTCCTACAATTCTTCAGATGGTACTGTGTAGGCCAGAAACTTCACTGGGACTTCCAATTAGGGCATGCACTAAGGTGAAGCAAGTCAAGTACTCTCTTTGGGTATAAAACTCAAGGAGGTACCAAAAAAAAATCAAATTGATATAAATATTTGGATAAAATAGTTTTTAAAAAAGCAGAATTATTGCAGAAAATTCGCGGATAAAATACCAAAAGTTTAACAGACAAGACTGCAACTATTTCAGAAATTAGTTCCACACTATGTTTGTTCTGTCTTCTACTAAGCAATTTGGCACATGAAAAGTACAAGTTAATACAAGCTTATCAAAGCAGATTTACTAAACCAAAACAGAAAATATATCCTTTATAGGTATACTTTCACTAGAGATTTTATAAGTAATACTCACCAGTTTTCTTCTTAAGGCTTAATTTCTCCCTGTTGCTAGTATGTTTTGAGATGGGTGTTGTCATCTTTTTCATTTTTTTAACAGTTGATGTTTTAGATTCCAAGGGAGAAAAGTGGATTCTTTTGATTTTGTGTACATCCACATGTTCTGTAATAGCAACCTTCACATTTGTATCTTCCATGTTTTCATCAATTTTTCTTTTACAGGCAACTAAAGCTGTCGTTGAAGTAGTTATTTCACTTTTATAACACTTAGGTTTACTTAATACTGAATCGATAATTGGAAGATGAGAATGTAAAGCTTCTTTTTCTTTTGGGTGATCTATTACTTTTTCACAGTCACCTACTGTACTGTTGAGAGATCTTTTTGCTTTTGGTTTATTAATTTCAGTTTGCTTTTCTCTGGCAATGGTGGGCTTCCTTTTAGTAACAGTGGTAGAAAGTATGGGGCGTTTCTTATGTTGCTTATTATGGTTATAACTAGACGCATCTTGAACTGCAGAAAATTTAGGATGAATTTGTTTTGTAAAATTGTAGTAATTTGACTTCACTTCTACAGGTTTTAATTCTTCAAAATTAAGTTTGGGTGTTTTTGAACCCTGACATTCAGGACTACATGGCAAAACTTCATTTTTTCTCCAGTGTTGAGAAGACTGGGCATTCTGAGAATTTTTGTTTGGTAATGATGATATTTCACATGTTTGTTGAGAGGTACATATATGTGCCATGTTATCTTTTACAAACTGATTTGGGGATAAAATGGGATTAACTGAGTCTGACTCTAGATTCTGATTTATTCCATAATTATCATGTATGAAAGAATCTGGACTTAAAATTGTTCTGTAAATTTCATGTACAGTTTTGCATTCCAAATTCACAGACTCTGAATTATCTTTTGTAAGTCTATCTGATGAAAGAAATGTCACTAACCCTACTTCATTATTAGCTGCATGACTGTTATTTACAAAAGAATCTGGACTTAGAAAATTTCCCTGACTTTGTATAGTGTTCAAAGTTGAAGAACAGTTTGGAGTCAGAATAAGTTTACTATTCTCCTCACTTTGAAAGGAAGTTTCAGTTATGACTTCCTCATTAAAATTAAAATCTTTTGAAATGGTGGCACCTTCTACTTTTAACTGTTCCTCATTTCCATATCCAAGAAGAGAAGAGTAGGTAGTAGACCTACGTACAGAAAGTGGCAAGCAAATTTCACCATGACATTCTTGGAAAGCAGGGCTAATAGGTGATATAGGTATTTTATTTTCTTCAAGCGTTAAAGAACTATTTTCTGTTGGAGAACAGCCTTCTTCCATAGCCAAATTTTCACATGCCTGGAGTGGGCTCCTAATTCTGTCAACTTTTTGAGAAACACAAAATGTTTTGTTAACATTTTGACCATTTGAAATTTTTTTGTTATGACTTGAAGAGGCTGAATTTTTCTTTTTATTAATGGTATTCCAAAGACTCCTCTGTAAAAATAAGCAAAATAAAATGATGAAACTGAAAACCACTGAATATTAGTTAATAAGAAATTTATGTTACTTCAGGCCTGTCATCAAAATAATTTTTACGTATTACTAAACATTTTCTTGGAGTAACATACAGAATGATTAAACTTACCTTTTTCTTTTTCTGCTCTTCTGCATTTCCTAGTAATATGGCTTGGTGTTTCAGAACATCATTTACAAGAAATGTCACAATTTCTCTTACTCGGCCTTCTTTCAATGGCGTCCAGTTAACAGAAATAACCATTTTTTGTTTAGGCTACAATCCAAAGAATATACTTTAAATGATTATAACAATATAATTAAAATAATCAAAGCATAACATGCAACTTAGGATACAGTAGAGGACTAATAATTGTTATTCACCAACACTCCAAACCCTAAGAACATATGGTAAGTGAAATACATTTTTCCTACCTGAACTGTGCATTTCATTATAAAGAAAAAAGTCACTAGCACTAACAGGGTTCATAATGACATAAAATTATAATAAAATCTAACTATATGAAAGCAATAGTCTTCAGATCATTTTAATTGAGTGGTTTTAAAAAATGGAAATGTCTACTCCTTTATTAGTACTTCTAGTTCAAATATAATGGCACTGTATCACAAAGACTTTGTGGAAAAAGAAATGTAAAGATGATCAACTAAATTCCCTCTTTCCACAAACTCCTTTATAGTCCACATCGTAATGCTGATCTTTGTTAAACAATTTGTATGTTACAGGCACAATTGCAAGTATCTCATATAACTGGTTAACAATTCACATTCCTAGGAAGCAGGTACTATTATGTACGTTTTATATATGAAGTGATCAATGTCTAGAAACTTTGTCCAAGTCATGCAGCTAATAATTAGAACCCAGGCAGTGTGGCTCCACAGTTTGACTTCAACATTTACACCATACAGCCTGGCAGGTAGAATCTGCTAAACCCTGACAGGACAAAACAATAACAAACAAACGAAAGCTTGGCTGTTTGTCAAAGGAAAAAAGACAAGTTTTTGTTTGAAAAGTGAATCTATATAATATCATAAACAGTTTGTTTTAGAAAATACAAATAGAGAATCTTTATAAAACAATTTATTCTGAAAACAAGAACCTTACTTGTACATTATAACAAAAAAGAATAAGTAAAAGTATTATGTATACAGAAGTCTATCTTTCCATAGCAAGAAAAGCAGTCATTCATAAACAAGAACAGACAGGTTTTGAAGTGCAGATGAGCCACTAGTGACATAGAGGGCAATGGAACTCAGATTAAAATTACTACTCCTAACCTTATGAAGTGATGATTAGCCAACTAGTTCAGACCCCCTCAGCTAATGGCTTCATGCTTTCCAAGGTCCTACTCAATGAATAGGGCACAGCAGGCAAAATAAGAACAAATTTTCTGTTTTGTGGTGATGGGAATGGGACCCGTACTCTGAACAAAGCAGGCTGTAAAAATTATGAGAGACTTTCTTGAAACAAAGATCATAAAATTAAATTGAATGCACTCTTACAACGACACTGACAGCAAGAGATTAAAATTCAAAACTGCACCTATACACCACACATACATATTAAGCACTGCCCTAAGGAACTTCACTTTTGGCTCTTTGGTGGACCATTTAGCCAAAACAAAATTCACCATTTCACCAGAAAAAGTAGTTACTCTAAGGATACATATGGAAACTAAAATTATATGAAGATGATAGGCAGGAAGCAGTAATTTTAAAAACTTCAACCAATATACTCTTAAAAAACAGGATGTTCAAAAGTGCCATCTATTAGTTTAGAACACCAAAAGTATTTCACAATACCTAGAGTATACGTTTAAATGCCTGAATTTTTCACATAAAATTTATTTAAAATGCTGTAAAAGATAAGTAGGCACGCCTTGGTGCTGTCACCGCCCTAGTAACTGAGTGCCCTAGGGCTTTATGTGTGTGTCAAGGGCCACCCACGCTCTGCCTTTATCTCTAAGGGTAATTTTGTCGTTTCTTTTCCATGCCTCAGACCTCCAGAGGAAGGTGGCAGGAAGGACCGCGAAGCAGAGCGCCAGGCCCAAGACACACCCCCTCCCCACCACTCACCTGCAACACGAAGCAGCGCTGAGACACGCTGAAGCCCAGGTCCGCGGCCGGGAAATGGGAAATCTCCACCTCAGCCACCTCCACGTTGGGGTTGTGCAGGACCAGGGGCAGCGTCCGCGAGGCCCCCAGGCGGACATCCCCGAAGCAGAGGAAAGGCGACCTGCAGAAGTGGCTGAGGGACAGCACCGGCGGGGAAGCCGCCTCCTCCTCGGCCGCGGGGCCCCGCTGCCCTGCCGGCGGCCTGCGTTCGGTAGGGCTCACCTCCCAGAAGGTTCGCCCCACTCGCCGGGTCGCCATGGCAGCTCCAGACCCCGCTCCGGCCGCCTTCCGCAGCTCCTTCCTGGCTGCTCCGGAGCAGGTACGCCCGACCGACGCTGACCGCCTCACCCGCGCGACCGTGGAGATGGTAGGAGAGAATTTACCCTGCTTTCTTTTCCAGTAGCCGACACGCTAGGAGTAAAGGATACCCACCCACAAACTCCCAAACTCAAAGCTGAGAAGCAAAGCTAGTTCTGCCTTTTGCCTCCGTTTAAATTTTTCGCCTCCACCAATGAGCACCTCTGCGCTCCGCCCACAGCACCGGAGGGCCAATCAATGAGCAGCAGCTCCCGGCCAATGAAACCGCAGCGCCTCGTTTAAATGATTGCATCGGCCGGCCGGTCGCTCTTTGCAGAGGAGATGAAATGGCAGCGGAAACCTGGCGAACTCCGAAGCTGTGGTTCAGGATTGAAATTGCCTTTAGCGTTTGTAAACAGGTTATGATAAAGGGAAGATAGGAACAGCATTGCCACAGTAAATGTAGGAATCATTGCGGTTGCTTGGTACAGCCATAGGTAAAACCGTTGAGTGGGCAAAACCCGCCCAGAATTATATTGAACTTTACTTTCGCGATTTTCTGGGCTGAATTGGAAGAATAGAAAAACAATTAAATTGACAGTTTGTGTAAACATGATTATTTTAATGACTGGTCATTGCAGGAGCTCACTACATGTACACGATGTTTTTTACCTCCGGATACTGGGAGCAATAAACTATAAATGATGGTTTTGATAGACAATTCTCTTGACAAACGTCTACTTTTTATAATATAAATATTTTTGTAATGATGATTTTAGCCTACATATTACTGTATGTCAGGAACAGTTTCAAGCCCTTTACATATTTATCCCAAACTTGGATCCTACAAGAAATCTAGTGGGACATAAGTATCATCATTTGCATTTTACAGATGAGGAGTATAGAGCATACAGCTAATTAGTAGCAAAACCAGGCTATGGACCCGCACAGTTTGGCTACAGTCTTGCTTTTACCACCAAAATATACTGCCTCTGAAGGCAGCAGAAACCTAAAAAACAGTAATAATGTATAGATGTATGGCTACACAAAATCTGTAGAAAGAAAAGTCTGAGAGGAAAAATAAAATGAGGAAGATGATGTGTGAAATTATACTCAGTGACACCCATTTGGCCTGAATTTGAACAGTTAACAATATTTAAACAAAATTGTTCAGAGGATTTTGAAAAACCCTTCTGTACTGATGCACAATTAGTAAAAATGCTGATATGAGTTGCAATTATTTTCAAATGCATTTAATCTATATATTACTTTTTACTGTGGATACTACTTTTCAAATTAGCATTACTTATTAATTGGTATTGCAAATAAACCCTCTTTATGTTAAGACACTCGAATATTGGTTTCAACTCAATGTGTTAATCGTACAATTTTTCATATTTACTCTTATGCTTCATAGTTTTTTCATAAAGCAACACCGTTGGCTTATATTTTTTAAAAAAATCAGAATGAACTGTACTGAATATTTTTTACCTGCCTCTTTTCTTTTCCATTCTGTACTTTGCTTTCAAATGCTAATCCATATTGGCTAAACCGATTGGTTTTCTCACTTTGTGGTTTCTCATTTGCCTTAGAAGAGGAAGATGAGAATACTTCTCTCTCCTAACTGCTCTTCAACATTACATCTCACACATAGCTTTAGAGGTACCCTCTCCAGATGGACCTGAGGGTCAGAATACCATTTTGTTACTAGTCCCAGAGTATTGCACTATGATTTGTGATGTCCTTATGTCTGGTCACATTTTGCAAATAGTCCCTTTATTAAAATTTCCTTTCATTATACTAAATTGGAGTAGACAACTGCTAACTTTGTGACTCTGATTGATACAATAGTTGCCTTAGGGAATTCTAGAATTGAGTTGATCATATTTGAAGAGCACAGGCATAACCTCTTCTAGGGGAAAACATCATGATGGTCCCAGGTATATGATGGAATCGTGATTTCTCAGATTATTGCTGATGGAAGCATGAAATATAGTGTATATGGAGAGCAATTCATTCAAATATCAAGTGACTGTGGCATCTAGTTGCTATGCCAACATTTATAAATGATTATAAAGATTATAGTGTTGCTTAATGTTGCCTGACCACCCTAGAGAGCATACGTAGGGAATAAGAAAATGAAAATCTATGAAGCAAACAGCTAAGAACATTTTCTGAAAACAAGAGGCATCTATGAAACTCTGAAAACGTCCCTCACTTTCTGTCGTCTTAAGGAAGGTATGATCAAGGATTAAACACAAATATCCAATAGTAAGTCCAAGGGTTGAATAACAAATGTAACAACACTATTTATATGCTCTATACATTAGTTCTTTTAGACTAGGTAAAAGTTTTCATGGAGGAGGGTCTTCCTGAGAACAGGTATGTTGACTGTTATGTTTTGAATCTGGAATGTCCCCCAACAGTCCTTGTGATAAAGACTTAATCCCCAGTGAGGAGCTATTGGAAGTCAAACCTGTAAGATTTGGGGTTTTGTGGGAGGTCTTCAGGTCATTGGGGAGCATGCCCTTAAAAGGAATAATGGAACCCTCACCCCTCCCTTCCTCTCTATTGCTCACTGATCATGAGGTGAGTCGTTTTGCTCTACTGCATATTCCTGCTGTGATGTGTGGTCACAGGCTCAAAGCAACAGGGCCAACTGTTCAAGGACTGGAAACTTTAAAACTGTGAACCAAAATAAATCTTAAGTTGATTATCTCACAATATATTATGGTGACAGAAGACTGACTAACATAGTGACATTTGAAGAACTGACAAGGCTAAGAACTATAATCTTTATTTCCATAAACCTCCCTTTCCAGCACAGGCAGCTCCTTTCATGCTATGCCAATTCAAGGCTTCCTTATTTTCTAAGAACTGACCCTGGGTCACAAAGTTAATGCCAATTCTCATCACTCTCTCCTTCAGATGATCTCTTATTATCTCAGACTGCAAAAAATAAAACCTGCACAGAAAAAGTAAATATAATAAGTACTATGAGAGGAAATAACTTATTCTGTACACCTAAAGAGTTACAAAAATTTGATAGTCTAAAGTGGATTATAATGGTATTAAACCAAGGGAACAAATCCTAAGAAACAAGCAGACCAAATTGTCATGCGTGCACTTTGCTATTTATTGTATTGGACAATGGTTTTAATGGGTCGGCTTTAACATCTACTAGATTCACTGATTGAAAGTTGAACTGAGTAGTGGTTTACAGTGAGTTACCTGGCATTTTGTAGAATAGAGTCCAAAGGCTTGGGAAGATGGAAATGTTAAAGAATATCTATATGTGTAACTTAGCCACCCCTAAACATACATATTCCACCCACTCAGAATCCTTCCTTCAACTAAGACATTAAGAAATCCATTGCTGTGGAAGACTCCAGCATTCTTGAAAACACATGAAGAATAGCATCCTGTTCTCTATATGACAGAAATGATAGAGGATGCTATAATGAAAATAGACTCTCTGATCTTCAAGTGAATGATAGGACCCACAAGTGGCCAAGACTTGTTGGCACTTAACAGACCAGGTGTGATAGAATTTACCATGATATGTCAAGGACTGAATGGTAGAGGTAAGGATTTGTGGCAGTAGCTAATTGATCGAGGATCCCTAGCAATAAGATAAGCAGTGGACTATGCTGGTACTTGAAATAGATATACGTGTGTGTGTGTGTGTGTAAATTACTACATTTATGAAGGAAAACCATAACTGAAGTCAGTATTGTGGTGATTCAGAGACTCTTGCTCAGACACAAACTCCTTGACTAAGGAAAGGTTTTGCATTTATGAGAAAGGACTGTTCAACATGAGTACAAGTATATGTCATAAATCATAATCTAAACTTTCCTGAGAGGAAACTCCAGCCACTTATCAATGTAACTGTGGATGGAGGAGAGAGGAATAACCAGACTGTCCAGTGGTTATTAGGTCATTAGGCTCTATCTTTCTGATATACTTCACAAACCTTAAATGCTACCACGAACCAGAGCTCATAGAGGGAGCTTCTAGAGATCAGGAGATAGACAGCATCTAGGCCTGAGTCTGTTTCACAGTGTCCATTGGATCCATCTAGCTCCAGAATACAAAATGGGAATATTTACTGACAGCATCCTAATGCTGGGTCTCAGATCCAAGAAGTGAGGGCTATTATGATAGAATCAAGTAGAAACCTCTGAACATGCCTCCTCTCCCCTCCTGCTAATCCAGAGATTATTCTCAAGACTTGAGGGATGGTGGACTAGTAATTACATCCACATACCCACATAACCTTGTTAATTTAGCTAGTGAAAAAGTCAAGATGTGCCCTGGAGAATGACAGATTATAGTAGTTAGGCAGAATAACTATGGGTTATCTTTATACACAATCAATAATCTTTTGCCACCTGATTTGCAGCTACTGTCCAGGCAAATATTTCTTTTTTTCCCCCCATTTATTCGGTACAGAAAAAATGAAACAGTTTGTATTTAAGTGTTTGTATAATACTATCTTACCTCACTGATAGTCAAATCTCCTGCCTATATCATAATATTGTCTAGAGAGAGCTGTACCTTCTTAATAGTTCTTAAATGTCATGCTAGTCCATTATGTTCATAGCATTTACTAATTAAACTTGGTGAAAAAGGTGTAGCTGTCAAGAACTCTGATATTTTATTCCACTTTTAAGCTAATCTCATAAATGCCAGGAGATATGAGAGGCCTAGATTAAAGACAAATGACTTTTAGTTACAGAAAATCATGAGCTAGACAGCCAGCATGTTCATTCACACTGATTTGCCCTATCCCTCAAGTCTTATGGGAGCAATGCAATTGGCCCATGATGTATGCCTGCACACATAGTAGGTTGTATTACAGAACAGGAACACCTAGCTGAAGATTTGACTGTTTGTATAGCACTGAGCTCAGGCAGGGAAACAGCACATCATCTTTCACAATTGCTCTCTGAAAACACAATCCCGAGAAATGACCAGGGTAAAAATTAGTCAGGATTATTGAAGTTTTGGCAAAATCAGCAAGAATGTGAGTCCATGGTGAGTTGTATCTCCCAAAAGTAGCAAGCACTCTAAATGCCAATAATAAAACAAACATAAGCCAGATGATAAGAAAAAAAAACATTTGACAAAGCTCAGGGTTCCACTGCATCAATAAAGTATCCACAGATCCAGTGGTCTAGGACGTGTCAGGATATCCCCTCTAAAGAAAGAGGCAGCTACTGTATATTTGTTTCATTTGGAAGACCTCTTTAGATTTTGGAGGCACTGCATATATTATTAGGGCGTCTCACCAATCCATTTAGCCAGTGAACTTTTTTTTTTGACTGGGTCCTGGAGCAAGTAAGGCCTCTGCAGCAGGTCCAGACTGCAGTGTGTGCTCCCTTGCTACCTGTGAAACGTGGTATAGAAGGCTCAGGTGTCCATGATAATCATGGACATGGAATAGAAGCTCTGGGAAATTTCCATAGAAGTATCGTGACACAAAGATTTAGGTTTGTGAATAAGGCTATGCCTTCTCTGCAGACAACCATCTGCTATTTGAAAAACATCTTAGTTTAGCTACTAGATTATGATGACTGAATATGTACTCATAGGATAATAAGGGACTGTGTGATCCAAACTGCCTGTTACCAACTATCACCTAACATAGGATCAGCTAACTGAGGCCCATTGGCTGTTCTTTTGTAAATTGTTTTATTGGAACACAATCATGACAATTAATTTACAATACTGTTTATGACTGCTACTACACTACATTGGCAGAATAGTTGTAACAGAAATCATATGGCCCGCATAAACTGAAAATATTTAGTCTCTTGTCCTTTACGAAGAAGTTTGTTGACCTAAAATTAGATTTAACAAACAACCTTCCATTATCAATCAAAAATGGCACATACCAGACCAGATCTATGTAGATCCCAAATATACAAGCTACACAAACAAGTGACTAAATAATATATGTCCTCTCTTACCTCTTCTCTGCCTCTCAAACTATGCATAGGGAAAATTGGAGATTTCATGAAGATTTCACAAAGAAACTAAAAACTTTAGTTTATGGATAGATCTCTATGGTTGATCAGATGTGAACAAAGCTGTATTAAAGCTTTCCCTTAGTGATGGATGGAAAATACTCTTTGAGAATTTTGGATAGTACATTTAGTAGTTTACTTTATACAGAAGACAGCCTAAGGCAAAGTGCTGTGATGACTCACAGACAACTGCTAAGGGGTTGGTTAGCTGCTCAAAGCTTTGGAAAAATCAATATGGAAAATTGGTGCCAAGCCAGTCTAAGAAGCGTATAAAAAGGCCTGTCAAAATAAGTACAGGATGTTAAAATTAAGTTGCATGTAAATACATATCAGAAAACATCCATGGCAGGGAAGGAGATTAAGAACCAGGTGAAAACAACGACCCTGCCCTGTGGACGTCAGAATCTTTTCTAAGTAAGGGATCCATTTGCTTGTTCCTTGAACCCACTTACCAGATGGCCATAGCAGCGTGGGCAGAGGCTACGAATATCTTCAAAGATGGTCTGCCCTTACCAAAGCTGATGTGACAGGCCACTGTTGAGGGCCCAACCTGCTAACAGATACCCACTTCCCCCAAATAACTTCATTTTCCAGTGGCATCAGGCAACTACCTATGGCATGTTGTTACACTAAACCTTTCTTATTCATGGCAGGGGCAATATTTTGTCTCTCTGGAACAAAAACATTTTCTGAATATAGATTGCGGTACTTACCACCATTATCCAAGGATTTATAGAGTTTAATCTATAACCAATGAATCTGTGATGGTTTTCAAAATATCTCAAAAAAATTCTTTTCTACTCCTTACTTCAAGAGGGAGTTTGTGCCCCATGCATGTAGACTGGAACTAGTAACTCACAATGTATTGTAGAAGTGATGCAATATCACTTCCAAGATGAGGTTATAAAAAGACTGAACTTAAACCCTAGGTATACTGTCACTCTTTTGGATTGCTTTCTGATGGTGGGTCTGAGTCAGCTGCCGTATCATTCATTAGCAGCCTTGTGGAGAGGTCACATGGTGAGGAACTTAGGCTAAAGGCCACATGAGTGAGCTTGGAAGTACAGCTATCCTGTCAAGAGTGTAACCCTGATTAAAAGCTTGACTTCAACTTCATGAAAGACCCTGAGCCAAAATCACCCAGCTAACCCATGACTAGATTCTTGATTCTCAGGACTGCAAGGCAATAAATGTCTGCTGTTTTAAGACACTAAGTTTGGTATCATTTGCTAGATAGCAATAGATAACTAAGTATCACATATAATATTGCCTATGATTAGCAGACTCACTTTGCAGAAATGGAATTTACTGGTGTTGTAACACTCAGAAGCAGCTGCCTTGATAGAATTGATGGCCTATTAAAGGCTGTTATGGAGCCAGATGGAGTCAATAGTCTGTAAGATTGGACTACTGTCCTCTAGCATACAGTTTATGCCTTAAACCAGCAATCATTTCTCCCATGACCAGAATGTAGAGTTCTGTTTGTGAGGTGTTTTAGAGGTAAGAATGTCCACTGTCACTATTATACAGAATGACTGATTTAATTAATGGAATTTTGCTACACTTTATAGATTTTTCTCCAATAAACGTCATAAGGACAAACACAGTGAGAGCCTGAAATAAGACTGCAAGTTTTGAGGACAGCCTCAGCAACATAGTAAGACCATGTTTCAAAATAAAAACCAAAAAGGGCTAGGCATGTGGCTCAGTGGTACAGTGCCACTGGGTTCAATGACCAGCACCCAAAAACAAAAAACAAAACAAAAAAAAGCACACTGTGACTACTTCAAGCAAAACAGTAATCGTTAATATTTGAATTTAGACACTTATAAATCATCAGATTGTTTAAGGCTTACACATTTAATATATAAAATTTTTAAAATGATATGTAATTTTTAAGAAATAAAAGTACAAGTGTGCCCCAAGATCGTTGGTTTTCCATATCTCATGGCCTTCACATTCAGTTTTACAGAGGCATGCAGAATACTGAGTTCCCATGCATGGAAATGTAATTCAATAAAACCTAGATATGCTTTATTAGGACCAAAGAACTTTGTTTATTTTAAATATCAAAATAACACAAAGAACTAATTCAATATACAAGACATTTCCTATTCTTCACAGGGAACTGAATTTTTCTATAAAGACATTTATACTTAAGAAACATGAGACAAAATATCTATTAAACTCACATTTTATACAGTTGACAATCATGAATTTTGATATTTCAGATTTTTCTTTGTAATTTCTCAAAAGTATCCTTAATTAAAAACAAAAATTATGATTTGAGACTGAAAACAAGTTCAAAAGCATTTCTATTTTAATGTACATCATAAATCCCCTTAATTAGAAATTTATTACACAACATGGAGCAGCTAAATACCCAGATTTGTAATTTTTCTCTATTTTGGAAGTCACACTCATCAACTGTTCTTAGTTTTATCTATAGGGATCATAAGAGTGATTATTGAAAGGAATAAAAATTTTATAATTACTCCATAGCACAGTGTACACTGTCCAACTTTAATCCAAGCACAGGAAGCAAGCAGAGGCTTAAAAATGAGATGTGCACATGCTCTTCATTCAAAGCACATTTTAGGAACCCCAACAGTAATGCAAATCCTGAAAGTGTTTTTTACCTAATTTGAAAAAAAAAAAAAGGTTAGGTTCATCTTTGAATAACCTCTCTGCTCTGAATATAATCCTTAATTTCTCTTTATGTAAATGGCTGCAGAGACCAAATTTTAGTAATTTGGGGATTGTTCAAGTCATAGACTTAAGAGCAATACACAGCAAGTTGAAACATGAAGAGTAAGCAAAATCCAAGAACTTTCTCTCTACAAAAACTTTCTTGCTCCCATCTTCCACACAACCTAATCCTAATACTTCTACCTTAGTAATGCTACTTTCAAAGAGAAAGAGCAGAAAGCATGCTAATGATAGGGGAAAAGCATTTTAAGTAAAAATAACTTTAGAGGAAATAAACAAGGATCACCCTAAAACACTATGGATTATAGCAAGGGGAATGTGCAAAAGGGTAGGATCTATAAAATTGTCTAGTTCCTAGATATTGATTAGAAAATTATTCTCACATTATCCATCATTCACTAAAAGCAAGTAATATTTATCATTATACTACTCAAAGTTTTAGAAATGCTACTCATTCCTTATTAAAAAGAATACACTTTATTCATTTAAAATTTGGCACTGAATCTCAGAATATCCAAATATAACTTTAAAAATCCTGATTTTTCCTGAGTTCATCAACTCAAGTTATATATTGGTTGGGATATTGCTGCTCCTAATGGGAATCTAATCTCAAACCATCACCTCTTGTTCAGTTTTAGGCAAACTAAAATAAGAAGTCACTCAGTGCAAACAGTGTGGTTATGGTAACTGCGTAGTTATGATTATTCAAAAAGGTGAGGGGCAGACACAATATTCATTTTATTTGTCAGATTCTTCTAATAAGTATTTAAAGACAGGCCCAGGAGTGACTTCACAGTTAACTATGTAGGCTACAATAGATTTTTTAAAATGACATATAAATCATAAAAACAAATGTTCACACTAGTACTTAAGTGCCAATTTTTCTATTTAAACATAAAACAACCTAAACAAGTTGTTGCCTAACCAGCAGGCAACACAAACATAAGACCCATAACAAACAAGAAACTCAAATCAAAACAAAACAAAAAAATGATTTATTAACCAGTATAATCTAGCTAGTAGAATCAACTAGGCAAGTATAACACTTTGAAAAGGCACAAAACAGTCAAGAAAGGATGGTATAGAAGGAAACTGTCAAATGCTTAAAACCTGACTTTTCATCAATAATATTAGAGTGATATGACAGGAAGAAAACTCAGGCTTACAAACTTATCGGTTCAATCATGTTTAATTTGTTAACAATTATAGAGTGAAAAGCAACAAAAGATGTTTAATTATTTATTAGCCCTTAACTAACATTTTATAGTCACTCTGCAAACATGTTTGACACCTTAAGTTTCACAGAACATTTGTACTTATTTCATGACCTACCATGACTTAGAAGAAAATCACGCACTAAAGCACCAATTTAAAACCCTACTTTTGCTACTCCTCTCTCTTCTCAGCAGTGAATGTCTAAATTACTCAAAAGTATGCAAAAACTACTACCCTTTATAATTATTGGTTATGTCTTGCTGGTATGAGGAACAAATCCTAATCTCAAATGGTATTTTAGGCTGCAAAAAATAGGTGGGGATTTTTTATAAAAATAACAACTTAACCCCCCAAAAATTTCTAAGGCAAAAATTATTTGATAACGTAGTGTAAAAAATAAGCTTATTATTTAGCATTTGATAGTGTTCACTAAAAACAACATTCAATTAAACTTAAGAAAACTGAGTAGTATTCTCACTTATAATTGGTTTGTCAGTATACTATTCCCAGAGTATTTTTGTCTGCTTTTATTTTTATACATACAAACATTTAATACTTAATTTCAGTATTCAAACTAATTTTTTTTTGTTTTTTGTTTTTTTCTTTAAACCCATTATCCTAGGACTTCAACTGTGCTTCTTTGGACAAATACTTATTCAAACAACAAAGAATTTAAAAATTTTAAGACTAATACCCACTAAAAATCTTTGGTGCATTTAAGTCAAAACCGATTAGGTTAATAAATTTCTGCACTTGATAAATTATTCAATTTACAGATTAAGTGCTAACTGCTATCTGCTAAAAACTTAACTTAAAATAATAAATTATGCTTATAAAATAACAATTCTCAATGAGGCTAAACTTAGACATAAGATTCAAAATTTTAAGTATAGTTATAAAATAAATGAATTACAGGGTTATAGAAAGGTCAACTGAAAGAGTAGGCTTTGTTTTATGCTTTTTGTGCTCAGTTCAAAAGCTTATATACATTCGGTTTGCCCAAATCCATGAGGTTTTCCCAATTTCAAAATTTCAAATATTTCTGGAAATTCAAGGCAGATTAGTTTTCTTTTTGTTGTTTCTTCATAAAAATTAAACTCTTTCCCTCCCAGATAGGGTTATGGTTAAGGGAGGGAATTTAGACCCTGGCACACAGTAAACCACCATTAATGCCACTTTCTTCTTCCCTATTGGTAACTCTGCCACTTATTGACCACATGAACTTATATGAGTCCTTTCATCTTAACCTCAGATTCTTTCTCTACAAAATAGGAATACATCATGTCCTTTCTATTTCAGAGCTGGTTATGAGGTTCAAATGAGATAATACGTGAAAGCATTTTTAGAAAACAGTAAACCACTATTCAAGTTTAAATTATCTTCAATAATAACTAAATACAGTCATACAATTGTATTTCACTTTACATAAGAGATGTATCTCAGAAAAGTTCTATGTAAACTGATCCCTATAATTATTCCATATATTTAAAACATTAGGACGTTATTAAAAGAACCCTAAATACCTTCAAACAGCAAAGTATTCTTTTCAATGTGAAAATGCAATATCCTCTTTTTCTGCCACCAAATATACAATATACCATATACATACACATATATAAACCATTTGCCTTTCTGTGAGTCCAAATTTTTCTACATTAGCTTATATATTAATGGCAGAGTATATTTTTAGGTATGATTTGTTTTTATTATAGTTAAGATTTTTAGTTAAAATCTTGTCTTTATAATAAAAATCATAAACGTATTTTTAACAGTCAATCTGAAAGACTAGACTAACAGTACCTTATAGTCAAGCTCAATCATATAAGTACCTCAGGTATAACATTTCCACATAAAGTAAATGAGAATGCTTTAGAAAAAGAAAGAATATAGAAATTATGTCTACTGGTCCTAAGATAATTATAACCAAACCTTGATAAATGAGGCAAAACTCAGGTTGGTTTTATTATTTATATGAGCTACTTTGGTTAATGCTTCAATTCTCAACACTTTCTCTTTTGTTTTAATTATCACTAATATGGCAAAATTTCCTATAAAGTACCTTCATTTCTTAAGTGCTTCAAAGGTTTCCTCCATTACAAATTGGTTAAATTTTATTCACAAAAAGTTCATTATTTTATTTGTGATTTTCTTTTTCACAAGGGCCAGGCCAGACTTTACAGTTTACACACAAAAAAGTGCTTAAAGCAATTGGGAGTGTAAACAAAACTAAAATGGAAAACTTTTGAGAATTGCTATTTTCCAGTAGTTTACATACAAATGGCAAATCAATAATAAATCAACCCTGCCTAGTCTAATCCTCAAGCAATCCTACTAGGAAACATTATCCTAGTGTAAGTTTAAATTGACTTGAAAATATGGAAAGTGCATATCTTTAAAGGTATTCTATAATTTTGATCTTTTTCCTCAGTTAAATTCAATCAGTGAGGTTTTGCTGTTAACTGCTATTTCTTTTCTCCAAGTCCTCAATTTGTGTCTCATACAAAAATAAGAATCAAGGATAATTATAAACATTAGGCTTATATGAAAGTAAAAATAAAGATTTGGATTGTATGTGAATCTGTAAACAAGTAGTAGCTCCTTTCAATTAAATTAAGTTAAAGTAGGTGCAAATTTTAGAATTGATTTGGCACCTTTCTAATGATTATACATGAAGTAAGTAGGTTTTGTACCCCAGTTTCAGACAAAGTAAATGAAACCCAAAGTAGTGCATTCAGTTGTGTCACTAATTATTCATAACTGCTCCTTCCTTAATGAGAGGAAGATATATGCTATGACATATTGTTAACATTTCTGAAATAAATGACAAAAATTCAAAAGGTTAACTTATGTTGAAGATTAGTAAGGCTGTCATATTTTTCATCTAACAAGTTTTAAACTTGTATAATTTAATGACTAGATCAATGGTCGCATTTATTATTCATAATAACTCAAGTGTAGGCAAAACCCGAACATCTGGATTATCACTTCAATCCTACATTTCCTTTAACATGCTAATCTTACATAAATTAGCTTTCTGCTAATATGTATGTCAAAAGGCTGATTATAACCTGAAGTTATGAAGAGATGGCAAGACAACCCAAAAAGATTTTCTTATATATTCAAATTCTTAATTCCAATTAAAAATGTGGATAAAATAATAATCTTAAATTAGGATGAGGAAGAATTGCAATTATCAGTATACTTCCACATTCTTTTTTAAGGGCTACATGGTTCTTAAGTTTGTTTGTAAAATGGGGAAGGAAAAAAAGAAGGCTAAAGAATAAAAATTTCCACTGATGATTTAAAAAGAAAAAAAAAAAAAAAAAACCCATGTCAGTAGCTAATAATTCTTAAAAGTTCAAGAACCTATTAAAAATTAGCACTAATAATTTAAAAAATCACAAAAATGTTTACTTTAAATATTATGCCAAATTGTGTCCAAATATTCATGTATTCAGTCAACAGAGACACGCTGTTTTCTTGATCTGAAACTGTTCTGAGGACTTGAGAAACTAGAGAAAATGAAAAACTAGCAGCCCTACTAGTTTAAAAGCCATCAGCTTTTGGCTACCATTTAGCACATAACCATCAAAAAGTTTGTGGAATGTTTACTCATGAATGATGCTCATTAGTAGAAATGTTCTGAACAGCAGTAGTGTTATCAAGGCCCAGTAATGTTCCAAGGTAAGACTGTTCTCTAGGATCTAGCATTTGTTCAGGTCGGACTGGATGAACTATATTTGCAGGTTGAGGAGTAAGAGTATATTTTTCCAGAAAAGCTAAATCAGCTGCTCGTGGATAATCAGTTGACTGTGGCTGTGGTGACAGAATCTCATGAGAAGATGGTGGAAGTGTGGTAGTATGATGCACCAGGTCACTTGGAGTGTCAGGCATCTGAACTGGAACCAATGTTACTGGAACACATACTTCAGTAGATACATTCTGTAACATAGTCTTGGCCTCTGGTTGATAAACTTTGGGCTGGTCCATATATTGTTTTGTTTCTGTTTGAAAGATTTTATCATCAGATGAGTACTCTACTGGCAACGACACAAGTTTTTCCTCAGAAGTACTGAGAGGATCATCAGGAGACTTTATCCCATGAACATGGTCAATATGGTATTTTAACTTGTCTTTCCGCTTAAATGTTGCATTACAATGCTGACAGTTGAAAGGCCGGGCATCAGAATGAATAACCAGGTGTTTTGTTAGGGTTTTTTTAATTCTAAAAGACTGATTGCAAATTTGACACTTGTATGGTTTTTCACCTGTATGAACAAAAATAAAATTAATTGTACAATGGACCCGCTTGATAAGATGATAATTTAAATAGCAAGGTTTCCATCTGCATACTGCAGGACCTTAATAACAACAATAATATTAAATTAAATGCTATCACAAAAGAGAGACAGTAAAGTAAAGCAATGAAGAGAATTAAACATCAGAAAGATCTGGCTTGAGTTCTGGCTACACAACTTAGTAGCCAAACCTTAAGCAAGCTAAACAACTTACACTAAGTCTAGTTTCCTCACCTGTAACATGAAAAAAATGAGAAACTGAAATAATACTGCTCAGCACTATACCTGGCACATATTATGTCGTAAACCTCAGCGAATTATTATTGTTGCTTACTTTATTCCCACTGTACCCTCTAAAAGTTTCATTAAACTAAAACATTTGATTTTCTTTCATCCAAGGAAGATAAACATCATAACAGCAACTCTGATCAATCTGGGATCAGAATGAGAAGTAGTAATAATCATCCCTAGCCCAAGGTCAAAATAAGAAAAGCCAATAGAAAAGAATAAGAAGGTTAGATCAGTTTTCAATTCCTGAGTCAGGTTCTCACGCTATAGTTTAATTTGCTTTTTTATATAAAGCATTAAAAAAAAAACCCTAGCCAATGTGGTAGGCAGAATAATGGCCCCTCAATCTAATCCATGGAAGCTGTGAATACATTACCCTGCACAGTAAAAGAGACTTTGCAGATATGATCAAGGTTAAGATCTGAAATGGAAAGATTTATTGGATTATTGAGGTGAGCCCAATATAACTGAAAAAGTCATAAGTAGTGTCTGATAACTGCAAACAGTGTGTGAAAAACATGTGACAAGAGAACTCAGCCCCAAATTGCTAGCTTTGAAAATGGAAGAAGGGAGCCAGGACCCAGGTAATATGGTAGATACTAAAAATTATAAAAGGCTCTTAGCTTGCCACTAGCAAGAAAATTAGAACTTTGGACCTAGTTGTGTAACTCCAAAAATTCCATTCTGCCAGTAACCTCAGGACTTGGTAAACAGATTCTTCCCAAGAGGCCCCAGAAAAAATATGATCCTACCAACACCCAGATCTTAGCCCAATGAACTACAAATTCACAGATATGCACTGTTTAAGCTGCTAAGTTTGTGGTGTTTGTTACTGGAGCAACAGAAAACTAATAAATCCAGGTATGCTAATATTGTAATAGATACAAACAAAGGTACATTTTAAAATCAAGTGAGATTACATATCTACTGTTATATAGGTTTGTTATCCTTATCTTCTTCAGTTCTCCATTTAAAACATAATCAATTCTTCTAGAAAATTAAAGAGATAACTATCTTTGAACCGAGACATAAACTTCACATGATTATTTGTTAAGTATTATTGTTTAATATTTTGTAGCTTTGAAACTTTGAAAAACCACTGATAAAATTAATATAGATGGGGATGCTGGGAACCTGGTACCATTAGATTTCAACTTGGTTCTAGACTAAAGAATTACTGATGTTACTAGAATGAAAGTGAGACATGAAGTAACATTTCTGAAATGGAAGTACTTTTTAACCATGCACTGTCTCTGATGTTTGATTTTACAGCTGAAAGCCTAGAATCAGAGATAAGACAAACTTCATAGTGCTTTGAGAGAAAAAAGCTTATACTATCAAAATGTAAGAATTATAAGTTCTCTCTATAAATCCCTGACATCAAAATTTGCCATGCAAGGAGCATTCTTTTTGTCCTTGGAAAAAAAAAAAAAAAACTACCACAGCATAACTAACACCACCAAAAAGTACAGGTTTAATTTTTAAAGATAAAAATGTGAGTTTTAAGTGTTTTACTTTGGCATAATATCAGCTATAATGGTTTCTATGAGTGTCTTCATGAAAATGCTTTTATAAATACAAAGATTTTCTTCCTTCTTTTCTTTCTTTAACTTACGAGTCAATTAGTTTTAGTGTGCAACAATAGTTTTAGAAAATATATACGTCATAGGCATATTCCTATGAGAAGTTTCTATTATTATTTTAAACAAATGCCATTTTTAATAGAAAAATAAATTTGGGCATGTAAAAAGAAAAAATTCCATAAAGGAAATGCTGACATTATGAAATGTATAAAACAAGTCTGGGATGCATAAAGATACACAAGTAGAAAAAGCCAATATCTTTAGATATTAAAATTTAGTACTTAAAATGTAATGGGGGCATTTATTTCAGATTTGAGAGTTTATATCATTACCATGTTTCTTGTTAGAGTAAGGGGAAGATAAAAGATTGACAAACAAAACAAATCAAAACACAACACAAAAAGCCTACTCTTTACAGGAACTAAAGCACAACCAAGTCAGCCAGAACCATGGGACCAAGGTTCTGGAGACACAGGAAGTATGGAGGTGCTTTCTTCTCTCTTCAGTGCACTTTCAGATTTAGTTTATGGGAAAATGAGGACAATTTGCAGCTTAGGGCTTGAGGAAATCTCACTGGAATAAGAAGACAAAAGTTGGGGCTTTGGACTATCAAGGACTTGAGGGGCAGAAGTGTAAAAAAAAAAGGGACAGAAAAATGAACCAAAATATCTATACTTGCCAGTTCTGAGGATGCACATTTGCGGGCTTAAACAGCTGGAAACCAGGGGCTGAGAGGTTAAAGGATTGAGTTATTTCAGCAACCCCAAGGGTGCTGGGGACAGAGATTAGAATTCAGGACGCTTCATAGTGAGGAATGATAAAAAATAGTATTCATTCAGTAAAGAACTCAGAATATAGTGAACTAGAAGAAAGACCAGAAATATACAAGAAATAGAGCAAGGACATCTCATACTTAATCTGCTTGTGAGAAGAATATTAAATCTGTGAAAAAAAAAACACCTTCAAAAGCTTCTATAATTTTTAATTCACAAAATCCAAAATCCAGTACAAAATTACCAGGCATGCCAGAAACAGGAACAAGTGATCAAATAACAAGACAGGAAAAAATAACAGAATACCCAAAGGTACAAAGTGCTAAGACATTAAAGACATTTATAAGGCTACAACATTAAAATCAATATGGTTAATATGTTCAGGAAGATAACAGAAAAGTTCACCAAGGAATTGGAATGTGTGGAAAAGAAAACTAGAAAAATAAAACAAAGATAACCATTTAATAGATGTATTTAACAGCAAATAAGATGCTACAGAAGAAAAGATTAGTAACATGAAAGCTAGATCAATAGAAAATATCCAGGTAAAAGCATACAGAGAAACAGGATAGAAAGGTTTATCCTTATAGAGATATTTTATAATAATAAGAACCATTCAGTAGAAAGATATAACAAGAACCTAACCTCAAAATATATGAAGCCAAAGAAAAAGAGAAGAAATCAAAAGGCAAAGCAGAGAATTTACAATGAATTAGAGATTTTATCATAGATCTCTCAGTAACATAAAAAAATGAAAAAATAAGAATGTAGAATATTTGAACAATTGAACAAGTTCTCAGACAAGAGTGAAATTAAGCTAGATATCTGTAATATGAAGATGCTTAGAAACTCCCCAAATATTTAGAAATTGTATAAGGCAGTTCTAGATAAAACAAGATAAAAAAATCAGAATAAATGTCAGAAAAATCGCTTTAATGGCATTATAGTGAAAATATGAAATACAAAACTTGAGGTATACAATGTAATCAAATCATTATGTAGAGCTTTAAAATATACAGTAAAAAATAAAAAGGTTAAAATTTAATAACTTAGGTATACACATAAAAAAGCTAAGACAAGACAAATTAAACTCAAATAGAAGGAATATGAAAGACAAAACAGAAATGAAATATACAACAAATCAACAAAGAAAAAAAATCAGTTAAACCTAGTGGTTTTTTGGAAAAGTTTAGTAAAATCAATATATCTCCAGAAAAAAAAGACACATTATCAATAATGGGAATGAAAAAAGAATATAACCAAAGATCCTATAATCATCAAAGAGATAAGTAAATTAAAATACCCTGAATTCTCCCTATAGATTTGGTCCTTTAGATCACACAGCATATCTTAAAGTCAAAAAAGAAACTGAGTATCTGATAGCTCCATAACTATTAAGGAATCTTTAATTAGGCTGGGGACATAGCTCAGTGGTAGAGCACCTGACCAGCATGCAGAAGACCCTGGGTTTCATCCCCAACACTGCAAAAAAATTAAAATCTTTCTCTAAAGAAAATAACTCTGAGGGATTTACCAGTGAATTCTTCCAAACACTGACAGTATGATGCCAATTTTACATAAAATCCTGTAGGTGCTTCAAAAAGATGTATTATTTTCCAAGTCATTCTTTTGAGACCAGTGTCATTATAACAAAGTCTACCAGGGACTTTACAAGGAAAAAAATATAGGTAGTACGTCTCATGAACATGGAGAGAAAAGGAGAAAGAGAGAAAGAAAAGAAAAAGAAAGAAGAACAAGTAAACAAACTGAATTCAGCTACACAGGGTAGTAATACATCAGGAACAGAATGTCATATCTTGAATACATCATGATAGAGAAACAGGATAATACATTATTAACAGGTTAATACATCATAAATCAATCTGGGTTTATTCCAAAAATGTAAGATTTGACATTCAAAACTAAACATAACATCACATTAATAAAACTTTAAAAGGCTATACAGATTGTTCAATAGAACAAAATAGAATTGACAAACCACACATATGTAATTGATCATTTAATTTTAAACAAATACATCAATGACATGCAGTGAGAACAGTCTTTCCAGTAAACAGTGGTAGCACATCTAGATAACTATATGCTAAAAAAAACCCAGAATATTCATCCCTCCCTAATAACAAACAACAAAAACTCAAGATTCATAAATTTAAATATGATGGTTAAAAAAAAAAAAAAATATATATATGTATATATATATATATATATATATCCAGCAACAGACTAAAACAATGACTATAGGAAGAACTCCTATGAAAGAATTAAACAAGACAATCTGATTTAAGAAAGTGAGAATAATTATAAAAATGGATGTTCAAATGGCCAGTAAGAATATAAATATGGGAAGGTTTACTCCCCACAAAGACACAAATAAAAGCTACTTTCAAATAGTGCTACATATCCATCAGGGTAACTCACAAAAAATATAAATGTTGGTGAAAATGTGGAGCAACTAGAATTCTTACACTGCTGGTGATAGTACAAACTGACACAATTATCTTAAAAACCTGTTAAGTAATGTCTATCCTATATGCCAGGAATTCCAGGATGAGTATAACATCAGAGAAATAAATGCATATGTTTATGGAAAAACATGGACAAGATTGTTCAAATAACTAAAGCAAATACAAAACCAAGCTTCCTTTGAAGTAGAATGGACAAAATAAAGTATGGTATATTCATATGATAATAAAAATAAACTACTCATCAAAGTATCTCATAGACAGACTATTGAGTGAAAGCCAGGCCTTGAAAAAAAATGTACATACTATGTAATTCCATTTATATGAGGTTCAAACAGACACAACTAATTTTTGTTGATATAAATCAACACAGTCATTATCTCTGCAAGAAGGGGCCCAGGAGGAGGATTCGAGTCCTGGCAGTATTCAACAGGTTGACCTGAGGGGTGGCTACATTGACATGTTCATTACAAAAACTCATTGAGCTGTCCACTAAGATTTGTACACTTTATATGCTATACTACAATACAATTTACTTTGAACTTAAAAATCAACCAAGGCTAAAATGTAGTCCCAAATTTATATCAGTTTATGCCAATTTTAATGAATGTATCACTGTTTCAACAAGACAATTGTTGAAGAATATATATAATCATTACTCTGAGGATTACACAAGCAAAACAAGTATGGATGAGAATAAGCTACATGGGAGAAAAATTTTCTGAATTCTAAATAATGATATTCAAAAGTACTGAAGCTTTTAGAATACAGAATTAGAAGACCACAATATTGCTTATTCATATGAACTCCAATCTGAGTGGAAATCTTAATGAGGAAAATGATTTAACCAAGAACAAATATGGACATATTTCACTCCTGAAAAATTACATCAAAGTATATATAAAGTCCCCATCAAGTCTTACCTGAATGTGTCCGAAAATGCATTTCCAGACTTGATTTTCCTTTAAAAATTTTCTTACAAACATCACATTGATGAAAGGTGGCTTTATATCTATGAAAATAAAAATGTTTGCTTTTTCCACATAATTTTTAATAACAATGAAAATAAATTCCAACTTTGAAACTATACATATAATTATCATATTAATAAAGCATAGAACTCTAAAGAAACATGGACACTTTAAGTATGGAGCTTGTCTCTGGTTCTTCCTCCAGTTATACTCGACAATCCATAAAAAGAAGTCTTCAGATTTTCAACTATTTATCACCTTTTAGTATCAGCTATTTACACATACAGAGAAAAAAATTAACAAGGACAAAAACAGACCAATGGTGGGGCTAAAGGAGAGAACGAATGAGTACAAAGGAACATGAAAGTAACTCTGTGGTTATGGAACTATTCTGTATTCTTGATGGTGGTGATTACATGATTTGCAAAACTATTCTCTAAAAAGAGAAAATTTCACTTTATGTCAATTAAAACATTAAAGAAACAAATACAGAGGCTGATTAGAAACTGCAGTAATCTCAAAATTTATATTCATCAAAAAGTTGACATTGCTCTCATCATTTCACTTCTTAATAAATATTCAATATTTGAACTTATGAATCAAATAAATTTCAAGGAATGAAATATTGCCCCTTGTTTTTAATCATAGACACAAAGCTATAAATTGCCCAAAAGTAAACTTAATAAGCAATATACTGTAGTGTCTAAGAAGTATTTTTGAGTTAAGCAATCTCAAATTTAAAATTTAATTGTGAGGACTAAGATATTTGCAAGAGTATCATTAAGTGAAAGTCAATGTCTACCAATGTACTCTTCTAATTCAGTGAAACGAGCAGGAAAACAATATACTTTGCTCAATTCTTTAAAAACTATAAAGAAACTATGGTAAACTAGAAAAAAACAACTGATTAACCTATCTCCAATTAAACAAAAGCTCTAACTCTTCCTCAACCAAGACTTAGCCTATGTAGTAATTATGAGACAATTTGCTTTTTCACTTACTTCTGCCACACCTTCTCCCCAAGGTGTACACTTTTGTAATGAACAGTGAGATGATCCCTACGACCAAAACATTTTCCACATTCTTCACACTGATGAGCCTTTTCACCTAAAAATAAAGTTCCAAATACTTTGATTATAATACACATTTCAGTTTGCTTCTCCCTCCCCAATAAATAAATGACCAAACAATAAGATTGCACAGTACAAAATAAACCAAGAAAGTAAAGTCAACTATTATTCTGGGCTATTTCCTTTATATTCTTTTCTTAAACATCTTTCCTTAGGGAATCTGCATTTAATTTCCTGGATGTGAATCTTTTTTCAGCTTGGAAAAGAAATGAACACTCTTCTGCTACAGGTTTCAAATCTTATCTTTCGATGTAAAAGAGAAATACAAATGAAATAACTTTAAAATCCAGGTTATTTTTTAGTTACTTATGTATAAACATATATGTCTGACCTCAAATGAACATACAGTACATTGAAATGAGATTGCTTTACTGTTTATAAAAAGAACCTGAACATTTTCAGCTTTGTACTTTGCTTTTAAAAGATTTTTTCATCTGTGGGATTTCTTACTTTTGCAATGAGCCAAAATGAAATGTAATGGAAAAATCCTAGGTGATTTCCTGTTCTTACATTTACCTATAAATACTTGGTCTTTAAAAATCAGTCTCAATACCAGCAGGCAATTAATGCATGTGACCTCTAGAATGAATAATTCCAATGAAAAACCTGTTAGAACTTTAATATTTCTTGAAAGTGAAAATAACTGCTGCATGGTGGTGCATGCCTGTAATCCCCGCAGCTCAGGAGGCTGAGGCAGGAGGGCTGAGAGTTCAAAGCCAGCCTCAGCAAAAGCAAGGGCTAAGCAACTCAGTAAGACCCTGCCTCTAAATAAAATACAAATTAGGGCTGGGGATGTGGTTCAGCGGTTGAGCACCCCTGGGTTCAATCCCTAGTATCAAAAAATAAAAGATAAAAATTTTTTAAACAGTGAAAATAACTGCAACTTGCCTCACTGATATCATTAAAGAAAATAACTATTATTTGTTGTAGATTTTATATTTAAATTATGTTTGTAATAATAATGTTCTACTGTTCTACTATGCTCATAGAGATGGCTCTTTCCCATTATTGTGCTCATATAGTTGACTCTCTTAGCACTTCCTGAATATCAATCTAAGAGGAATATATGAAAAAAATCCCCAGAATGTAAAATTATAAAGATCTGAAATTGCTCAGGATTATTAAAGTACTCTTTTCCAAAAATACTTTCAAAATTCACTATAACAAAAACATTACCACATAATTACAATAATTTTCCTTAAAAACCCAAAATTTTGCTAGTTCTCAAATACAAAGTAGGACATATCATGGTTTCGCCCTTTAGGGAAGTGCCAACAGCGATTATTCCACATATCAACATGATGTGAAAATTGCCAATTTTGAGAATTTGTTTAAAATTAAATTTTAAACTATACTTTGTAGTCACAAAGGGTGAACAAATAAGAATTATAAAACATAAAATTTCAGTGAATGTCATAAAATTACTTCTCTTTCAGATGCTTCTTTCAGAAAGGTTTTTAGGATCAGCATTACAAAGAAGTGATCAAAATATGTCAAATTATTAAAACTACAGTTAATGTACACATGATGTATTATGATGTTCTTTTCAGGTATTAAAAAATTCTAGAAATAGAAATACAAAATATAGCCTACCTGAATGTATCTTTTTGTGCTTTGTAAGGTGGTCATGACGAATAAATGTTTTTCCACATTCATCACACTCATATCTTTTGTCATCATGATGTACTCGTAAGTGAAGCCTGTAAAAAAAAATTGAAGACTACTGAAACTGGTGACAAATACTTGATAATGAATAAATGATGAATAAATAATGAAAAATGGGTTGTCTACCCAACCACCCTCAAACACCATCTACTGTTTATCTGTGACTTTCAGAGCCTTTCTCAGTCTTCTATTGATTGACCCCAGGGTTCTATTCACCTCTTCCAAAAAAGCATCACTTGCTTGTACCTTAAAGCATTTGCACATGCTTAAACCACTTATGGATAATATTTCTTCCCAACCTGTTAGATCTTAAATCTACTTCAGTGAATTTACCAAACATCTGGGGTTATTATCTGACTGGTCAAGTCTTAGAAATATCAAAAGGAGAAATATTTCAGGAAACAGAATCAGACAAATGGTGTAACTGTACAAGTGACTAAGCATATAATGATAACAAATGACACAGCAAATAATACTATTCTGGACAATTGATATCACTTACAAGTTGATAGTTGAGAATTTACTGTATTTTAAAAGAACTCAACATTATGCAAATCACACTTTACCATTCCTCACACAAGTTGAAAAAAATGGGGCTCCTTTTATAGTCATTCAGACAGATTATAAAGGTTGAGGTTATTAAAATTCATTTAACTTGAATCTTTTTATCCTTACAATCTAATATCTATATATATACATATATATATGTGTGTGTGTGTGTGCATGTATGTGGGTCTATATATATGTGTGTGTGTGTGTGTGTATCTATCTATCTATCTATCTATCTATATCTCCTAGTAAAATGAACAGCTTTCCTGTTCAAGTTGCCAAAACAATGTTGATTCTACCATAACTAAAATCAGTAATATAACTGGACTGCATCTAAAGGAAAAATAATCTGTCTAAATTTAAGAGGTGAATAATAAATGAAAGAGTAAACACTAAAGCCTTAAGATTAAAACTCTAGAAAGCATTAATTAAAGTTAAAATTATACAAGCATTTCCAAAATGTAGTTATATATGTAGAAAACATATTTTCATAAACTTCAAATGAGGTCAGAAATTCATAAAAACAATGAAGTAACACTGAATGCACAAAAGACTTTCTAAAATTGAGAATTCTAGAGTTTTTAAATTTGCCATATTTTTAAACTAAAGATATTTTTCTATAATAAGAAAATGAAGAAATAGGGCTGGGAATGTAGCTCAGTGGTAGAGCACTTGTCTAACAATGCTTATTAGACCCTGGGTTGGATCCTCAGTACCGCAAAACAAAACAAAACAAAACACCAAGTTTGAAAGAGTTCCAAATGAATTTTCATTCAAGAAAATAAAATTTAAATAATGATAACTTAGTAAAACCTTCAGTAAATTTGGCAATGATGAAACATTTAATAATACTCTTTATAAAAAGAGTATTATTATAGAAAGAATGTAGATAAATATTAAAAATTGTAGAGAAAAGAACTATTCAGTACAGTATTTTGCACAACTTTACATATCATGTTTAGAAATATTCAACAAGCAAAGAAATCCGAAGAAAACAGAACTCAAATGGAGACATACTTTTATCTTACCTCACACAGGAGAAAATGGCTTTACTTACCTATATGAGCTTCCATGTCGAAAACTTTGTCCACAAATACTACAAAGATGAGGCTTTTCTCCACTATGGATTCTCAAATGTTCTTTCAAAGTAGTTCTGTGTTAAAAATACATTTTAAAGTTTTACTATATACCCATGTATATACTATAGATTTCTAGAAAGATTAGTAGATGGTGTTCAAGCTAACAGATATTATAGCAATTCTTTTTCCTACAGTATTTTTGCTCTCTACTGAACTATTCTCAGCAATATACAAATATGTTTATGTCTTTCTCCTTAAAAAAATAAAATGAAAACATTAACTATGGCGTTGTTATCAGTTTGCTTAGATATTTAATTGTACAGTTTAAGCACATGTTGAAGAGGTTTAAGTAAAAAATTCTCTATTGTCACTGCTGAATTAAAACTTTTGTGGATTTTGGAGAAGGTTTGAAAATATTTAAGGAATTCAGTTTATCATTCTTTCCAAATATGTGCTCATTACTTGTTAAAAAAATGTTTTAAAGGCAAAGAAAACATTACAGGTGTTTCTGATTTTCAGGTGCTTATGTATAAAAGGAACCTATATAAAGGATATAATTTCTGCTATTCTAGGTCTTCCAGTACCACTAAACTGGATATGCTAGTGTGTAACCATTACAGTTCTAAGTAAACCAAAACCAGTAGTCCCTGTAATTCTAACATTCATAATTTGCCCATACACTACAGTAATAAGTAAAGATGGACATGTTATTTATAAGGGGAAAGGAAATGAAAGGCAAATGAGACTGAACTTTGCAGGCTTCTGGCTGTTACCACTACTTTGTTTTTTAATTTCAGTCCCCTTATCAAGTGAGTTTAAAGGCTGAATATGAAATGAAGATAGAGCTCCACCAGCAGATGGTGCACTTCACAAGGACCACCAACATTTGACAAGTGACAGTTCTGGCTCTGTGGAAAATAACCAGCCAAAAGATAACCAGACCTCTACCTATTACATAGTTAAAGAAGATAGAAGAATTATCTTGTTTTTCTTTTGGTTTATTTCCTTTTTGTTTTACAGAAAGATCTGTAAGTTGAAAAATTAATTAATAGTCCATACAATAGTCTATATTTTTTCAATGTATAAATATGATTTTATATAATGTACTGATTTTCCTATTCCTCCATCATATCCGTTATTTTAAGACAATGACATTTCTAATTACTTTAGACTATAAAACTTTCACATCCTGAAGTGTAAAAACTTTGTATGTACTGTTTAAAAATAATATTAAGTACATGCTCAGGTTAAGAATTAGAACATTACTTGCTTGTACCTTAAAATGCCTCCATATGCTTCTTAATCTCATCCTTCTCCTCCCTCCTCAGAAATAACCATTCCCTCTTTTTGTTGTTGTTTTATTCTGAGGATAGCCCAAAAATAACATTTCTGTGAAGTGTATTAAGTATCCTCAATTAAATCAAGCAGAAGGGCATAAAAATTAGCCCTTACATTATATTAGCACGCAGAGGTCCTAAAGAGTCAATACAGGCAAGAAGTCAGCCGTTCTCTAGCATTCTGTTCCCTAGTTAAAAGATAAACTTGCTAGCAAGAAATTTAAGCAATGACAACCCTCAACAAGTCTTAGACCACACAAATACCCATATGGACTACCCATTACATAGGTCGCACATCTGATATCTTGGTCTCTCTTCATGTACCATCTTTCTGTCAATGCCCTTTGCTTGTTTCCTGTGTTACAACTCCCTTTTCCTGCAGTCCATCTTTCCCTTTGTGAGTTTATTCTTGCATTTTGGTAGTACATACCCTTGTATTAGTTCATGAGAAACAGTACAATAAAAGCTAATTTTCTGACACCATGAAAATGTGTCAAGTTCTATTCTCAGACACAAATGTTTAAGAATTTTAAGTTGGGATTATTTTTTTTCCAGAATTTTCAAAGTACTGCTACATCATCTTATTTCTAGTGATGCTGCTGAGGAAAGTCCAAGTAATTCTATTCAATGTATGTGACCCTTCTCCACCAAAAGGTTGTTAAAAGTTTCTCTTTGTCCCTGGTGCTCTGAAATATCAGTGATGTATATTTTCATCTAATTGCCACGTCATTTCTATCTGGCAATTCATATCCTTCAGTTCAGGATATCATCTTGCATTATTAAAAACAAACTTCCAGCCTCCATGTTTTTCTATTCTTTCTGGAACTCCTATTCAGATGCTAGATTTGCTTGGTCCTCTAAAGTTCTAATCTTTATTTTTTATATTTCTGTACCTTCTTTTCCTCCACTATTTATCTTTCTGTTCTTCCTCTGAGATCTATACTTTGGCCATTGTTTTTGAATTTCTTAGGAATTTTGAATTTTTGATTTATTACAGTGATCCTTTCATACAGCATTCTACTCTTATTTAATGGATTCTATATCTTCAACTGGGGAAACAATAAGTAATTGTTTACTTTAAAAAAAGTTTTCTTCTTCCTTTCTACTTCCTTACAGTCTTTTTTAAAACCCCGTTTGTGTTGTAATCTATTGTCCATGTTAAAGGTTTTCCTCTGTCTTATAATACTTGACTATCTGCTCATAATTAAGTGATAGGAACAAGATACTGGCACGAGAAACCCTAGGGTTCACTCCTTTCAGCATTCAGAATGCATTTAATCAAGTAACAATATGGCACATTTGGTCTGTGGAAGGGAATCTAATCATCTAACTTCTAAAACTTTCAAAGTACTTACTTACTTAGTGCTTTTGATCTGTCTCTCCTTCAGCTGAGTTCCAGTGGTACTCAATACTGCTAGTTACTATACATTGTGTGGACCCTGTGACAAACTAGGTTTTTTTCTATTTCTCCAATGGCACTTTGGAATTTGTCTTTTCTCAGATCTAAGTCAGTTACCAGTGATTTACCTGCTATATGGCTTTTAAATCTGTGTTGCCTTGTTACCTTTCTCTTCTCCCTGTCTTTGGAGCTTACTGTCTTTAAAAAACAAAGTCTTTAATGTATTTTAGTAAGATTTCAAAAAGAAAATGAAACTTATGTAAAATCAATTATCTAAACCCGAAAATTCTGACTCCATGTCATTAGCTACAATATTTCATATAATTTCTTTTTTCCTCATATTTTAAACTAAAATAGAATTCAAGTATTTTGTGTTGAGTTACTCTACACTTCGTAAGCCAAATTCATAATCATTTTTACATAAAAGTGATAAAATTTATGTATGCAGATAAATCTTCACCTTTCTCGTACTGATTTTCCACAAATAAAGCAAGTCCATTTTCTTTTTCCACCATGAGTACATTCTATGTGGCGTTTCAAATTTCCAGTGTCATTAAACTGACGTCCACATATATCACATGGAAAAGGACCTAAAAGAAAAAAAGAAAGAATAGTATGCATTTAAAGATAGATACTAAGTTAAATTTAATAGGTATGATATAAATTTATGCCTACCACTATCAGAGCACATGTCATAATATATTATACTTATTGGTTCATAACTTTTCTTTTTCTTCTTTTCTAGAATGTTTATTCCTGGAAGGCAAGTAACAATCATTTCCACAGTCCTAGAACCAAGTAGAGGGTTTGTTAAGTAACAGACATAAAAAATGCTGAATGAACTAATGTGTTAATAAATTAAAACGGCCAATTCCAAATTCCTAATTTGAAATCAGGCTGAACCAAAGTAGAACATGCTAAACACTAAATTTCTGTGAAGAGGATGTAATAAGAAACTTTGGAAGGATAAAAAAAATTTTTTTGGAGAGTTTATGATTTGGAAATATATTTCTGTTCCTAATAACAAGTTTTTAGTAATCCTGAGTAGACTGAAAATACTGTGGTACATTTCTATTTTGTCCTATAAAATTAAACCCAAAACTTGCCACAGAAATATTAACCTTAGCTGGAATCTGAATTCCACCATAATTTTATCAAATATACAAATGGAGAGAATAAGTTCCCATGAATGGCAAGCGCAAAGGAAGATAAAGAATGTGAAAAGTTCAGCTCAAGAGAGCTGTATATTGGCTTTGAAATGTTGTATTTCACTTCCACATCATGCCATCCCTATTAACTCATTAAGTCCCAAGTTTTCAATTCTTTGGACATAATATTCAAATATTATTTCAAAGTTACCATAAGTGATATATTTGTTGCTAAGTTTAAATTTTTATAGGTGTTCCACACTTAAACCATGGGAAAAAAAGAGTTAAAGTTTTTCTCCTAGTGAATGTCAACTCATTAAATATCATATGAACTAACTATATATAAAATATTTTTAGAGCATAGCATTTTAGTAATTAATTTAACTGTTTGACTACCCATTGCAATGTAATGTAATTTGGAAGGAATAGCATACCCAGGTTACAACAAGAGTTAATCACATATTTAGGAATTATTCAATAAAAATTTACTACCTAACTGTTCAATGTACTTCCCTTGGATACTTTTCTCAGTGAACTTTAGTTAGCAGGTTAGCTAAACCTTACTACCTCGTAGTATTTATGGAATACCTCTCCTAAATATATGCTGAAGCATGACAGAAAAATAATCTTTCAACAAGTTTTATAAATTTTTCTAGTTCAATTCATTTATAGGTATTTCTGTAAATAATGCTAACTAACACCTGCCCAGTTTAGCTTTCATTGTTGGGAATGTAATTATTACAAAACAATTACTTTAATTTGTAAGTTCTAATACTTAAAAAATAAATGGTAGTGAAACTAAACTTGTATCTTAGAATTTCACCCAAAGTACAGAGAATGTTTACTTATTTACTTGTTTAATAAAAATTGCAATAATCAGGAACAAGAAAAAGAGGTGGAAGCAAATATGTTGGTTATAAATTTACTAAGTTTTGCTAGGATTATTCTATTAAAAATATTAAAAATTGTTTTCATTTCAAAAAGAAAGGAAGCCGAGAGAAAACTATTTTTCCTGGAACTAAAGTTTAGAAGAGTTTTTCAATGCAACTTCCAATTATGAACATGTTTCCAACTATACTTTTAATAACTACAAAAACTATTTCCATATGATAGTTTCTTAGAATTGCTGAAGTGAAATACTATTAATACAATTTAGTAAAGGCAACTGGGAGAGGGTTAAAGAGATAGAAAAAAAAATACTGTATATAGCAGCCTTGTGTACAAAAACTACAAAGATTAAGTATGACTTGTTGTTTGACAGACCCTTGAAATTATCTGAAGTGAGCTTCTCTTTCCCAGACAAAATATTTCAGGTCCTTTGACAATTTTTTTAATAACATGACTTTAAGATCCTATATCACCATAATTATCCCCCTCTATAATATATATTTGTCAATATCCATCTAAAATGCAGTACCCAAAAATGAGTGCAATGTTCCAGCTCAGTTCAAAACCATTTAGACTATTACTTCCCTAATTCTGAAAAAATACACATTTATTAACATAGTTTAACACTATATTGGTTTTTGAAAGTCTATTTGTTCACACTGTGTCTCTGCCTGAAAAGCCTTTGCTATTAAGCCCATCTATAATATGAGGAATTTGGATCATGTACCATGCTATGGTTTTTCAAGACTCAATAAGTCAAATCATTCCTATGAGTCTACAATATTCTATTTATTCTTAATCATATTTATTTTGAACTATTCTATAACATTCAGAATTTTTTTTTTTTCAGTACTAGGGACAGAACCCAGGGCTTTGTGCATGGTAGGCAACTGCTCTACCACCGAACTACATCCCCAGTCCTTTCTAAAACATTTTTTCTTTTGCAAAAGACAGGATATCTTATTAAACTGCCTAAGCTGACCCTGAACTTATGATCCTCCTAACTCATCCTCTTGAGTAGCTGGGATTATAAGCATGTGCCATTTTTTTAATATATTGTTACATTCAGGTATATTCAGTAACCCTGCCAGCTTTATGCCATGTGTAAAACTATTTACCTAGGTTGTTTTATTTACTGTAAAGGAACTCTTACTCAAGTTGTTAGTAAAAATATTGAATAGGACAGGATAAAGGCTTTCACCTGGGATGACAATAATCCATTTTGGGGATTAACTATCATAAATTTATCAAACTATATCACATCTAGACCATGGTCTCCATCTTAGCCATAGCACAGAGCAAAAAATTCATCAAGTACAATATTTTACTTCACATATGCTAACTTTACACACCATATGAGTTTTTTTTTTAAATGAAACAAAAATGCTTCATCCCAACCACTCATGAACATATTTAATAATCAAGAATGAATTATTCAGTAAAGTAGCAGGATATAAGATCAATGCTCACAAATACAATGCATTTTTATACATAAGTGATGAATCTTCAGAAAGAGAAGTTAGGAAAACTACCCCATTCACAATAGCTTCGAAAAAAATAAAATACTTGGAATCAATCTCACAAAAGAGGTGAAAGACCTCTACAATGAGAACTACAGAACACTAAAGAAAGAAATTAAAGAAAACCTTAGAAGATGGAGAGATCTCCCATGTTCTTGGATAGGCAGAACTAATACTGTCAAAATGGCCATACTACCAGAAGTGCTATACAGATTCAATGCAATTCCAATTAAAATCCCAATGACGTACCTTACAGAAATAGAGCAAGCAATCATGAAATTCATCTGGAAGAATAAGAAACCCAGAATAGCTAAAGCAATCCTTAGCAGGAAGAGTGGAGCAGGGGGTATTGCAATACCAGATCTTCAACTATACTACAAAGCAATAGTAACAAAACCAGCATGGTATTGGCACCAAAATAGAAAGGTAGATCAATGGTACAGAATAGAGGACATGGACACAAACCCAAATAAATACAATTTTCTCATATTAGACAAAGGGGCCAAAAATATGCAATGGAGAAAAGATAGCCTCTTCAACAAATGGTGCTGGGAAAACTAGAAATCCATATGCAACAGAATGAAACTAAACCCCTATCTCTCACCCTGCACAAAACTCAACTCAAAATGGATCAAGGACCTTGGAATCAGACAGAGACCCTGCAAATTATAGAAGAAAAAGTAGGTACAAATCTTCAACATGTCGGCTTAGGATCAGACTTCCTTAACAGGACTCCCATAGCACAAGAAATAAAAGCAAGAATCAATAATTGGGATAGATTCAAACTAAATAGCTTTCTCTCAGCAAAGGAAACTATCGGCAATGCGAAAAGAGAACCTACAGAGTGGGAGAAAATCTTTGCCACTCATACTTCGGATAGAGCACTAATTTCCAGAATATATAAAGAACTCAAAAACACTCTACACCAAGAATACAAATAACCCAATCAACAAATGTGCTAAGGAAATGAACAGACACTTCACAGAAGAAGATCTACAAGCAATCAACAGATATGTGAAAAAATGTTAAACATCTTTACTAATAAGAGAAATGCAAATCAAAACTACCCTACGATTCCATCTCACCCCAGTTAGAATGGCAATTATCAAGAATACTAGCAACGATAGGTGTTGGCGAGGATGTGGGGAAAAAGGTACACTCATACATTGCTGATGGGGTTGCAAATTAGTGCAGCCACTCTGGAAAGCAGTGTGGAGATTCCTCAGAAAGCTTGGAATGGAACCACCATTTGACCCAGCTATCCCACTCCTCGGCCTATACCCAAAGGACTTAAAATCAGCATACTACAGAGATACAGCCACATCAATGTTCATAGCTGCTCAATTCACAATAGCTAGATTGTGGAACCAATCTAGATGCCTTTCAATTGATGAATGGATAAAGAAACTGATATGTATATATATATATATATATATATATATATATATATATATATACACAATGGAATATTACTAAACCATAAAAAAATAAAATTATGGCATTTGCAGGCAAATGGATGAAATTGGAGAATATCATGCTAAGTGAGATAAACCAATCTCAAAAAACCAAAGGATGAATGATCTCGCTGATAAGCAGATGATGACACATAAAGGGGGATTGGAGGGGGGCAAGAATGGAGGAAGGAGGGACTATATAGAGGGATAAGAGGGGTGGAAGGGGTAGGAGGAAAGAAAAAAAAATAGAATGAATCAAAAACTATTACCCTAGGTAAATGTACGATTACACAAATGATATGCCTCTACTTCATGTACAAACAGAGAAACAAGATGTATCCCATTTGTTTACAATAAAAATGAATTAAAAAAAATAATGGGTTAGGGAGTAGCAGGCACTCAAACCAAACTAAACCAAACTAAGTCAAGCCAAACCAAGCCAAGAATACTGTGGTTATAAAAACTCCACTGGTACAAGACATTTATGCAAAGAAATGAAATATAGAAGTTCAGAGGTTGGAAGGATGCATATTGTAGAAATACAAGAATTAACGTTTGTGTTAGATATGCATTTTGCAGAAAAGGGCCCTGTCTTGGACCTTGCACAGTATCAGCAAGCAGTATTTGAAGTTCTAGACCTTGCCTCCAGATTAGATATACTGTCTTCCTGACTGTCACCTGTATGCAACACAAGAGAGCAGAGCCTAATCATTTCAGCTCATTGTAGCACATAAGTCCATCCTTTAAATAAGGATATGAAATATGAACTTTGTAAATATTTTTCAAATGACTCTGAACTCTGATGGACTCATTCTGACATTATTCTTTGATGATTCTTCTGTTATAGCATGGTTAACTAATCATGAATTATTAAATCCATTTTGGTACTTTTTTCTTAAAAAAAAAAAATGAATTATTGCTGGGCATAGTGGCACACACCTGTAAAAATTCCAGCAGCTCGGGAGGCTGAGGTTGGAGGATCAAAGACAGCCTCAGCAACTTGGTGAGGCCCTAAGCAACTTCGTGAAACCCTATCTCAAAATAAAAAATAAAAAGGGCTAGGGATGTGGCTCAGTTGTTAAGTATCCCTGGGTGCAATCTCCAGTACCAAAAAAAAAAAAAGAAAAATTGTTTATGACCCTGAACACATTTGCTACCAAAACCAAACCAAAACAAAAACCATCATACTTACTAACATACAGGAACTGGAGCATACAGAGTACTCCTCCAAATCTGTATGATTTTCTTTCCCTAATTTAATACCCAAAGTTCACTAAGAGTGGTTCAACAGTCCCCCTACATGAAACAGGTTAAAAAAAAAAAAAATCTAACAAAATGTGTACATATCTACATGATTTCTGATGAAAGAAATCAAAGAACAACTAAATAAATGGAGATATTGTCCATAATCAGGAATAGGAAGACTTGATATAGTGAGGATGCCAGTTCTTCATCATTTGACCCAAGATTTAAAGCAATCCCAATCAAAACCCAGAAAATTATTCTTTGGGTATTAACAAATTTTCATGTTTATAATATTTCATATATATTTCATGTTTATAATATTTCATACATATATGTATGTATGTATATGTATGTATGTACGTGTATATATATGTATGTATGTATGTGTATGTATATACGTATCTCCAGAATAGCCAACACAACATTGAAGAAGAAAACTGACACTACCTGACCTTCAAGCCTTAACTATAAAGTCAAGGGAATATGGTATGGGCAGATGAAAAGACAATTACATCAACAGAACAGAATAAAGACCCCACAGTCACATAAATGTGATTGACGGACATGACAAAGAAATGAATGCTACACAATGGAGAGAAATTGAAATTTTCAATAAAAGGTGTTGGGACGACTGGTCATCCATGTGCAAAAATTTTTTAAAAATCAGTCTAGACATAGGCCTTATACTCTTTGCAAATATGAACTAAAGATGGATCAGAGACCTAAATGTAAAGTGCAAAACTATAAAAATCCTAAGACACAGTGGCAAAAATCTAGATGACTGTGGGTTTGACAATGGCTTTTAGACATGATAAAGGTAAACCCAGCTGGATTTATTAAATGAAAAATTCTTTCTATGACAGATACTGTTAAGATAATGAAAAAACAAGCCACAGATTGGGAGGAAATATTTTAAAAGAAGTATCTCATAAAGAACTGTTATCCAAAATTTACAAAAAACTTTAAAAACTCAACAATAAATAGAGGACCCAATCAAAAATTGGGCCAAAGATTTAGTAGACATTCATCACACCAAATGTGTACACAAATAGCAAATAAACACATAAAAAGATGGTCCACATCATATATAATCAAGAATATACATTAAGATATCGCTGATAAGTGGAGGATGACACATAATGGGGGGGAGGGAAGGGTTAGAGTTAGGGTTAGGGAGGGGGGCAAGTATGGAGGAAGGAACTACTGTATAGAGGGTAAAGAGGGGTGGGAGGGGTGGGGGGAAGGGGAAAAATAACAGAATGAATCAAACAACATTGCTCTATGTAAATTTATGATTACACAAATGGTATGCCTTTACACCATGTACAAACAGAGAAACAACATGTATCCCATTTGTTTACAATAAAAAAATATATATATATACATTAAAACAATGAGATACAATGAGAAAAATTCAGAACACCAACAATATTAAAAGCTGTTGTTATGATATGCATTTAGAAAGTCCTCCAGAAATTCAAGTGTTGAAAGGTTAGTCCCTACTACAGCAGTGTTTAGAAGTGGGGCTTTGGAATATGACTGGATCATGATTCACTGCATTAGGCCACTGAAGGATTTCTAATTTGATGGCATTTGAGGAACGTGGTGGAAATTATAGGTGGGCCTCACTGGGGGAAGTAGGTCACTGGGTGGTATGCCTTGGCTCCTTCCTCTCTCTCTCTGCTTCCCAGCAGCTATGAGGTAAGCAGCTTTGTTTCACTATGTTCCACTTTGTTCTACCATGACGGACTGCCTCACCACAGGACTGAAGCAATGGAGCCAGTGGACAATGGGCTAAAACTTCTAAAACCAAGAGCCAACATAACCTTTTCCTTCTTTGGGTTTTTTTTTCTCAGATGTTTTGTCACAGCAATGAAAAGCTGACTAACAGATGACAGGGATGTGAAGTAAAAGGAATTCTTTCAAGGCTGGTGGAAACGATACAGCCACTTGGGAAGACAGATGGTGGTTCCTTACAAACTAAGTATAATCTTACCATCCAATACAGTCCTCATGCTGCTAGGAATTTACCAAAGAAGGTGAAAACTTATGTCCACACAAAAATTTGCACACAGATATTTATAGAAACTTCGTAATTATCAAAATTTGGATAAACTGTACAAATGTACCACTTTGGTGGGGAATGATAATAACAGGGATGTTGTGCACATGTGGTGGCAGGAGGTATAACAGGAAATAATTACTTTAAAAAGATAAGGACTTTTAGAATAAAAAAAGAGTACTTCAATAGTTCCCCTTCAGCATGATGGAGTAATAATCAATAACTGCCATGGGTGCTTTAAGAAAAATTAATTTCCTTACCCAGATGGAACTTTTCCTGATGCTTCAACCGTGCAAATCGTGATTTAAAATGTTCTTCACAATAGGTACACTTAAAAGGCTTATCTTGAGAATGCAAAATCATATGTTCCTCCAAATGTGGCCTTCTAGTAAAAGATTTCTTACAAATCTAAATAAATGTATATAAAATGCAAGAAAACCTGAATTAAAAATTAAAATACAAGGTCATAATGAGAAAAAAAAAACATAAATTGAAGTGAGAAATTTCTGCAAACAAAACTTACCAAAAGTACAATCAAATTCTGTGAAGGAAAAACCTTAAGGAATTATTTTAAATCAGATAAAACTATCTGAGTTTCAACTCCTATATGTCTAATAGAGCTATATAATAACTTTACTATCTTAATTCTAAGTAGTAATTTCTTAATTCAATGTATATTTTATTTCTTAATTTCAATATATATTTTAAACCACTTATGCATCAGGAGTAAAAGGTTTTATCACTGTTGCCATATATTTGATTTGGAAAATAAACAAGAAACAACAGAAAAATCATTTTAAATTTTTTCTCTTTAAGTGGTCAGAAAGAAAAAACACAACCTTTAAAGAAATGTAGCATACATCAGAAATAGAGTGACAGGCTATTGCAACAACAATGTAACATATAAAACACAAGGCTAATTCACAGAATTTACTTAATTCTCACAATAATCCTATGACGTAGACATAATTATCAATATCATCATTTTATCACTATGGATGATGAACTTTGTAAGGGGAAACCACATCTTATGTAGATTCAAAAAACAACTTCAATTTCTAGAAACTAAAATCAGAGAAATGGGGAGAATATTGAGAATTTTGTTATGTATATAAAATGAATCCTTGTGGTAAAGAGGAAAAAAACAAATAATACGAAATATTAAACATACCTAAATTTTACTCAAAAAATATTTCAGGAGTATAACAGAATAAATTTACCTACAAATTCCTTGCTACTTGTCCCAATGAAAAATGAAGTCTAATTCCCCTCCCCTTAAATGTGCCCTGGTTGTCTGACTTGTTTGATTATGCTGTTTTCTGTGGTGGAAGGGATGATATGTGACTTCAAAATAGGCCAAAATAGCTTAGCAGTTCTTACTAGGTTTCTTGAAATTCACAGTATAGTCAGTCTTAGAACCCAGTTACTATGCTAGAAAATTAACGTAGCCTCATGAAAAGAAGAATGGAGGCTCCAGGTCATTGGTGCATTCCTGCTGAAATCCTAGTTGCCAGAAAACACCAAGTTGCCCGCCAGGTGATTGAGTCATTTTGGAAATGGCCCCAAACCAGACCAGTCCATCCACTATCTAAAAATAACTGAATGACTCCAAATGACACCATGTAAAACAGAGGAGTTACCTAGTAAAATTCTGTCCCAAATTTGGATTCCTGCCCCCCAAAAAGGTAACACACAACAAAATAGTTGCTTTAAGTACACTAAATTTTAAGGTAGTTTATTATGCAGCAACAGATACCAGAAATGGAGGGAAGCAACTCTAACATTTTAACTGTAAGAATAATGTCATAGATGATATACCCATCTGTAAATAACTGGTATAGTGATTTTGGTATGAATGAAAACCAGGATTCTACTCAGATCTATCATCAAAAACTAACTTATGCCAGGATTAATTTACAAAAACCATTAGACAAATTTTACATAAAAGAAAGATCCTAGAAGTGAGATAAGTTCAGTTATATTACTTTAAAATCTAGCCTAGCATGAGCCACCCCCTATACCCCAGAGCCTGGGTTTGATCCCCAGCATTACAAAACAAACAAACAAACAAAAAACCCTAATTACCTTTTTTCCCAAAAGGCAACATTATATTTACTTTGTATTTCTAATACAAATTAAAAACCCTTACATCACATTTCCAACTTTCACTCTTAGTCTTCTTGATGGAAATAAATTCTTGTGCATTTTCAGGATGAAATCTACCAAAGAAAAATAAAAATTATTAGGAAAAGATTGTACTAGTTAAGTCAACAGTCCATATAAATATGTTAACAGTAATTACAATAATCAAGCACTGATTTCTTTCTTAAAGTGACAGACACCTCTAGTAAGAATATAGATTATCATCATCATTTTAATAAATTTACATTTATACTTCAGTTTATGCAGAAATAAAAATTTTAACCATATTTTGAATACATTGAGGAACGTAGCCACTTATAGATAACCTGCAAAGTAATTCGTTATTTTTTTTACCCCAGATTTGATTTTTTAAAGTTAATATGCAATACTACATTAAATATTCTTTCACAATCTTTCATACACTAACTATATAAAACAAATTCCTATAATTCTACAACCACATATTTCTGAAGACATTCTTATCCAACCCAAAACAGAAAACAACAATCAAAATGGTCTACCTTAAAATTTGTTATAGACTATATTCTTGTTTCAACATCAAAAACCTTATCTCAAGAGCATAAACAAAAAATATGAATAACATTTGCTGCTCTTCTTAATCTGTAGTATTAAGCAATGAAATATTAAGCAATGAAAGAATTGGAGATAAGCACTTTCATAGATATTTTTAGTTTACTACATGCTTACATTAGAAAGCACAATATTACACATAATAGAAGCAAGATAATACTTGCCTCTTAACATGCTTGGCTAAAGTCTTCTTGCTTGCATGAAGTTTATTACAATAAGGGCACTTGTGCTCCTTCTTATGAAATTCTGTTTCATTACTGTGCTTCTTTCTGTGAACAGTTAGGTTAGACTTTGTCGAATAACGCTGGTGACAAATATCACACTCAAAGGGCTTCTCACCTGTGTGTACACGTGTGTGGCTTTCATATTTCCCTACCAAAAGAGAGAAATTAAAATTAAATTGAGCACATGTGCTATAATGTGAATAAAATCTGACAGTGGAATAAAATGTCATGATTTAGCAAACTTAAATACATACCCAAATCCATAATTTCTGAAATTTAAATAATTCTTTGCCACTTTGCTAAGACATACCCTCCCATTTATACATGTATATTAATAACCAACGTCCACCACTTGCCCTACTATGTTCAAGAAAGCCAGAAAAAATTTACCTAAATTTCTAACTCTGATAAACCTCAAAACTTAAATGCTCTGAGACTATTGCTAAAAGTATATTTTTCCTCAAAAACTTTAGTCGTTTAAGAAAAATTATTCATGTCACATTTTAAAAATAATAGTTTGGCAAATTCTCTGAACTTAGAATTTTAAAATGTATTTTTTAAACTTAAAGGAAGTCTTTAGCAAACGTCCATCGGTCATTTAACATTTTTTTGCATAGTTTACTTTTATTTTATATAAGTTGAATTTATAGAATTGAGATCTTTTAGAAATATTATGAAAAAGTGAAATAATATGTTTTCACAATTTTTTCACAATACACAATTTTATAACATTTGCTTTTTTCGTTTATCTTTTCAAAGAAGGTAATCTGAAAAGGGTACAATGAATCTAGAATACTGAATAGAACCTATGCTTCACTGTAAGACCTCCCCAACTATAAGAAATGAAGAAACAAAGAAATAACCTGTATTTGACTGCATGTTTAATACTGCTAAAGCCAATGTTAGAATAAGATGCTTTAACATCACTATTTAGGATATAAATTTCTACATTCCAGAGGCAGAACAGCATCACAGATAAACAGACACTCTGGAACCATGCACCAGGGTATGAATCCTGGCTCTTTAAATAGCAGGCTACATACTTTGAACAAGTAACCTCTCAATGCTCAAATCTTCTGGAAAACTGGGAATAATAATTATATTCACTTTATAGGACTGTTGTAGAAATACACAAATTCATAGACAAAGCACTTAAAACAGTATCTGAGAGACTATAAGCAATCAATTAATGTTGTCTATTATTAGTTTATAATCTATGTATTGTGTATGCGCATAGCTAACGGCTTAAAGTAGAAATTTCAATGAAGAATACTTTTAAGCAAAAGGCAATACAAATAAGCAAAAATAATACCAATATGAAGAGCAATGTTCAATTACAAGCTTTTCCTTGGTATGCAAAATAAATAATTTTTTCTTTTAGGCTAAATCTAATGTGAAAGTTTAACATTTCAGTCATGTGTTTAAAAATGGATAAATCCCTTAAATATCATAAAAATTAGGAAACACAAAATATTTCAAGTCCACTGAGGATAAACAATAATCACAATTATTTGTCTACTTAATAAATCAAATACATTCACCAATGTATTAGATATATTCACATATGACTGAATTTAATAAGGAAATAGTCTTAATTATCTAAAAACTAATAACATTGTGCTTATTGCATAAACTAAAGAAAGGAAATCAAAATATTACCCTAAGAAGAAGGATTTCAATCAAAGGCAAAGAAAAACAAAAGTACAAGAATCATCAGGTATTTTAGATAAGAGACCATGTAGGTAATGGTCTATGCATTATTTTACATGCATGAAGGAAGAAAACAGTGTTTGGGTACCTCCTAAGTTAACTCTGTGATCTTAATTAAGCTAATAATTTAACCTCTGTATCCAAGTTAATAACACTTCATGGGATTGTGAGAAGTAATTAATATATTAATATTAATATATAGGTGAGACTTAAAGCATTCTAGTACAAAGTAAGCACTAGTAATTACTTGCTATTATTATCACATGGATTCATATGGATTGCAAGTCACAGTATGGACAAGTAGGTATACCTCAAATATAAATCTGTAATTATGATTATCTCTTATAACAGATTAATGAGTATGTGTTGTAACAGATTAAACTAGGGTTTCAGCTGAGAACACTGAAAGGACTTTGCTTTTTTCCACTTGCCACTACTAACACTATTATCTCAGTTCCCTTTCTGCCACTTGAAGGGCATACCCTCCCATTTACACATGCATATAAATACCCCACCTTCACTACTTTCCCTACCGTATTTAAGAGATCAAATCTAATGCTGGAAGAGGACAGGGGTCACTATATGGAATTTTTAAAAAGTTTAATTTGATTATGAAAGTTTTCACATTTGATTTTTTTTAAACTGACTTTAAAAAAATTAATGTTCTAATTAGTTATACACCTCAGTTGAATGCATTTTGACACATTGCACACAAATGGAGTACAACTTCTCATTCCTCAGGTGTACTTGGTACAGTCACACCTTGGTACTTGTACTTGGTACTTGTACTGTACCTTGGTACAGTAATGTAATCATATATGTATATAGGGTAAGAAAGTCTGTCTCATTCTACCATCCTTCCCATCTGACTTTTTAGATTATGCAAATAAAACAAACTCATGGAAAAGTATGTAAAGAAATAAAGAATATACAATCTATTTAAATGACTAATGATGTATTTGTTGGAACATTTTTTAACTGGGGATTAATTATGCAAGTTTAGCATAGATTCTTAAAACAGAAAGATAATTTTTCAACCTCCTAATGTTTATATCTCATCTGTTATTACCAAGTGAACAGGAACAGTAACTTCATAAAAATCTTAAAGTATAAGAAAAACTGCACCAATCTTTATTTTCTATGAAAATACCTGTGTTATAAAGATGCTATATTAGTAATTAGTAGCATTTTCCTTGTATTTAAAGAAATTCTTTCTTGTTTTCAAATAAAAAATTAGGTTATATGTAGCTAAATATTAAAACTATCAGAATGGCAGTCAAATTAAAAATAAAAACTATTTTGACTATAAAGCTTCCATTTTCCTACAGACCAGGAGACTAAAGATTTCAGAAAGAAAATAGAAATGTAAACTGAAATTGCCAAAATTAGACAAATCCAATGATATTTTAAAACTATATTAAATAAATTCAGAAAAGACAAGAGACCAATGAAAATACAGAAATTTAAATAACTGACATTAAAAACCTCAAAAGTCAAAAACTATGCTTGTTATTCAGTTTTTTGCACATAATCTTGCAGTGCCTATTATATAGCTCAATGAATTTGAATTTCTGAACAAGGGAGAAAACCCTGAGGAAATGCTGGATTCAAAAGTGTTAGGTTTGTCTTCAGAGGCTAATGGGGGAAAAAGCTGAGTCTCCAAATAAATCTCATGTTTAAAGCAAATGGTAGGAATGTATGTATGTGGGGGGTGGGATTCAATAATAATGCATAAATCTAAATGTTCATTTCAAATTTATTGAAGTTTCAATTTAAAAAATAGTATCACTTCAAGAAACAAACCTGTCTTGGTGTTTCAGACTTTATTCCCTTACATGGGTCATGCAAAACTATCAGTGTCCAGAATCCGCATGTAGTTTTTGTAAAGATGATACATACATACATATATACATATATATGTTATATATATATATATCATATATATATGTATATGTATCATCTTAAATTGTACTTTGAGACTAATCATACACCATATCCTAAAAAATATGTAACTAAAATACTTGGCATTAGAAAATTATGCCATTTTTACAACTCTTCTCAAAGAACAAAGTGTAATCTTTCAGGATGGACAACAAAGTCATGTATAATAAAAAGAAAAAAAGTGGGGGGGGGGGGGTCGGGTCACAAAACATTTATTTTTAAATTCCAGAAGATATTGTGAGTTTAATCCAAGGAAAAATTTTAGTTCTCTGTAGGAGAGATAAAAAAGATAAATTATCCGAATTTTCTCTTGTACCCCATGTCATCTCCCTATTTTTGCTTTTTTACCCACTAGGATTTTGGTATAAGGAAAAAGGTCAGAGGACTCTTATTTGCATGAGAATCCCCTGAGAAAAGGACAGCTGGTAGTCTAAGGAATGATATAATGGGATCAGGAGTCTTACTCCAACCAACTATTAAATACATCAGAAAGGCTAAGAGATCCAAAGAAATGGAATCAAATTATTAGATTGTATACTGTGGAGCTAATGTTCCAGCAGGTCTCAAAGCTTTTCATCTCTCATAAACCCACTCCAAGGCAGCCAAGTTAGAAGCTGATAAGAAAGCTTAACTGGCTTCTTATTGGCTTCATATAAGCTCAATGTAAAGCCAGGCACCAGCCTCTCAGCCTAGTTCAAGTAAGCAAGTGCTTACTGAAAACTCACAATTTAAAATGCCCCAGGATACTACAAAGGATACTAGCCAAGAAAAAAATGCATAAGCTTCAGATTCACAATTGAATGAAACACATAAAACAACCAACATTTGTAAATCCTATGAGAAGAATAAGTGTGATATGAGATGGATGAATGGAAGGAAGCCCTTGAACTATTTTTGGGATGCTATGGTAGCACACTTAGGATACATCTTATACCTATCCTTTTCATTCTACCCATCACCAATCTACTTTGTCTACATTCAGGAAAACACACTGTTCTACCCTCATCCCACTTTTAATTCCCAAGGCCACTCATCTAACTAGTCCAAGCACCATTATGCTTCTCATCCTCTGCTACATGCCCCTTCTTGTCTCCTGAACTTTCTCATCCCATTTTTTAATTTCTTTTTCCAAACTGAAGTCAGCCTCTTTCTAAAACTACTAAAGGTTGTCATTTTCTTCATCAAGTTTCTTTCCAATAGTTTTATCAGATAAAATCTAAACTCTTCTGCATTAATACAAGTCATTCAAAATCTGATCTCCACTTACTTGCCAGTTCTTATCTCCTATCATTTTTATTATGCCTCCTTGCCTATCTTGAAACCACTCAAACCTTAGCAATTTCCAGAACACAACATCCATTAATGCCTTTGCACACTGGTCCTTCTGCCTTCAAAATTCCTCCTATTTCTTTAAGTCTCAGCTCAAATATCATTTGTTTTTGGAAATCTCTCCTGATTTCTTCAGTCTTTTGTATTTATCCTGATAAAATTACCTTTTAATAATTATTGTCATATGCTTGTCTCTTTGCACATACTCATTAAGTTCTAAGATTCTTTAGGACAGGGACTATATCATTTCCTATTAGTTTAGTTGTGTTTAGTAGATTAGAGACACAATAAGTATGCTTGACTAATGAATAAAAAGAGGAGCTAGAATTCCTTGAACACATAAATTTTGTGCAAGAGTTTAAGTAATTTCCTAGAGCTATTCCATTTTATCATTATCATAACCCCCAATGAGAAGACACTATGAGTACGATATTAGCATTATCTCACTTTGAGACTATACAAAAGCATAGACAGGTTAAGTAAATCACCCAAGACCTGAATTCAAAAAACCCGGGCAGTTAAGACATTAACATAGCTTATAGTTTTTAGTCACATAAGATATACATAGATAGAAGATAAGAATAGATAGCTGCAAGGAGAGACAAGATAAAATAATGGAGATGAGAAAGTTCCAGTGAAAATTAAGCAGCCCTAATGCAGGTAAGCAAAATAAGGGAAAGAGTGCAATATAAAATACATTTTGAGAGGATAGCTAGAAATAAGCCTACAGTATGACTAATGATTCCCATAACTACCTAAACTGAACTTGGTAAATGTCATTTTGCAGCCTTCCTCTTAGTATATCTGCACCTTAATCTTGAACAGTGCTTTCCCAATTTGTGTGCATAAAACTCTAGTTTCCTGAGACATTAAAAGGAATATCCCCAAAGTGTCTTGTGATAAAAGGATTTCAGGAAATACTAGGTTAAGTAAAATCAATAGTTTTTTTTTTTTTTCTAATTAGAGAATATGGCAGAATTAATGCAGATTATATATTATATAGTTTCCCAGTCTTAATATAATCCAGAATCCCTCGCTCAGAAAGTATCTCACAGGCCTAGTGTGTTCTGATTGCCCAGTTTGGGTTCTATGTGCTGGATCTCTAATGCATGTTTTAAATGACCCTTGCTCACTCATCTCCAAGTCAAATTAGGTCAATCAAAGCAGATATAGGAAGCATGTACTAAGGGTACAAGGTCAAAGATACAGAATGCATTAGAAAGATGAAATGTTCTCAGGTACCTAAACCCAAAAAAGTTGTTCTCTCCTCAATACATACCCTCTTAGTCTTTGTTAGTTCTCAACAGTATTTACCTAGCCTGACTTTAACAAGGGTTTTGTAATTAGCTCTTTCAATTGACTGTGTTACTCAAAAAGTTATCTTATTCATGTTCTGTATCTCACATGTTCTGTGAGGTACAGAGCCTCACAATAAAAATATTAATAAATAAATACCAAATTCAATTATCAAAAGTATTCTGATTCAGAAAAACGTATTTGAAAAGCATTATAAAAAGCAAAAAGTTACTGCTTTAATGCTTAGTGTATACTGTGGATATATTTTGATAGCAAATGATTAATACTTTATAAAACCAATTTCCACCTATACCAATAAAAAAATTAATTCAAAAGTATAATACACATGTGAACATATTAAACAAAGTCAAATTAAACTCATTATGTTCTTATTATTATATGTGGTAGAATATATTTCACAATTTCATAACTTCAATTTACATGTAAATAGCTTAACTACTACAATTAAGAGTATGCATTAGATAGTTCATATAAGACTTCAAAAATTGCTTTACTAGCAAATATCTGACATCTCAAAATTAAATATGCACAGACATAAAACTTGTTATAGAGCACATTTCCTACACACTCTTCTAAAAGGAAAATTTTTTGATTTAGTCATTATTATAATAATTACTATTACTAATTAGGTTACCTCCTAAATTGTCTATCCAAAGTATCAAATTATATTGGGTATAATTTTATTCTTAACTATAGTCTAATTTAAAACATTCTCATTCTAAAAAGTACTGGAAAAGTGACTATATTTATAACTCATTATCATATACAAAGGGAAAACAGTACACAAATTACTAAATATAATCTAATTAAATTTTCTATAGTGACTCAAAAGTAGCACTCATCTCTAAAACTGGGATATAAATAAAAGCTGTTCATGGTAATTATTGATTCTCTGGTGTCTTTCATACCCAATACTTGAACTAATAACCTATTACCTATTATGAAAAATAAAGGATAATATAAATACGTCACATAATTCCTGAAACACAGCAAATTTAAAATAACAGGATACACTACACAGTGAAAAGAAAATTATCCTCCCTACTTAAAGACTCTTATTATTTTCAAACTTCAGTTTTCAATTATTACCCTTAAATATCCATATAAAGTAAATGAAAAGAGACAAAAGTTTTCTTACCTATTCGGTCAAATGTTTTATCACATTTAGGACACTGCAATATTTTTTTGTTACTATTCTGAATGACTACTGGAGTTAATCCCTCATGAATGCTTCCCACAGAATCACCAGCCTCAGGTTCCTCTTCTGCATCATTATCTTTTTCACTTTGTTCTTCAATGTCAGAGTATTCATCTGACATTTCCTCCTCTAGCTCATCTTCTTCAGCATTATATTCACTTCCAGGATCCTCAGAATCATTTTTATCTGACTTTTCCTTATCAAAACTTTCTTGATTCAAATTGTCTGACCCATCACCACTTTCTTGTTCATCATCACTGGTGTCATCAAACTTAACAGGGCACTTCCGATTCCTTTTTGATCTTCTTGCAGAAAAACTTCTCTCCAGCATTTTTAACCCATGTTTTTTCCCTAACAAAAGGGACCGATGAGCTTTAGCCAGATGATTCTCTAAAGACTTTTTATAACAAAAATGTCTACTACAGAATTTGCACTGATGATTATTTGATAGTCTTCCAGTTAATTCATTTAGTGTTTCTTCCGGGGTTGACTTTTCAGTTAACTCTGATTGAAATGCAGCAACATTTTCATTATTTAGCAGCTTTACTGCATCTATAATGTCCAAAAATTTTGCAGCCTCTAAAACAAGAGGTATTTCATATTTGTACACAAAAAATTCTGATGTGTAAAGAAATTCAAGCAAATGCTGAAAAACAGAATGTGTTACGTGATCCAGGGTGACAACATCAGTGCTTGGATTTTTGCTCAAACAGGCATGAAAATAACTACTGCCAACAGCAACGACTACTTTATGTGCACTAAACTCTTTTCCTTCTACTATGATAAGTAAATCACAGAAAGATGGTTGTTTCTGTCTATCATCATTTAAATACTTTAGCAAATTCTTATTATACTGCAAAGAACTCAAAAGCTTTCTCTGATCTGGAGAGGGAGGAAGTTCCTGATAGCAATGCAGAGCTTCAGGAGTTTGTCTTTCTGTAGAATGAGTACAGGTCACTTGGTCACATTCCACGGCAACATTTCCTTCCGAAGAATCTTTATGATAGCCCAGATGGATCTTCTCATCAAGATTTGAAGTAACCTTTCTCCTTTTCTTCATTGCAGTACAGCAATTTCAGAACAAGAAACTTCATAAGTGTCTTAAGAGATTCATAAAGGAAAACTAGATTGTCTTGGACAACAGCTTCTGGACAGGCGTGCCCGAGGGTTTCATGGTCTGCAAAAGTAAGAATAATGTAAAATAACTCCAGGCAAAGCAACCTTAAATCAGTCACAGGCATTTGTCAGTTAATCCTTTCTAAATTATAACTAAGTTATGATAAAGTCACAGTTCACATTCATTCGTGGGTAAGATTTTAGGGCGGAGAACAAGGAGGGCCAGGTTAGAAAATACAGCCAACAAAAGAATAATTTTAAAGGAAGCCAGAGCACACCTTCCAGGCCTGATTCACCAACAGGGTGGAAATAATTGGACAGAAGCGGGAGGGTTCTCTCCAAGATCCTTGACGGTGCAGTTTGAGGGGGGCTGCAGTCGTGTATTGGGGGCGCTGAAATAGTGACAATAAGGCCGTCGCGGCCGCGAAATCCGAGTCTTTCCATTAGCATGCTTTCCTATTGGGGGGGGGGGGGAAGGCACAGCTATTCAGGGACAGAACGTGTCCCTCTCCCAAAACCACCCGGCAGGAGATGGCCCCAGAAAGGGCGTAGAGCAAGACAAGTGGGGTCAAACAGAGGGACGACTAAAAGAAGCAAAAGAGCCTTTCCAGGCCCGGGTCAGGCGGAGAATGCGCTCGCCTACCAGAAACCCGTTACCCTTCCCACCCAGTATCCCTGAGCAAACGCCCCACAGATCCATTACCGGGAACCCAGGGCTCCCCCGCTGGCTCCCAGCCGCTGACTCCACTCTGGGCGCGCTCGCTCCAGCGCCTACCCACTTCCGGGTTCAGCCCCCCACCTCACCCTCCTCCCAGCCGCTCCTTCCCCTCCCGGAGTCTGGCCGCCTCCGCACCACCGAACACGTCAACCGCGCGCGCAGCCTCCAAGCCGCCCAGAGCGGCGGCGCGCGCCCCTGCGCCAACCAATGCGCATGCGCGCGCAGCCTTCCTTACGCATGCTCTGCCGGTTCCCCTGGTCCTTTGGGAACTCTGGCTATTCACTCCCCGGATCCGTTACTCCGGGTTTTCGTGGTGGTTTGGTGGCCTCCGGTAATTGAACCCAGCAAAGCTTTATTGCGGCCGGGGAACAGAAAACCGGAGGTCTGATAGGGACTTACGAAGAAATTGGCAGAGGCGCAATAGTACCAGCGCATTTTATTCTCACTGGCGTATTTAATAGTTTGTAACCAACCGAACAGCAGCCGCCGGAAACCAGCCCCAGCACACAGGCTGGCAGACGCCTTACACACCGAGATTGACGTCGCTTGGTTTTCTGATTTAAAAATGGCAAGATTTAAATGCAGTTACTCCTAAAACTGCGGGTTATTTTTTGGGGGTGGGGTCGGGGATCCCGGGGATTGAACTCGGGGGCACTCAACTACTAAGCCACATCGCAGCCCTATTTTGTGTTCTAATTTAGAGACCGGGTCTCAGTGAGTTGCTTAGCACCTCGCCCTTGCTGAGGCTGACTTTGAACTCACGATCCTCCCTCAGCCTCCAAGCCGCTGGAATTACAGGAGAATTAGGATTTTTAAAACCTTTTTTTTTTTTTTTTCTGTATACAGAAAAGGGACATATAAGTGTACAACTGTTTGGAAAAGAAGTCAAAAGGGGAAAATCCAAAAGGATAACTTTGCTCTGAGATACCACCTGAGATTTCTGCATCCCAGGTGAGCTGGTCTTGCTGGTCTGAGGGTCCTTTTTTTTTTTTTTTTTTTTTTTTTTTAAATAGGGTAGTCTCAAATTTTGAGACTGTGCAGACGTAAGGCAAGGCAAAGGACCAAGACCAAATGAAATGGGGATCCCACCTCTTGCCCCTATCTACCCATCACATATAGAACTGAAAAGGCTACCCTCTCCGTGGAAGAACAGATGGAGGATTCTCCTACATAGAGATTGTGAGGAAATGCCTAATCTTTGGTCAAACACCGTCTAGGTGTTCCAAAGTTTTTAGCTATGGTTAACAAGCAAATCAGTACACTTGTGTTGATGACTAGTAATGTGGTAAGCCTCATCCTAAAGAAGCAATTTTCCCTAAGAATTCAACTTAGAAACCTTACCAGAGTTTTCAGCCCAGGAGAATTCAAACTCAAGACTGAAATCTTTTGTTGAATTTCCAGCCTTGTGGGGCCTGTCCTATGATTTCAAACGTGTTATCTCCCACAATCATGTGAATCGTTTCCTTCAAGTAGGTCATTGTATCTCTCCATCCTTTTGCTTCTGTTTTTCTGGAAAACCCTTCAGCAATGAAGAATAAAAGAAAAATGAAAATATCAGGATATCCACATCCTTCAGATGCCAGAAGTTTTTGTCAGAGTTGGGGAAGGGTTCACAAAGAGAGACCAGAGGCCGAAAACCAAGAAAAAGGGAATCTTCACGTACTAAAATTTTTTGTGTGTCTTCCTTTTGTTGATATGTCATAGTCTTATCCTTTAACAAGCTGATTCATAAGTTTATTTCTGACGATGAAAATGTTTTCCTTCACTCATTCAATTGAAAATCCATAAAACAACTACTTTGTACCAGGAAGGTGATTTTTCAATAAACTTATGTTTTACAATAGCATCACAAATATAAAATACCTGGGAATGAATTTAACAAATTATATTCACTGTATACACAATTCTTTATAATACAGCTGGCAAACTATTTTCTGTCTGGCATTAGATATGAAATATTTTAGCTTTTCTCTCACTTTTTTCTGCATTTTCACAAGCCTTTAAAAACGTAAAAATCTCAAAACCATAACAAAGCAAGCCATGGGCTAAATTTGACCACATTAAGAGTAAATTTCTGAACAACTCCTCTGAAACACACCTTAGAGAAATAACCTAAATAACTGAAGAAATATTCTTAGTATCTTGTGCTGCTGTAATAAAATACTGACTGGGTAATTTATAAACAATAGGAATTTGTCATAGTTCTGAAGTTTGAAAAATCCAAGATCATGGCACTGGCACTTAGTATCTTGTAAGGGCTGTTTTTTCTCATGTCCTCACGTGGCAGAAGGGGTGAACACTGTCCTCAAGTAAAAGGACAAAAATGGGCCTGAGTTACTTTGCTTCAGACCCCATCTTAATACCACTACAATGGGGATGAAATTTCAGCACATGAATTGGGAGTAGGAGGGCATTCAGACCTATGCCATACTCATACATTGGAAAAATCACTGCTGTAAAGCTGTCTCCAGATTATACATTTAAAAACAAGCTTGACTTCAATATTTTTTCAAAAGCTAAGAAAATCCATAGATTGGGAGAAGACATTTGACATATATCTGGCAAAGAATTTACAGCTAGATTATAAAAGGAATTCAAATAAAGAAAAACTATTAAGATGTACACTTGAGTATACGTCATATATATATACACACACATTAGGCAAAATATTTGTACGTACATTTCATGGAAAAGGAAAAGCATAAGGAAAGATCTTTTTTATTTTTAATTTGCATCTTAATTGAGATGTAATTTAACCACAATATGATACAGAGATACTCTAGATGTGACGACTTATTCAAAGGAATAGACACACATGATTGTGGGGGATTATGAATTCAAAATCATAAGATAGGCTCCACAGTCTGTAAATTCAGCAAGAAATGAGATTCCTAATTTGAGTCTGAATTCTCCTGGGCTGAAAACTCAGGCAGGGTTTCTAAATAGAAATCTTAGGGGGAAAAATGCTTCTTTGGTAAACCTCAGATTTTGCTCTGGAGGCCTTCAAATGATAGAATGAGTTTCACCACTTGCCTGTAGGGTAATCTACTCGTCTGATTTGCTTTTAACTACATGAAAACCATTACTTTAGAGGTGCCTCTAGACTAATGTTCAACCAAAATTTAGACATTTCATTCATATATTTACATATGTACATATATATTCTTTTATATATAATACCTATAATAATAGAGCCACAATACCAAGTGTCAGTGAGGATGTAGATGAGCTAAAAAACTCATTTCTTGTGGAAATATAAAACGGTACAAGCACTTTGGGCAATAGTAATTTCCAAAAACATGAAGCTTACACACTATACAAGATAGCCATTCCATCTTACCCATGGGACGTGAAAGCATATATACACACAGCTTTATATATAAAAGTTTACCGTAGTTATAATAGCCAAAAACTGGAAGCAACTCAAATGTCCAAGACAGATCAATGGATGTCAATTGAATATTCATATAATAAAATACTCATCAATTAAAAAGACTAGTGATTAAAGGCAACAAATATGTCTCAAAATAACTAGGCTGAACAATAGACAATAAGTATATTTACATATGATCCAAATTCTAGAAACTCCAAGTTATGACAGAAAATATATCAGTTGCTTGGTGAAGGGTGGGGGAAGGGAAAAGAGACAGATACAAAGAAGGGCACAAGAAAATGTTTTTTCATGACTTTTATTGTGTGGTGGTTTTACCAAGGTATACATTCATAACTGATCAAATTACATACTTTAAATAAGATAGCCATTTAAGTGCTGCTATGTGCTTATCTTTAATAAGATAGCCACATAGCATGTGGAGTAGTGTATGAGAAACCTAAATAATGCCATTTTTTTAAAAAAGTGTCAGACACAAGAACAGAGGCATACAATGAAACAGAAGAGAGAAATAGAAAAATACAGAAATGAATCCAAATTCACAGACAAATTTACTACATTAGAAACAAAATTTTAAGTCTGTGGCAAAAGATAAACTTTCAAATATATGAGAATGGTGGGTATCAGAAATAAAAGTAAGTTCTATGTAGATTTGTCAATAGAGCAGGATAAATTCCAAATGAATCAAAGTTGTCCATGTACATATTGAAGACATAAAAGTACTATAATAAGGCACAAACTTTAAATAGCAGAAAATAGGAAAGATCTCTTTAACCATGACTCAGTATTCACAAACAAGGGGGGAATGTTAAATCTATCATATAGTCTTTAAGAAAATTGCATGGAGGTGTTTCAGTTTGAGTAATGGTACATTAAGATTTTACCCTTGGCTAACTTCTTCAATGCTACCAAATTTTTATTTAGGAGTACAGAGATAAATGAAAATCTAACCAAAGTTACATTGTTGTATGCAAACTGCTTTTTCTAAATAATTGGTATTAAAAATATGCAGTTACCCTGAAAAGTAGAAACTTGTGATCCTCTAAGAAATCAAGTGATTGTTAAGGTATAAAAGCTGAGTTGATGGCATCTTGGAACATTTCTCATTAATCCAGTCATGCATCATTTATATTAAGAGCTATGTCAATAAATAATGTAACTATGTCTCAGTTTAATCCTGGAACACTTATCTCCTTTTTTAAATGAGAACATTTATTTAAATTAAAACATCCTTAAATTACCTAAAAGTTTTGACTGATGGGGAACTGATGGGGAATTATAATGTTTATTCAGTTGATGGAAAATGATGACCTTTATATATTCATGTATTTTGTTTTTTATATCATAGCACAATAGAACTTCTTAATTCAAAGCCATATGCTTCTAAATTTTTCTGGTAGCATTTCTTCAATAATTAAATCAATCAATCCATCAAGAGTTGGAGCATCTATAACTTTTTTAGAGTTAACAGCATGTTCTCAGTTTTCCTCTGGCTTTCTGAATATACAGTTTCCTTTCCTTAGAATACTCTTCCTCCAATATATGCCTCTTCTTAATTTAGTGTAGTTCCATTAATATGTATGATTTAAATAGTTTTGGATTAGGCATTGTTTTTCCTGAAAGAATTTTGGAGTGCTCTCATATACAGGTTAATATCCAGTGCTCTTCTTTATTTTCTCTGAGAACACTATAGTTACCACATTGCATGATTGCTTGTCAAGGTCATGTATAAGATAAAAACCTTTGAGAACAAAAGCTATATTGATCTCATTTACTTCTGTATTCTTAACTAGTAAAATGCCAGGTTCTAGTGCTAAATAAATACTTCTAAATAGATAAACTCTTTGGGAGCTGTCAAATATACATTACTGAGAAACCCAAAGTGTACTGTTTTCTTGCTGATATTGAGCTCCTCTTTTATCCTCAATTTAGTTCTCATACATTGCTGGTGGGAAAGTTAAATGGCATAGCCATTTGTAAAACAGTTTGTCAGTAGCTTCAAAAGTTAAACATAAGTTACCATAACACCCAGCAATTCCACTTGTACATATATACAAAACATATATACCAATATGATTAAAAACACATGTTCACGTAAAAACTTGTCCACACATGAAGCAGCATTATTCATAATAGTCAAAAAGTAGAAACAACACAAATGTTCACTGCTGATGAATTGATAAGCAAAATTTGGTATATCCATTCACTTGAATATTGCTCCACCATAAAAAGGAATAAAGTATTGATACATGCTACAATATGGGTAAACCTTAACCATTATTCTAACTGAATGAAGTAAGACATACATGACTACATATGGTATGAGTCTGTTTATATGGAATTTGCAAAATATGCACATTAATTTTACATTGAAAGCATGCTGAAATTCACTGAATTATATGATTTAAAATGCAGAATTTATGAATTTTATCTCAATAAAAAGATATGTCCAAAGAGATTGCAATAACATTGGAAATGCTTATGAAATAATTTTTATGTGAAAAGGACTTTTTCTTCATTTGCGGTGCTGGGGATTAAACCCAAGACCCTGTACAAGCTAGGCAAGCAGCACATAACTACTGAGCTACACCTCCAGTCCTCATGTGACTAAAAGAATAGTTTTTGTTCATATGTTTGGTCACATGTGCAAAAAAGAATTGCACTGAGTAAAGACTAAAAAACACTACATAAAAATTGTAATAGCTTGTTTCTAGGTAGTGGGGAGATGTAAAGTTCTATTTTCTTCAATTTTCAAAAAACAGCACTGCCTGGTGGGGCACATCTGTAATCCCAGTGGCTTGAGAGACTGAGGAAGGAGGATTGAGAGTTCAGAGCCAGCCTCAGCAACAGCAAGGTGCTAATCAACTCAATGAGACCCTCTCTAAATAAAATACACAAAAGGGCTAGGGATGTGACTCAGTGGTTGAGTGCCCCTGAATTCAATGCCCGATACCTCCCAAAATTTTACATAGATATATCTCTATCTACCTACCAATCTATCTAAACTGAAGATGTATATGTCTTTTGTTCTTCTATTATAAACACATATTTTAATAATGGAAAAAACAAAAATTTTGAAAAGTACCATTAAGATAAGGTGTCAGATAATGTCACAGTTATTGCAGGCTATTCTAGACTTTGTCTCCAAAGTCAGACCATGTCATGTATGCTAGGTAAGCAATAAGATCTTGCTATGAAAACACAATGACTGTCCCTGGAAGTACTCTGCTGATTAGTAAGAAAGTGTTTTCTGATCCTATCTTACACAGTAGAATCCTCAAGAGAGTAATTTGTGTAGGGGGACATACCCTCAGGTAGTAACTGATTACTGGAACACATATTTAGATTCAGGCAGAAAATGCCTTCTTAGAGATTCTCATATATAAGTTTGGATTTGTGGTGACTGAAGACCTGTCAGATCAACTGTATTTTTTAAATTTCCTGAATCAAACCATGGATTTCAGGCCATATACCCTACTTGATAACCTCTGCTCCACGGCTCAGTTTGAGTGGAATGAAGTGAATGTGGAGGTCAGTGAAGCTGGAATCATTGCCCGAGAGACAAGGATGTGGTGTGGGTCAAATATGTGGATAGAGAGGTCTCTTGGATATGGGTCATGCAACGTTAGGAATGGCAGGGCCTATAGGGCAGGATGTGGTACAGACAGACACATGGACCTGAAAGGAGCTAGTATTTGTTTTACATTAATTTAAAGGAATGATGGATTGGAATTGATATTGGGAAACACAGGGGAGGAAAGTGTGGTAGGAAACACCCATTAGAGCAACTATAGGTGGAGCAATATGCCCTAAGGAATGCCAGCTTAACAGGAAGAAGTTGGAGTATTTGGTGAAGAAGATAGTTAAGACAATATATTTACATTAGCAGAAAGCCCGGTGGAAGTTCTTGTTCTGGAGGCAATCATGGGGTGGCTGGAACATAGAGATGAAATAATGTTAATAAGTTCCGTGGGAGCCCAAGGGAGCTGAAAGTGTCTGAGGATTTTCCATGGCTGCTGAAAAAGATAACATGTTTAAAATTAAGTAATAAACAGTTTGCATGACAAAACTGGCCAAAAAGAAAATGACACTGATCTGACCAGAATTCAACTTTGGATAGGGTCTTCCAGTACAATAAATAGTAATTATGGAACCTCTAACACCATGAACAACATTTGTAAAATGCTTACTACGTGTTGGAGTCTATAACTACTTTAATTTTGTCAATTGTGTAATCTTTACAAAGTTATTTTAAGTAGGGAATCTACTATTAAATAGTTGTTCTATGCATTTCACTTTATTTCTGTACCTCATATTTCTCATTTCAAAAACAGGAGTGATAGTAATAGTAACCACTTCATGGAGGATCAAAAGAGAAAAAGCATGACATGCTAAAAACAGAGCCTAGGCAAGGTAAATGTTTCATAAAGCTGACCCATCATTATCATTACAATTTTTTTTACTACTGTTAATGTAATGGCTATAATTATTGCCTTTCAGATAAGGCTGAGAGGTCGATAAACTTGCCCAAAGTTCATGTCACACAGCCAGTTGTTAGAGGAGTAAGATTTCAAATGCTAATCTCATGTCACTTCTCCTACTGCTGCCAAAATATTTGAATTACTTCCTTTTGGTTTTAAGATACTTAAAAAAACTTACATGATCCAAGCCCCACTTGGCTCTAAATGTCATACTATGTGTTCTTTACTCTATGCTTCAATGGCCTTTACTTCTTGCAGATCAGCTTGCTAGCCCTGCTGTCTCTCATCTGTCTGTGGAACTCAGCCTCCTGTGTATTTTCATTCTTTATAAGACCTCTGTTCATCTCTTCTTTAGGGAAGCTTTTAGTTAGTTTAACTAGGATAGTAATTCATTCATATGCTCCAGTACTTAACAAGACATGAATTTTAAGTACTTTTAAATTAATATGCTTCCTCTACTAGACATGAGATACTGTTCTCTCTTTGTTCTTTGTTCTTCTTTCTTTCTTTGTGGGCTTAACCTACTATTTAGCATGGAGAGATGGAAAAAAAAAAAAAGAAAAATCATGAACTAAATGGATAGAGGAAAAAATAAAAGGAATAAATCATGCTAACAGGTTAAAGAGTCAAACCAATAAGATAATATGTTAGGAAGTGGGAGTATTTTACATTTCTAAAAGAGAAAAACAGAAAGAAATAAGTAAAATAAAGTAAAAAGATGGTAAATAAGTGAAGTAAATCAGAGAACTTGGAGGAAGATGAAATACAGCACAAGACCAGCAGCATAAAAACCTTGAGTCAGGGTGGAGAAGGCATTCCAGAGCATGAGAGGGAGAGCAAGCCCTCCGTGCAGCTGAGTGCCTAGTGGGCTGGTTCCAGAGAGAGTTTTCCAGAAGAGACAAGATCAAGAGAGGGCCACAGGGAGAGAGAGGATCAGAATTAGGCCCTGGCTCTAAGAGCTTCAGGAAACAAAGATAAATATTATGTTTGCTCTCTTTTAAGAAGAAGATTTAGGTCAATTTGTCAAGGACAGCAAATGTTTGCAAAGAGGTAACTTGGGAAGAAGGATGTATTTCTTAGCACAATTCTCCAGGAAGAAGAGACTTAGGAGTCCTCTAAGGAGATATTAAGGATAGAAACTAGATAGCTGGTACAAAGAAGTGCAAAGTGAAGGCTACAGTAGAGTTCTGCTTAGGAAAAGAAAAGAGAATTTCAGAGGCCATGTTGAAGTAGAGAAAGAAAAGCCAAAAAGGGGAGAAATTTCTGGGCCAAAAGACAGTGAAGAAAAGGACCTCAGTTTCCATCTGTGTCTGAGTCTGATAGCATGGAACTGAGTCACCAGAAGCAGAAGATGGAGAGCGGGGTTGATTGCTATGGAATTAGCACAGAAAATCGTGGAGTGAATTCAGTTTTAGAGTCAGGCTATTTACCTTCATCACTTAATATTACTATCAGTTTTTAGACATCTCAGACTAGAGTGACAAACAGATGTGCCCAGTATTTCAGCTCTTTTTGAAAAACAATAATTTTAGCATTAATTTTTATGTTTCTACTGAATCGCATATATTGTATTTTGAAGCAGGATGAAAGTTACCTGATGATTTTTTAAAATAAAGACATTTCTTGGTTCTAGGCAGTTGTAGGAGCTGTGTTTCATATTTCTTGCAGGCCATATTCAATTCGCATTGTCATTAGGACTCTAGTTTTTAAAAAAATTAAAAGTCTTATGAACCTGTTTTTATCACCATACAATTATAGCAGGGAGGGGATGATAATTACCAGTACCTAAGCATTTAGCACTTCTCCATGGGGAAAGTATTTATTTTCCTTAGCTTATTCCCTCCCTTTTCCATTTATGAGAAGAATACATGTGGGGTTCGTTTTTTATTTAACCAATTAAAAAAATCCTCTTCTAATATTGACCAAATGAAGATCCTTCCAGCCAAAGTCTTATATAAATTAAAGTTGTTAATATAGAAACTCAGCATCTTCAATATAGAGGTATGATATATCTAAAGTAATTTTTTTATTTAATACATAGTTGAGGATATTTGTTTAGAAAATAATATATGCATGTGCATAGGGTACAATATTATCTTTTATTTTCTTCCTAAATATTTCTTTAAGAGTTATTTTACTTTTACAACATTTAATGTCCTATTAACATAATAGAATCTGAAACTCAGAGCAATTTTCTAGGGATGTAGAAAGTATAATGTAATATAGAGATAGACATACATTCATTCAAGTCATAAAAGATAATTACATTAAAAAATTTAGGTAGAAGCACATTTGAATCTACCAAAGCTGCAATATGCAAACACTACATTTTTCTGGATAAACATTTTTTTTCCACTGGAGGGTGCAATTTGTCAGTATATCAAGGCTTTCACAATTCCTTTAATGAGTACACTTTTGGAATTAATGTTGGAGAATTTACTACTTGCAAAGCACAAAGAATTATGAAAAGATTTCATGAAGCTTTAAATAAATGAAATTTCACAAACAGGAATTTGTGTATTGCACAAAATACTCATGATTTAATTAGGATCAGGTGATTTATATACTGAGCATAATTTTGTTCTTTTATCATTTTTGGTACCAGGAATTGAACACACAGGTGCTAATGCACAGTCACACACCTAGCACCTTTTATTATTTATTTAATCAATAATAACAAGTTCTTGCTACGTTGCTTAGGGCCTCACTAAACTGCTGAGGCTGGCTTTGAATTTGTCATCCTCCTGCCTCAGCCTCCAGAGTCACTGGGATTACTGGTGTGTCCCACAGCATCCACCTAATTTTGAATATGTTTTTAAACCCACTAATACACGTTTGCTTATTGTTTACACCATAATTTCTTTAAAGGTCATTTCTACCTATGGTTCAAACTGAATTGTAAAAATCCTTCTACAAGTATTGGTAATCTGTGTAGTAATAATTTATTATCTACTTTTAAGCTGTCAATTATTAAAATACTTTAATTCATTCCAGATTAAATCTCTCTTTTTGTAATCAGAAAGGTACTGTTTTGGACAGTGTTTGTGCCTAATCCCCATCCACAGATCCATATGTTGAAATCCTAATCCCCCAATAGAATGATTTCAGAGGCGAGGCGAGGCTTTAGGGGAGGTAATTAAGTTTAGATAAAGTCATGAGGGTGAAACCTCCAAGAAGCCCTTAGTGTTCTTATAAGAGAAAGACTCGACTCTAGAGCTCCACCTCTCTATGCATACTTCCACCAAGGGAGGTTATGTGAAGTCACACCCAGGAAGAAGTCCCTGACAATGCTGGCAACTTGATCTTGGACTTCAAGCCTCCAGAACTGTGAGAAATAAATGTGTATTGTGTCAGCCATCCAATCTGTGAGACTCTGTTATAGTCGTCCAAACTGATTGAGACAGGCACAATGGTGTTCTCTTCTTGAGGTCAGACGCATTACAAAGTATTTTATGCGAATAGTAACAGTCTGGTAATAAGGAATAAGTATGACATAGCCATTTTCTACAAAGGAACTCACAAATCTCTTCTCTCATTTCCTGGCATTTCCTCTTTGTTCAGATACAAGCCTAGATGCTGTGAACCTATTTATTTATTTATTTATTTTTAAACTGGCTACCAGTCTTTCATTTTAAGGGGAAACAACAACTAGGTTTATTTTAAGGCCCTCTCCTGGTGGCTTAAGCAAGGTTTGACAAAGAAAAAGACATTAAGCTTCATTCTAGATTAGAATATGGCCAAAAGTCTATGGGAGGTATAAAAGTCACAGGGTTTTAAATATTTTACCATATTTATTAACAGCAGCAACATTAAATGGTGATTAATATTACTATCTTACAACTATATAGCAGTTTTAATATGTTCAGCTAATGTACACTAAGTTCATTATGTGTATTAAGTCACTTAATCCTCACAGGCACTACAAGAGAAGCAGTAATACTTTACAGCTGAGGGAACTGAGTCACTGAAATTCTAAATAACCTCCGTTAAAGTCACTAACTATGATGAAAATATCAGGACTTGAACTCATGCTTTTGAGCTTTGCAATAGTAATATAAAATGTTAATCCATTCAGACTACTGCTAGATTTGTCATATTAAGTTAGCTGAATGAAGAATACAACTAGAAAATTGTACTATACTAATATTTCTTGATTTCTGCTTCTCAGTCCTCTTTCCTGGGATTGAAATATAAATTTATTCAAATCACTGTTGAAATAATTATTGCATTAGTAATTTAAGTTTTTATTTTTAACAAACAGTTTTCAAAGGAAGCATTCATTTTGTCCCTATTTTCTATGACTTTACCATATATAGGTATTAGGATAGACACTAAACTAGAGTGAGTCTTGGGAAAGAATCACCATGTGGCAAATTAATTCAGTCAGATAAGGTGTGGCTTCTAGTTGAAGTAAATAAAATACTCACTTTCCATGTGCAAAAGTAAATGATGTGGGAGCTAGAAAGATCATTTAAAGTCAGTCAAGTGTTCTTTCTGGTTTGCAAAGTCTGGATCAAATAACTTGACCAAGCTAATTGATCAGTAAAGGATAGAGGTAAAATAGAACATTCACTCTAGTGTTAGGGGATCTAGGTCCAATCTTGGCTCTGCAGTGTATTAATTAAGAAAACATGGACATATTAATCTTTTGAAAGATCAAGTTTTTAACTAGTAAAATTAATGATAATATCTCCTGTAAAATTGTTAAGAGGATCAAATGATAAAATAGTAGGGGCAATGTTTGCAAATTATTAAAGTTATGTAAATATTAGCTGTTATTAATGGATTGTTGTTTTTTGCTCTGAGAGGAAATTCCAAAACATATATAAATCATCAAGCACTTACAGCTATTTCCTGTACCAAGACAAGTGCTGGAGATATTGCAGTTTCTTCATAAAATTTTTGGAAGACAATTCAGACATTATCTTCAATACTTACTTAATTAGATTGTAATTAGTACTTCATGTTTAAATCATATTAATCTCTCAAAACTATTTTGAGGGTTGTTTTAGTCTTTTTTACAAAAATGTGAAAAAAAGATTTTTATGTAAGTATTCTCCCTAAATAACTTTAAATAAAATTATGGGTTTTTAGTTCAAAATATGTAAGTAATCAATTTCATTATGTGAACTCTGATAGATTTCATGAGATGAAAGGAAGTAATAGCACTCTCTTGTTAGCAGTTGAGCAACTCAGATGAAAATCCATTTAGAAGCACTTCAACCTTTTATGAGCTTTTATGAGTCTCTAAAATATATTTTTTAGGTACAAAAATATTCACAAGTCTTGTGAACTGATAACTATGAAACAAATATGAGATACAGAACACCAGGCAAAACTGTGGAACAGTATCCAAGTATTTGTCAGACTTAAGGCAAATTCACTTAGTCGTATATGTTACTTATATATATATATATATATATATTCTGTGCCTGGAGTAGACACAGCTTTACCCTATGAGAAATGGAATTTCTTTGCAACAAAGACAAAGAGCTCTGGATAGTGTATCCATCAAATCACATGCTGACAGCATCCAGTTTCCCTTCAAAGGGAAGAGGAGTTTGGAGTCTCTGCTTTCCTTTCTGACAGCCTCCCTTACTTCTCCTCTTACCATGGGAGTCCATCACACTGAGATCTTCTGAAGAGGAGAGAAAGCTTCCAGTCAGTTCTTCTGTCCTTCTTTCCCACCTCCTCAGGACACTCTTCAAAATGTCAGGAAACAGTGAGGAGAATTTTTAGATCCCAGAAGGCTGAGAGAGCAATGAACTATTAAGGATACCTGGCTGAGCTGGGCCTGGTGGTTCACGCCTGTAATCCCAGCAGCTCAGGAGACTGAGGCAGGAGGAACCCAGTTCAAAGCCAGTCTCAGCAATGGCAAGGCGCTAAGCAACTCAGTAAGGCCCTGTCTCTGAATAAAATATGAAATAGGGCTGGGGATGTGGCTCAGTGGTTGAGTGCCCCTGAGTTCCATCCCTGGTACCCAAAAGAAAAAGTACCTAACTGAAAACATACCAGAAATGGTTTAGAAAAATATAATGAAATAAAGGCAGGAGGACCAGTTTCCTCTTACTTAACTCTTGTGGCCTTGTCATATTTCTCAGTAACTTGAATCTCATGATGCATTGAGTCCATAGCACCAAAAATACAAGACTCTTATAAATTAGGAAGAACAATAAGAAACTAGTTCCAGCACAATAACATCTGGAACTAGATTAACTTGATAAGAACAATTTTTGGTAAAAACTAAAAAATAAGAATTGGGAGGGGAGTGAACAGGGCACTTCATACAGAAAGCAGAATATTATGTACCTATAAGAAGTTGTGCTGAAGATACCTACAATATTCTCAGGCATCACCTCAAAGGAGGTTTTCCTTTATTCCTCAGAACATTTGCAATATTTTTAGTAAAAATATAAATGAGTAATCCAAAGTATTACATAAAATGTGAGGTTTGTTTCATTTAATTTCAGTTTTTCCTGATTATAGCACATAGGGGTAGGCTTTACAAGACCCAGAAGCCATAAAAAATAAAGTTTAGGGAGTTGAAGGTATAGCTTAGTGGTAGTAGAACATGTGCTTAGTATGTGTGAGACTCTGGGCTCAATTTATTGGCACCACCAATAAATAAAATAGAATAAGTTAAAATTTAGGGTAAATGCCCTTGAGGGCCAATGTCAAGGAAGATAATGTGTGTTGTTGTAGACCACTATTTATAATAATTTGTTATAATAGCCATAGAAAACCATTCAAGGAACTGCGATGATGGCTGGGTAAGACACCCTAAAACAATGGAGATGAAATGGCCACTCTTTTATAATAAGGAATCCTTGGGGTTCTTTGTAGAATGTTAAGAGCAAGGTTTGAGTGGGAGTTGGAAGGCCTGCCCCTCAGAGAGTTAGAGAGGTGGCTACTAGAACATGTGTCATTTCGGGCCAAATATATAGGTAGTCGATGAGGATACTATGCAGTCTGTATAATGAAAAAAAAAAAGCAAGAATAAATAGCCATAAAGCTGAAGCTGTTTGTTTTAAGAAAAAGAAAAAAAAAAAAAAAGGGCATACTTTTACTTCCAATTTTTGTATCTGATTTGGGTTTTCAAAACCCAAATCCATAGAGTGGAAGAGGCCATATCTCCAACAAGAAGTACTCTTGGAAAGTGTACATGGTAACAATTTTCTATGGTTATTTACTTGAGGTAACTGTATTTATTCCCCCAGTCATTAAAAGTATAATTGAAATGAACATACTTAAGAGTTGACACAACCTCCACTTTGCCTGTAGGTATAGGAGTGGAGGAAAGAGATATCATAGTGAGGAAACTTAAATGGAAGATGTTTTAACTTCATCCCCCATGGCCAACTTGGTAAATCAAAACCAATATTCTGTGACAAGAGGAATGGTGTACATCAATGCCACTCCTAAAGGGATGCAGGGGTGGTGGTTCCCAGTACATTTTCATTTGATTTCCCCAATCTGGCCACTTTAAATGTGAGATAGCTCCTGAGGAATTACAGTAGATACTGTCAATTCCAGGAGAACCTTCAAGAAAAGTATAAGTGGCAGCTTACATTCAGCAATTAAACCCAGGAACACAACTTGCCCTCTTCATCTCCTTCCTCTATTATGAACTCTAGATAACCTCAGCTTCAGCTGTTTTGGGGGGCTTACTGATGGCATGATCTGACACTCATTGGGGAGGGGTCTAAGCCCTGGTTTACCATGCCTTTCTTAGAGCTCAACTTTTACACTTGCCCATTTGCATCAAGATCAGTCAGGGATGTATCAAGATCCACCCAGGTGGGAATCAAATGTATTCCTCTTGCAAAAGAGAACCTGAGTGACCACCTTAAGGAGGAAGGGAAGGATAGAGGCACATGAATCCACCTATGGAAGTGGACACACAGTATGAAGGTGTTTGTACCACTTGTATTGGTTTTAAACATCTGAAGATTCTTTGAGATGCCTCTCTTCAAGGAATGGAGATTAATTCCTGTCCTTTTGTGTGTGGACTGAACTTAAGACCTTGTTTCTAATGAAAAGAATAAAGGGAAAGTAATGACGTGTCATTTTGGAAATTAGTTTACAAAAGCACTGTAGCTTCCTGTCTCATCTCTCTTGATCACTTTCTCTGGTAGAATCCAGCTGTCATGTTATGAGGACACTCAGGGAACATTGGAGAAGCCCGCATGGTGGTGAACAGAGGCCTTCCTCCAAAGCTATCTGAGTGAACTTGCAAATGAACCCTTCAGGCCCCATACTGGGCAGCAAATTGATGGCAACTTGTACCAGAATCAGGTATTTCTGAATTCCTGATGATAAGATAATGAAAGGTAATATGTGTTTGTTGTTTTAAACTGCAAAGTATTAGACGAGTTTGCTATATACCAATAGATAACTAATGCATGACCACCAAAATATCCTCTGTCAAAGAGGCACTAAACTGATAGAGAAACTGACCTGCTCAGTGATCATCAGTCCGTCCTTGCTATCAGCTACTCCAGGGACAGCATAATAGTTGTAAGCACGGAGAAGGCATGAGGGCAGGGATTGAAGTTACTCCTGGTCCCAACAGCATAGACTACTATTCACCAAGGCTTATCTAGTGATTTACTGGTCCCAGAAGTCTAACCTGATGAAAATAGAGAACAACACTAACACATTCCTTGAAAAAACCATCAGGCCAATAATGGCAGATAGCTACCTTGGACTCTTTCTTCTACATTGCATAAAAGAGTACATGTCCTAGAAATCCAGTCATATCCTATCTTGTACCACTGAGCAGCTGCTGACCTGACAGAAGGTTGGAAGAGTTTGTTATAAATACAACTGAAAAACCAGCTAACACAAACTTGAGATTTATCTTCCAGAATATATTACATATTCTGGAAAAAAATTTTTTGGTACTGGGGATTGAACCCAGTGGCACTCTACCACTGAGCTACATCCCCAGTCTTGTTTATTTTTTGTTTTTGAGACAGGGTCCTTCTAAGTTGCTAGAGGTCTCACTGTTTCTGAGGCTGGCCTTGAACTTGTGATCCTCCTGCCTCAGCCTCCTGAGTTGCTAGGATTGGAGGTGTGTGCCACTGTGCTCCGCCTATTGTGTGTATTCTAAATCAGTAAAAATGCATCTCACTATATCTCCAGTAGGCAAATACACGAGAACCCAGAGGTGGAAGCAGGAGTGACCCAGTTGCCCTTTTGTCAGGGACCGAATGAAAGTTATGTTTTCTGCTCCTGCAATTCTGAGGCATACAGGTATGATTTGAGGACCTTGTTTCAGAGAGGAAATGCTTCTACTTGGGTCTCATGAATTAAGCCATAGTTACCACCTGGGCACTTTGAGTTGCCTGTGCTTTGGGACAAGCGGGCAGGAAAATAAGTCAACTTCCTGAAAGGAGTGCTCGAACTTGATCATCGAGCAAAGGTAGGACCACAGAAGCTTAAAATATGCTAGTGCCTGCATACTTGCTGCTTTTGGAGTCCTCCGATTACCCTGTGACAAAGCCAGCATTAACCTGATAGATGATGACAGACACATGTTCCAGTTGTGCATGTGGATAGGCTGCCAAATATTAGTCATATGAGCAAGGCTATCTTAGATTACCCAGAGACCAGTCAAAACACACACCGATATTGTGGAGGCATGAACAAATCAGTGGAGATCACCTGAGTGGGTTTAGACCACTGAAACATTAATTAAATAAACAAGTGTTGTCCTAGATACCTAAGTTTTGGAGTGACTTATTATGAAGAAGAGTGAACTGATAGATGAAATAACCTGGAAAGAGAAGGGTTTTAGAAACTAGGGTACTGTAACCATTTTTTCTCAAAAGGTATATATATATATATAATCCAAGGTATATATATATATATAATCCAAGAATTATTTTTAAAAAGTGGAAATTTTTAAAAAGTGGAAATGCATGGGCAGCTGAGTGGAATGCAGTTAGAACCCAATAGTCTATATGTTCCCTCAGTTATCCACTGAGTCCATAGCTTCTTCTATCATTACCCATTATCAATTTCTTCCTAAATGACGTCCTCTAGATACTGTTTTCTCTTAACTGTGTCATTCTGATTGACTCAGTATCTCCTTCTGCAAACACTTATTGTGTACCTTCTTTGCAACAGATTCATGCTGGACATTGAGAATAAACAACAAAGTATTTAATTCAACTGATGTGTATGTGCCAAGCACATTTTCAAAGTGTTAGCTCTTATATCCTAAATAGAAAGATAGGAAAGTCAGGAGATATTTATAATTGGGAAAAGTGACATATAGGGTTGGGGATGTAGCTCAGTTGGTAGAGTGCTTTTGCATGCACAAGGCCCTGGGTTCAATCCCCAGCACACACACACATGCACAAAAGTGATGTCACATTAAATACTGCATAGTGTTTTGGAGACACAGAATAGACACAGAATCTAAGCTGACCCAGAGAGACCCAAGAAGAAGAGGTGTATTTCTTTTACTTCAGCTGAGCCAAACTCATGTGCTGGCTGTTCTTCAAGTCTCTGTTCAATGTAGAATGGTTCATTTTATTCTGGGATACTCTTGGGAGAGAGTTTGTTCTTGTCCTGAAGAAATATGATAAACACAAACCCACTATGGTATTCTCTTCCATCTCATGCCTATGAGCCTTTTCATTCCCAGTAATTTCTGTACCTTTGTTGAATTTGGATCCTTTGGGTTTCTCTCCTCTATCATTTTCAGGATGAAAAGAGGAGCAGAACATTTTGGGAAAAGAATAAACTAAAAATTACTTTATGTTTTCATAAAATTAGTTGAAATAAAATATGAAAAAATTTAAAAGTTAATGAATATGCTTTATTATTATTGCTTGTCAGTCAATTCATTTATCATTTATGATAATAGCATGCTGATGACTTGGTTGAACCCACAGGTGCATCTTTAGAATCCCCTTATTTTATATTAGTCTTAAACTAACCCTACTAGCCTACTTCATGTGATCTTTCCACTGGTTCTAGCTTTGGCCCAGCTTGAAGCTCTTAATCTTATTGCATGGTTGTATTTTTATGAACTCCAGGAAAAAAAAAACATTGTAGACAGAAATAAGTTTGTGTTATCATAACTGTACATATTATGGAATGAGTTTGAGAAGTAGTCCTGTACTTAAAATCTATATGATTATTATTTCCTTTTATGGCCTTATTGTACTACCCAGAAATTTTAGCACTGTGTCAATTAAGTGAAGTGAGAGTAGACATTCCTTACATGTTCCCAATCTTATAAAAAATTCCTTCTTTCACTATTAAGAAAAATGCTAGCTGTGGGGGTGTTCAGTATTTTCGTTCATTTTATGTAACATATTTTATGAAGTTGAAGAAGTTTCTTCCTTTATTAGTCTGTTTTGCATTACTACAGTGAAATACCTGAGGCAAGTCACATTATAAAGCAAAAACAGTTGGAACCACCATTTGACTCAGTTATCCCACTTCTTGGTATGTACCCAAAGGACTTAAAATCAGTGTATGATAGTGACACAAGTCACATCAATGTTTACAGCAACTCACTTTACAATAGCTAAGCTATGGAACCAACTTAGATGCCCTTCAACAAATGAATAGATGAAGACAATGTGGTATATATACACAATAGAATATTATTCAGCCTTAAAGAAGAATGAAATTATGGCATTTGCCAGTAAATGAATGGAACTGGAGACTATCATGCTAAGTGAAATAAGTCAATCGCCACCAAAACCAAAGGTCAAATGTTCTCTCTGATAAGTACATGCTAACACACAATAAAGGGGGCAGGCAGTGGAGAATAGAAGTTTATTGCATTAGACAAAGGGGAATGAAAAGAAGTGAAAGGGGATAGGAATAGGAAAGACAGTAGAATATATAGGACATAACTATGAATACATGACCAGTGTAACTCCACATCATGTACAACCACAAAAATGGGAATTTATACTCTATTGTATGTATAATATGTTAAATACACTCTACTGTCATGTATATATAAAAAGAACAAAAAAAGAAAAAGAAAATACAAGGGTTTTCTGGTCCATTGTTTTGGAAGTGCAAGGTTGAGGGACTGCATCTGGTGATGAACTTCTTGTTGACAGAGTGCTGAGACAGTGTAGGGTGGCAAGTGGCAAGAGACATTAAGAGTGTGTTTGTGTTTGTGTGTGTATCTTCTGGTCTGTATCCCTTTTCCTATAAAAGCCACTGGTAACTTAGTCATGGGGTCCCACCCTGATGACCTTTTCTATTTCCAATCACCTCCCAAAGATGCCACCTCTAAACAACAGAGATTGATTTAAGTTTCCACTTTCTTAATACCTAAGATTGGAGATTAAATTTCAACACAGGAAACTTTGAAGGACGCACTCAAACCACATCATTCTTCATCCCACTTTTTTCTAAGCGTTTCTATCATATATGGGAGTTAAATTGTTAGATAATTTTTCTGCATCAAACATATGATTTTTCTTGTATAAGGCCATTGAGGTGGTGAATTATGTTGACTTTCTAATGTTGAACCAGTTTTGTTTATCTGGAATAAGTCCCATTTTGTTGTGATATATAATTCTCTTTTATATATTTTTAAGAATATAATTTCCTTGTCTTTTATTCAGGTTGTTTATAAGTATGTTTATGAGAGGCATTGGTCTACACTTTTCCTTTAAAAAAAAAATAGCAACTTTATCTGTTTTAGGTATTAGGGCAATGCCTGCATCGGAGAATGAGTTAGGAGGTACTCTCTGCTTTTGTTTTCTGGCAAGGGATTAGAGAGTTGGTATCACTTCTTCCTCAAATGTTTGGTGGAAAGTACCAGTAAAACCATCTAGGCATGGTGCTTTTATTTTTGGAGGATAATTTTTGATTCAATTTCTTTAATACATATAGGCCCTCTTTGACTTGTTTGGGTTGTCATAACGAAACACATTAGACTGAGCAATTTATAAACAACAGAGATTTATGTATTACAACCAAGATCAAGGTTCCAGCAGATCTGGTGTCTGGTGAGAACCTGTTCCTCACAGATGGCACCCTCTTTCTATGTCCCTACTTTGCTGAAAGTGTAGGGCACTAACCCCTCTCATGTGGGCAGACCCCTCATGACTTAATCACTTCCCCAAAGGTCCAATCTTTTAACACCATTCCATAAGGTATTAAGTCCCAACATCTGAATTTGAGAGGAATACAACGTTTGGACCACAGCAAGGCCTATTCTGATTAGTTATAATTCTTGTGTGAATTTTGTAACTTGTGTCCCTAAAGGAATAGTTCATTTCATCCAAGTTATCAAATTTGTAGGCAGAGTTTCTAATAGATTTCCTTTTAATTGTTAATGGGATCAGTTTTGATAACTCATCCTTCATTTATGATACTAGTAATATTTTAGTCTGTTTTTGCAAATCATTGTGGTAGAGTTTTATCAATTTTACAGATCATTTTCAAAGAATCAGCTTTTGTTGCTGAGTTTCCCTATTCTGTTTCCAATTTCGTTGATTTCTGTTATTTCCATTTTCCCTGCTTGTTTTTTAGGTTCTAGAACTTTTTATTGATTTGAGACTTTTCTCCTTTTGAATGCATGCAATTTTAGCGCTATTAATTTTCCTCTTAGCACCACATTAGCTATATTCCAAGGTTTTTAAAAAAGTCCCATCGGTTTAATAATAAAATCTCCCAAAGTGGAAAACTGAGGGGAAAAGGCAAGAGGCCTCTAAGTCAGGGACAGAGGGAGCCCTGCTCATGGCAGCAGGCCTTCCTTTGGTACCACTGTTGCTACCAGGTCCGGGGACAGGGATTGTCCTGTGGGAATCCCGGTTCACCTGTGTCATGGACCCTTACTCCTGCTGGGGTGTGCTGGGCTTCTGCAAGCCCTGGATCTTGTCCAGCAGGACAGAGATGAAGGTCTCAGTGGGTTTGTAACAGCCAACCATCAGCTCCTTGGCTCTGGCAGCCCAGATATCATTGCCCTGCATGTCCCGGAGCTGGTCCATGTCAATCTCCAGCTCTGGGGTCTCCTCTTCCTGGCGGTGGTAGAGGCGTGTGAGCTGTTCCAAGGTCCACTCTCTAGGCTGAGGCGCTTCACAGCTCCTTGTGGGCTTACTTGTCAGTGACTTTCCCTTGGCGTCTCCCTGAGCCCTAGGCGTCAGCACACGCCAGCGCTCACCTGCGACCCCCCAGGGGCCTCTGGAAGTACTCAGGAGCGGGTCCTGGCGCGCCTGCCCGAAATGCACAGGGCCTTCCTCTGTCTCAGTCCCAGGAATTTTAATGATCAGTTTTTATTTTTATTCATTCAGTGTATTCTTTAAATTTTCTTTGAGACTCCCTTTTCAATTCATGGATTATTTAGAAGTATATTTTTCAGTGAGCTGTGTTTGGAGATTTTCCTGTTGTGTTTCTGTCATTGATTTACAGTTTGCTTTCATTGTTGTCAGAGAACAAACTATGTATGATTTTAATTCTTTTAACTCTGCCGAGTTTGTTTTTATGATCCAGGTTGTGTTCTTTCTTGGTGTCTGTTGAACCTGAGCTTGAGAAGAATGTGCTTCGGCTGCTGGTGTTCTAGGGAGCGGGTGTTCTAGGGAGCTCAGATCACATTGGCTCATCATACTGTGTTTCATCTACAGTCTTCCTCGTTTTTCTAACTTCTTATCAAGTTTGATATGGGGCGTTGATATTCCCAATCATAATTATAGGCTTGCATTTGTCTTTTAAGTCCTACCAATTTTGCCTTATATATTTTACAGTCCTGATTTCAGAATTGAATGCATTCTTGCTATGTGTAATTTTCCTTTATGTTTGGTCATTTTCTTTGCTGTGAATTAAATGGTACCTAACATTTAAAAGATTATTTTTGCTTTTTAAAAATTAATGTCTGCATGATATATGATTTGTACCTTTTTCCTAAATTGATCTGCCTATATTTTTAAAGGTCATATGAGTATTTGTAGACAGCATAGAATTAGGTCACATTTTAAAATTTGCTTTGCAAATCTGTGTCTTTTCATTGGTATATTTTGCCCATTTGCCTTTAATCTAATCCTTAGAATACTGGAGCTTACATATGCCATTTTACTTTTAGTTTTATATTTGCTTTCTCTGTTTCCCCCCTTTTCATTTTACTGTATTTCTGTTAGTCGCTCAAACACTTTTGTAATTCCAATTTTATGCATTTATAAATCATTTTGACTTTATTTTATTTTATTTTTTAGCTCTATGGAAACCTTTCTTCATGATTGCTCTAGGTAATCCCACACACACATTCACATGCACATACTAAAATAAAGATGGATGTGTAAATTCAGATAGACTGCAGTTTTAGGCCCTGCTGAATGTAAATTTGGTTGAACTATTGGTGAGGAAAAATGGTACTACCTTAGAAGACTTCCTGTACTCCTTCTACATAATATCCATAATTTTTACAAGTTTATTTCATAAACTCTAAGAAGTACTTTTTTTCACATTTTAAAATCTGTGACTTCCAGTGGAAGTTTTATACATAGTTTTCACATTGCAACATGTGTGACTCCATTGATACCCTGTCATAATTGAATTGGCATTCCTTGTTCTTTAATTTTTAGTTATAAAATAATAATGTACCTTGCTATTAATAATGTTTTAGATTTAGCAAAATATATAATCGATCTGGAGCAATATTAGACAAATGTAGTAAAAATATATATGCAATGTTTAGATTAAGCCAAAAGTTACTCAAGTTACATCAAATAACTTTTCCTTAAACATTGACTTCAAAGTCCCTTTTTAAAAATTTTTGGTTAATGCAAACCACTTTTTGCTTATGCTTTTTTCTAATAAAATACTTTTTTTAGTAAAATCTATTACAATTACTTAAATAGTTTTTCTATTGTTAAAATATTCCTCAAGAAGTCCGTATGTTTAAAAAAGTACTTAGATTATAAATGTTTTTGTCTGTAGCTTCTGTTTGCATGTTAGGATTGTATAACCAAGGTTGTCATAGTTGTAATGTCAAGATATTCGAATTTTAAGAGTTATAAACAGAAAGTCTAAAACTAAATTTGAAAGGATGATGTGAAGGAAAAAAAATGCTACTGTTTCCAGCTTATCTAACCTTTCAAGGGCACTTAACAGAGAGAAGAAGATTATAAGTACAGACAGATTTCATGATTAGAAGGTTCATTAGTAAGAAGGTACAGAATACTAATCACAAGACTTTCATTTGCACTGACAAGGTCTGACCTAGCTGGCATTCATCAGTGACAGTGGAATTGCTCCCTGGTGGTATCAACCACAGGCAAGGCAGAGAAAGCACGTTCTTCATGGAGGAATTCATCAGAAGGAAGCAGAGCTGTATCACACACGACTGCTTTAGGGAGCTCCCCAGAGAGCATCTAGCATCTTATCTGAATCAGTTTGTTTGGTCTGTGAAATGTAAAATGCTCAGGGGAACTTTGCATGTTAAAGAAAGTTTAAACTTTGGAACCCTGCAACAACAACCATCACATGAATACCCAAATGATTTAATTGACCATGAGTAGTTGTTTTGTGTGGTATTACCGCTATAAGCATAGGCATATACCTTAATAGTAACTATTGTGGAATTACAAATGTTATAAATTCCTGTAAATATTTCTATTTCTAAATGACAACTATGTTAACATCTATCAAAATCTCATATTTTAAGTTTGGAAGGCCATTTTCATATTTCATTTACAAATGTGTATTTAGTGACCCTTTTCTAAAGTGACCTAATTTTTAACAAAATGTGCTCACATTATCGAAAAGCATTTTATAAAGAATAATTGAATTGCCAGAGTTGTGCTTGATACTGTGAAGGACAAAACCATCCATCTGCAAAGGATATATTGCTAATTTGTTATGAAATTAACAAATTAAATGCAATAATTAGAGATTATACAGAGCAATATACAACAGACTGAAACACCCAGTTTCTGGAGTCAGACAAACCTGATTTCAAATCCTTATTGCTTCATCAGTTATTGGGTCTCAGTTTATTTCCTTGTAAAAGAGAAAAATACTAACTTATGCACAGGGTTGGGATAAGCATTAGGTAAATGACTATTATTATAATCAAACTCAAAACTGTATATAAAACACTTCAAATAAAACACCAAAAGAGAAGATCAAAGAAACAAGTAAAGGCCTAACAGAGTTGAGACTTGATCTGGGAACTAAAATATCTCTATTTTTATAATAAAAATATCATTTTACAGTTTGTGAAATTGATGTTAGAATAAATGAGCAATAAATCATGTAACAAATTATGATACAGTTACTATTGCCTATTTAGCTGGGCGAGGTGGTGCACACCTGTAATCCCAGTGACTGGGGAGGCTGAGGTAAGAGGATCTTGAGTTCAAAATCAGCCTCAGCAGCTTAGCGAGGCTCCTAGCAATGTTGCAAGACCCTACCTATCTCTAAATAAAATGTAGAAAGGACTGGGGATGTGGTTCAATTCCCAGTACCAAAACAAAAAATTGCCTATTTACCTTGTAACTTACATGATCCCCAAAGGTAAGTGAATTTTACTTTAATTTTGGTCTTCATTATTGATTGAAATGCCTTCAAAAATATTAAGCTTTGACATAGGATTGAAACAAAAGTATTTTTAAACAAAAGGTGATTAAAGGCCATGGTAGAAACAAATTTCTCAGAACAGATCATGAAACATTTTCTTAATTTATTTTTAAATTAAGTACTAGTTACACTCAAAATTAAAAAGATAAAAAAAGCATAGTATGAAAAATTTCCAACTCACCCCTTTATTCCAGCCACCCAGCCATTCTTGGTACAGAGAAATAAAATCACAAGTTTTTCTTTTTAATCCTCATAGTATTTTATGCATATATAAATGGTTTCATTTAATTATAATCCCTTGTAGCACGAATGTTATATACACACTGTACATGCCAGTTTTCACATTTAAAAAATATCTTTTGAAGATTGCCAGTTTGGACATTGTTTGAGTTTGTCTCCCCAACCCATTCATGTGCTGGAGGCTAGGTCTCCAACGTGGCCATGTAGGAATTAATGGAATTTTTAATAGGTAGATACGAGTGGGAGGTACTGAGGTTACTGGGAGTGCTGCCCTTGGAAGAAATGCTAGTCTGAAGAAAGCTATCATGAGAGTAAATTGTTGGAAGAGAGAGTCCAACTTCTGAATGGCTTTCCGACTCCCTTCTCTGGGGTGTAATATCTTGATTCCACACATGCTCCTGCTATGATTCAGATAGGCCCTTAGCAGAGGCTGCATCCATGATGCTGCCTGATTTCAGACTTTCAGCCTTCCAAACTATGAGCTACATAAGCATTTTTGCTTTATAAAGTAAGATTACATCAGGTATTTTGTAATATATTGAAAGGGACAAATACAGAGATTTTTATGGTGAAGTTCATAAAGAACTTTTAAATTTTTTTTAAATCTGCTTAATATTCTACTAAAAAAAATTCAGATCACACTTTTCAACCAGTCCACTTATTAAACACATACAATTTATTCCTAAAGTTTTGTAACTGCAATGATGTCTTGCATAATCTTGCACAAAGAATATGAAATTTTCAAATTAGGGAAGGTTGATACAAACCTATTGATTTTGTGAATGTTGTACATATAAGCTCTTGAACGTTTCTGAGTGAAGGAGAGCATTAAATATGGATAGGAGAGGTATATATATAAAAGGTTCCTAGAATGCTGTGGAATGATAATTAATGATATGATAGAAAATAGTACCAAACTATTGAAAGTAATAAAAGGTAGTGAAAGTAGTGTTTAAGATAGATGATGTTTCTGAATATGAGTCTTGTCTCCTGGCACCCCAGAGTGGTTGGGGACTTTGAAAAAGGCTTTGTGGATTTTCCAGTTAGAACAAAACTAACAGTGTGATAGATTTTGGCAGGTAGAATGGTTATGTTAGAGAAGACAAAAGTTGTTGGTAATAATAGACTGGAAATCAGGCCCTAAATTTTGGGTGATTAACACAAAGGAGAGAAGCAGGCTAATTCTCAGTCACTGGTAACAGGCAAAGTTCATCAGGGTGGAATTAGTAAAAGTATTTGGTCAATGTCGATTTTTGGGAATAGGCTGTGTGACCTTTTCTCATGTATACACTACTCTGGGTGGGTTTCAGTAGTAATGTTCACGGCAAGTTGTAATCAATGTCTATGAGCACTTTGCACTCCTATCTCTCTAGAAAAGCAGACATCCACCTCATTTGCCATGTATAGCATCACTATTTTTCTCAATGTTTCATTTACTTTTCAATCAGATCAAATACACTTATTTTTTTGTTTTTAGTATTTGTTTTGGTATTAGTTGTAGAGTTTATAAAAATTAGCAGACCTGTAAAATTTATTCTACTCCCAAATCATGTAGCCAGATCCATAGTTTATGCTGCATCATTCATTAACTTTAAATCATTCATCCCTCAGAAATTTATCTTGGTACATAATGTAAGGCAGGGGAAAATCTCTTGAAAACTATTTTCAATTCTTCTGTGGCATTATTTTCTTATGTTTTCCCATTAACTCAGCTTATTGCTTTCTTCTCTTGTTTAATAAAATAAATATTCTTTCTTTAATTTTAAAACTAGTGAAAATTTCCTTTTAGGTAGTAGAATCTTTCTGGAGGGCCCATTTCCCACTCTTTACTCATTTTGAACATGGATGGGTAGTAGTTCCCCAAAGCTACTGGTAGAGACGTCCTCACTCTCCACCTACATTCTGTTAATTCTCCCTTGAGGTTTCATGAGGGAGTGCTGGTTGATATGTTACATGGGTTCAATGATTCAACCACATTAGAGGCTTAGAGAGAAGGCTTTGTAGTTACAGCAAAGGAACATTTTTTCTTTTTAATACTGTTTTATGGATATTGTAACACTGGACCCCAGCTCTCCTGTCTAACTTACTTTTATACATAGTCTCCACCATGGACACATGTTTAGCTCTCCCTGACATCATTTCCTAGGACAGCAGTTATCACATCAGGGAAGAGATGCACTTCAAAAGAAAAGTCTCAGCTTCGTTGCCACGTGTCTGTGTCTGTGTCTGTGTGTGTATGTGTGTGTGTGTGTGTGTTGTATGGTGTGGTTTTCTCTCCTTTGGATGTCACTGATCTGCATAAAGCTTTTCAAGTGAAGTGATTTCCTTTGACTCCATTCTGCTCACTCAGGGAAACTTGACTCTATATCAAAGTTTTAAATGATTTCTCTAAAATATTGTTATCGACACTGTTTATTAAATAATCAAAACATAACATAATTCTGTTTTCCAAATTTTATTTTATTTGGGGAAATAAAGTGCAGTGCTTAAGGACCTGAGCTCTCTATATAAACTGACTTTCAGTGATGGCTCTGAACTCACAAATTGTGGAATTTTGTATATGTAATTTGGATTAACCTCTCTGTACTTTGGTTTTCTCATCTGTAAAATAGTAAGAGAATTCAAATGAATTAATATATAAAGTACTTACAGCAATGCTGTACACATTTTATAACAAACATTATAGAACCACTTTTTGTTATTGTCTTTGTTATAACGATGATAGTGGTGATGGTAGTTATTTGATTTTCACATCAGGCCTAAAAGCAATTTAAAAAAAAAAAAAAAGGAGGTTTAGAGATGCTAAACTTGTACAATGTCATGTGCAGATGCTACTTGATTTATGATGGGTTTACATCCTGATAAATTCATAGTAAGTTGAAAATATCATGTTAACAATGCACTTAATACACCCAACTTACAGAATTTTGTAGCTTAGCAACATAGCACACTGTAAAGTATTGCTTGCTTATCCTCCTGATGACATGGCTGACTGAAAGCAGGGTTTGCTGCCACTGCCCTGCATCATGAGATTATTGTATTGAATGTTAGTACCCAGGAAAAGATCAAATTTCAAAATTCAAAATTCAAAATTTGGCTTCTACTTAATGCATATTGTAAAGTTGAAAAAGCATAACTCAAACTATCAGCAGTTGGGGACTGCCTAGAATCACCAGGTACACGGCTAATTAATGAATTTATATAGATATAGTCATAGTTCAGGACTGAATGACATCAAAGCTTAAGTTGTTAATCACTGTTCCTCAAAATATCTCTTTTACTTTTGTCCTGAAAAATGATACCACTTTCTCCAGAATTGGAGTTGCAAGAATATTCCATGTACTCAAGTTTCTGGTGCTCCAGAGGATTTTCCAATAAGCATTTGTGTGTGTGTGTATATGCATATGTATATATGTTTAAATTATTTCAGTTGAAATTGCAATGTCAAGTTTCTTGAACTCATAAATGAATTCAGCAAAGTAGCAGGATATAAAATTAGCACCCATAAATCAGTTGTGTTCCTATATATTGGTGATGAATCAGCTGAAATAGAAATCAGGAAAACCATCCCATTCACAATAGCCTAAAGAAAACCCAAACAAACAAACTTGGAAATAAATCTAAAAAAGAGATGAAAGACCTCTACAATGAAAACTACAGAACACTAAAAAAAAAAATTGAAGACCTCAGAAGATGGAAAGATCTCCCATGTTCTTGGATAGGCAGGATTAATATTGTCAAAATGGCCATACTACCAAAAGTGCTATTCCAATTTAATGCAATTCCTAGTAAAATTCCAATGACACTTTTTATAGAAATAGAAAAAGCATTCATGAAATTAATTTGTAAAAATAAGAGACTCAGAAGAGCCAAAGCAATTCTTAATGAGAAAAGTGAAGACCTTAAATTATACTACAGAGCTGTAGTAAAAAAAAATGACATGGCATTGGCACCAAAACAGACATAAAGACCAAAGGTACAGAACAGAAGACACAGAGATGAACCTATATAAAGACAGTTATCTCATACTGGACAAAGGCACCATAAATATACATTGGAGAAATGATAGCATCTTCAATAAATGGTGCTGGAAAACTGGAAATCCATATGTAGTAGATTGAATTGAACCCCTATCTCTCACCTTGCAAAAAACTCAATTCAAAGTGAATCAAGGACCTAGACCTTAAACCAGAAACCCTGTGCCTACTAGAAGAAAAAGTAGGCCCAACTCACCATCATGTCAGCAGGAAGTGACCTCCTCAACAAGACTCCAGAAGTCCAAGAAGTAAAATCAAGAATCAATACATGAGATGGTATCAAACTAAAAAGCTTTGTAAAAAGTTTGTAAAACTAAAAGCTAAGTAAAGGAAAGGAAACAAGAACGTGAAGAGAGAAAAGTAAAGGAAAAAGTAAAGGTAACAAGAACGTGAAGAGAGAGCCTACAGAATGGGAGAAAATCTTTACCACCTGCACCTCAGGTAAGGCATTTGTCTCCAGGATATACAAAAACTAAAAAAAGTTAACACTAAAAAAACAAATAACCCAATCAATAAATGGGCAAAGAAACTGAACAGGTGCTTTACAGAAAAAGAAATATGAATGGCCAACAAATATATGAAAAATGTTCAACATCTCTAGCAATTAGAGAAATACAAATTAACACTAGACTGAGATTCTATCTCACTCCAGTCAGAATGGCAATTATCAAGAATACAAGTAACAATAACTGTTGGTGAGAATGTGGGGGGAAATGGTTCACTCATACATTGCTAGTGGGACTTCAAATTGGTGCAACCATGCTGACAAGCAGTGTGGAGATTCCTTAGAAAACTTGGAATGAAACCGCCATTTGACCCAGTTATCTCACTCCTTGGTATATAACCAAAGGACTTAAAATCAGCACAGTACAGTGATGCAGGCACATGGATGCTTATAGCAGCTTAATTCACAATAGCAAAGCTATGGAACCAGCATAGGTGCCCTTCAACAGATGACTGGATAAGAAAATGTGGAATGTTAATCAGCCTTTAAAGAAGAATGAAATTATGGCATTTTTCTTGTAAATGGATGGCACTGGGAAATATAATGCTAAGTGAAATATGCCAATCCCCCAAATTGAAAGGCCAAATGTTCTCTGTGATATGTGAATGCTAACCCACAACGAGGGAAGGTAAGGAGGGGAAGAATAGAAGTTCATTGGATTAGACAGAAAGGGGAATGAAGGAAAGAGAGTGGGGATGTGAATAGGAAAGACAGTAGAATGAACAGGACATAGCTTTCCTTTGCTCATAAATGAATACACGACCAGTGTAACTGCACATTATGTACAACCACAAAAGTAGGATCCTAGTTGGAATGGGTCATACTCCATGTATGTATAATATGTCAAAATACACTTTACTGTCATGTATAACTAAAAAGAAAAAAAAAAAAAAAAAAAAAGAAATTGCAAGGTCAAGTAGAAGAAGAATTAGAGTACTTACTTATTGCCAGTTTAATTTTAGGACATACTGGAAGAATTTTTCTGAAAATAACTTGTACTGGACCCAGCTATCCACAGTTTGTTCGTGTCTTCTGTGATGGGTTAGGTAATCAACGTCTCAGGCTTTGTGGGCATGTGGTCTCTGTTCGGATCACCTCTGTCGCCGTGGGAGTACAGCCATAGACAACATGTAAATGAATGAACACGATTGTGCTCCAATAAAACTTCCCTTATGGCTCTGAAATTTGAATGTCACGGGATATTTTTCTACTTAAAATTTTTCAACTATTAAACTAAAAAAACGATTCTTAGTTTTCCAATAGGAGGCTCCTTACAGCAGGGGACCACAGTTTGTAGTCCCCATGTTTTACTATGCCCTAGATTCCTGGGGCTCCCTATTATTCTAGTGATTCAATTTTATCTCTAGTACCACAACTGGAATGATCATTCTTAAGTAAACACTAATCTGATTATATCAGTCCTGTATTGGTCTGAGAAAAAGAACCAATGGAAGACTCTGTGTGTGTGTGTAAACATGTGCACATGTAAAATGGAAATTGGTTCCTGTGATTATGAAGAATGAGAAATCCCAGGATCTGCATTCTGCAAGCTACAGTGCTCTGATGTCTCAGGGCAAGAAAGGATGGATGTACCAGAGAGCTCAAACAGCAAACTCACCCATTCTGACTTTTGGTTTGAGGTGTTTTTTTTTTTTTTGTTTTTGTTTTTTTTTTTGGGGGGGGGTGTTCTCAATGGATTTAAGGAAGTCCATCCACTTTAGTTAGGGGAATCTTTATGTAGTCTACTAGTTCAAATGTTAATCTGTCCCAGAAATGTTCTTATAGGCAGGAACAAAAATACTTCTTACTGGCTTTCTGGTTATCCCTTAGCCCAGTCAAGATGACACATAAAATTCTCCATCAAAACTTCCCTCCTTAAGATGCTGTCTTGACTCTCCAAACTCATTGGCAAGAGATTTCATGTCACAAATGCTGCTTGGTCTTTTTTTTAGACATGCGTTTCAATAATACCCTTCAGCATTGCTTGGTGAAGTCAATCCCAATTATCTGCTGATTCCACAAATACATCCCAATTGTCTGCTCTCTCCCAGGCTTTGAATGCTTTTATCACACTTTGCTACTTGGCATACTTTTACTTATGCTTATTAAAAAGTTCCCTTAAAATGAAATATTCTGTGGATTTGTCTCTGAATTTTTAGGCAGAATTAATCATTTTCTCATTCATACCATTTTGAACATTTGAAAATAGTTATATTGCCAGGTCCTAATTCATTATCTTCATGGTTGTTTACACCAACTTAATATGAGCTCTTGATGTAAAAGACTGGAGTAATCTACATATATTCCCCCAAATCTAGTATATATTTGGGACTTAAATGATTTTGAATGCTACAACAAAGGAATTATAATTGAATGCTCACACTGGCCATACTTTACACGCAAAGTATTTTTTAGGAAAAAAGATACATAGACCCTTTTTAGATAATAAATAATGTATGAATTTCTCCTTTTGCAAAGCAAGGAATCATTCGATAATTTAAAATTTGCTCTAAAATCTGTTCATTTTGAATTTTTTTCAGAGCGGGTTTGAATTTTTAAGGTATAATTTCATTTGTCAAAAAGCATCAAGGTTTTTTAAGAAAAACAGCTGTGTGTGCTGGTAGTTTCCATTACCACTTATAAGTAAGCCCAGAAAGATTAAAAACCTAGATCTGAGATTTTGAGTTTCTAGTAATAACCACTTAGGCACAGAAATGCTCTCAGACCTCCAAATGTCCCAGGGATGCTAATGGTGAAAGTGCTTCAGGCAGCTATTGATCCAAGCTCTGAGCCTCCATCTACTCTCTTCAGTCTCCCAATTCATACATCTCTTTTTGTCCAAAAAGGATAGATACATTTATTTATAGATATAAGTGTAGTTCATGGGAAGAAAGCCACAGCACGTGTATTTGGTAAAAAGCTTCCTGGAGATTCTGGTCTTGCGTGCCCTGTGATTATTCACCTGGGAAGGCAAGCCGTGCTTTCTGAACAGGGTCAGCACATGGATCCCTTTGTACTTTCTTGTCCTCCTTTCAGGCGTGATGCTCAGATAAATGCAATGTAGTCATTATTTATAGCAAGGTATAAGACAAAATCCTATAGGGAGTTAAATGTTTTAGTCCACAGAGGGTTTTTAGAAATTAATATTGATATCACAAATGACAACTACTCAGAAATGGTCGTGTTCTTTTCTTAGTAGTGTCACAATGATTTATGACGTAAACAGATTTTTTTTTTCCCCTATGATCTCTCTTGAATCTCAGACACTGTTGCTATTTCTGTTTCTCTGTGGTACTCATAATTGAATGAGAAGAGGGAGCAAAAAGGTCTCAGCTGTTTTAATTTCTGAATAGGGACATACACAACTAGGATCAGGGTTAGAACTTACTAGAACTCTCAATTTTTTAAAATGTCTTTATTTAAAAGACATTTAGTTTGAAGAAAATCCATCTATGCCAAAACAGAAATCAAATAATTGCTTTATCTTATTAGGGGATAATTTATAATATTTGTGTTTCCCTACAAGTCCAGAAAATATCTCTCAAACCTGTGCAAGACTCACTAACATAGATTTGCTCATTTTTAATAGTCCAATAATTTCATGGTAGGCCTTTTATTCATCAGAGACTTTTTCACATGTTGAAAGGTACAATGACTTGTATCATTGATTTCATTGTCGTTTTTTTTTTATTTAAAAGCCTATAAGGATACTCAAGACTGTCATGGATTCTTTTTCTTTTTATTCATGCTGTTATGGGGCGCAACTTAAGAACAGACCAATCATCACTGAGAAATCCAAATTTAAGTCTTTTATTAAGCTGGCTGACTGACTGTCTCACACAATGCCCCCAAAATGGCTATTGGGACAACCGCCCCCACCATTGGGTTGCAGGGGTTTTTATACTATAAATCAGTACATCAATCATAAGTGTCTGTTGCTATAATTTAAAATTACAGACTAACATCATGGGATCTCAAATTATTACCAGAAGGGAGGAGTGGTCCAAAATGACCTTACTTAGGTACAATTTAAAGATGGTTACTAACATCTGAACAATCACTGTTGACATCACCATTAACATGTTTAGGAAACTAGGAATCAAAAAGAGAACAATTTTTCATTGTATAAGAATTGCCATTTTGTCATTTTGTATTGCCAAACAACTCATGCCAAGAAACTATTGAAGGGTACAGGGGCAGGGTGTTCCCATGGGAGAAGCATTTCCTACATAACATGGAATTTCAAGGTAAAATGGAGTCTGTTTAGTCATTGCCCATATAGCCTGGCCTATAACATTTCCATGGAGTCAAATATGTCAACCCATCACACTTACAATCTAAGAACTAAACGTTTTTAGATCTGTATCTAGCTAAGGAAACTATTTAGCAGGAGTTAATACCTTTTAACTACTCACATCCTGGTTGGAAACCAGCATTTGTAAATATAAGATGGAGCCTGCAGCTCACTGGAGCTTGATTATTGGGACATGATGCCAGTTTTGGAGAAACGTGGAATTTTGCTTGTCAATGAGTTGCTTTGTTCTGTCTTGCTCAACCACAGTCACTAAGGAACTTCTTACTGCAGGCTCGGTCCTATAGATGTGGCTTTTACCAAAGCAGTACAAGTGAGGAATTGGAAATATTGCTCTGGAATTTCTCTCACAGGCTTATCAGACAAGCTTGTTTTTCACTTTATTATTTTTCACATGTTTTTAAAGCACATTTGAGCTTTTGCCAGGGCTTGGTGATGTTTCTTCCCCTCTTTGCATCAAAGTCCTTGTTTTAAGTACAATCCATGGATGTGGATTCTTGAATACCCTGAGTATATCATGTCAGTATTCTGTCCATGGTAATCTAGCTCCAATGCCTTGTAGCATGACCACTGGCCGAGGTTCTGTTCTAAATGGATTAACTTGGACTAGACACGATTCTATACCACTGCTGCAGCATGCATTCTACCACGCAAGTCCACAGAAACATATGTTCGGCAGTGTATTTTATTTGTATCCTGTCCATTTAATGTACATGTGCTGTTTATAGCAAAAAAATTTTATTATTCAATATTTTTTCACTGCCTAGCATTGAAATTCAAAATAATTCTACATTTTTTTAACTCCACTGATTGCATTTAACATGCTAGTCTGCAAGGCCAGAACCCTGGGAATCATCCTGTCAATGATTAACTAAGTCCTATTAGTATTTCAGAAGCTAATTCCTCCTTTCTCAGAAAGGAGAAATTTCTAGTACCCATTCAGTCCTTGGATCTCTAACATGAGAACTGCACTAGCCTCCTAGGTTGACTGTCTGTTTGTTCAAGTATTCCTGTCAAAACTGTCCTCCACAGAGACCAGTAATCAATCTATGTCATGTTTGATTCCCTGCTTAAAAGTCTAGTGCTCTTGGGAATCAGTGAAGTAGAATGAAGCATCAGAATCATCTGGGAAGCATTTAAAATATGTACTCCTGGCCACATTACAGAGATCCAATTCAAAATTGACAAATTTGAGACCACTGCTCAACCAGTGGTATGCCAACTGCTTAACTTGACTTTCTAAGACTTGAACATTGTATTCCTGCTCAATTTCATTTCCTATCAATCTTCACTGTTCATTCTACCCTCAGGATAACTATTTACAGATTTCTGCATTGATAACATTTCATGACTCCATGTCATTCCTTATTGTGCTCTCTTTGTCTAGAACATCCCCAACTCCCCCTAATATAGCACAAAACCTGCTGTATACTAAGTAGGAACCTAACAATATGTGAGAAATAAAATTCTCACATTAGCCACATAAAACAAACCTCTCTCTAGTTCATCAATATAATGTTCAGTTTTAAATATTTTATAATTTTAATATTTTATAATTAACATTTTAATAATTTTAAATATTGAATATTAAAATCAAATTTTATAGAAAAGCCAAAATTTTGAGAAATATCAAAAGCACCATAAAAAGGTAGTAAACAGTTCTATGCTTCCACATTTTTGGTATTTGCTTTTAATAAACCCTTCTCTCCAGAGGTCGCCAAGCCTATTAGCATAGAATGTTTACTATTATAATATTGATGTTTGAAAGATTGAGGAAGTGGAGAGAGATTCTGAGCATAGGGCAGAACCTCCCAAGTTGCCAAATCTGCAAGGAAAATGGAAAGGCCTATTCTTAGTACATACTTGTTTTTAAAACAAAGAAACTACCACTTGAGACCATGGAGCTGGAGGTGACAAAGATTTCCATGCATAATTTATTCTAATACCACTAGCACTAATTTGGATTGAGTTGTATGAACATAGATCATGAAACAAATTCCTTTTCTTAACTTGCTGTGGAATAGTAGAAGGAAAGTAGAAAGGTGTCAGCAATTGCCCATGTCTACTAGGTCATTTCTGTAAATATTCAATGTTCTGTTATAATTTATATCACATGTAGATATATGAACCCTGATATATGTGTGTGTTATATCTATCTTTATATATCTGCCTATTGCATTATGGCTATGCTCCCAATTATTTTGCCATTCCTTATGACAAAATTCCTTGCATTTTTCTCTCTGCAAGCTGTTTTCTCCTTATATTTCTTCTAAACACATTGAAATTTCTTTACTCAATGTCATCAATGACCTCCATGTCACCAAACTCGCAACCAATTCTGTTTTCATCTTATTTGATTTCTCAGTTGTAGATGACCAGTTAAGCATTCCGTGTTAAAGAAATACTTGATTGGCTTTCTAGGAAGCTATCTTCTCTGGATTATCCTTCTTTTTTAAAAATTTTTCTTTGTTATTCTTATTTATAAATGACAGTAGAATATATTTTGACATATTATACATACATGAAGTATAACTTCCCATTCTGTGGATGTACATGATGTGGAGTTACACTGGTCATGTATTCATATATGAACATAGGATATTTATGTGACATTCATTCTACTCTCTCCTATTCCCATTCTCCCTCTCTTCCTTCATTCCCCCTTGTCTGATCCAAAGAACTTTTTTTCTTCTTTTCCCTCCCCGCCCATCTGCCCTTCATTGTGTGTTAGCATCAGCATATCAGAGAGAACATTTTTGGAATTGACTCATTTCACTTAGCATGATATTCTCCAGTTCCATCCATTTATAGGAAAAGTGCCATAATTTCATTCTTTTTTATGGCTGAGTAATATTCCACTGTATTTATATATCACAATTTCTTTTTCCATTCATTTGTTGAAGGACACCTAGGCTGGTTCCATAGCTTAGCTATTGTGAAGCAAGTTGCTATAAACATTGATGTGGCCATGTCAGTGTAATATGCTGATTTTAAGTGCTTTGGGTATATGCTAAGGAGTAAGATAACTGTGTCAAATGGTGGTTCCATTCCAAGTTTCCTGAGGAATCTCCATACTGCTTTCCATAATGGTCATACCGGTTTACCAGTCCCACTAGCAATGTATGAGTGAACCTTTTTTCCCACATTCTCACCAACATATATTATTCATTGTATTCTTGATAATTGCCATTCTAACTGGAGTGAGATGGAATAAGTGTAGTTTTAATTTATATTTCTCTAATTGCTAGAGGATTGAACATTTTTTTCATATATTTGTTGACCAATGATATTTTTTCTTTGGTGAAGTGTCTGTTCATTTCTTTTGCCTATTTATTGGTTAGGTTATTTTTGTGGTGTTAAATTTTATGAGTTCTTTATATATCCTGGAAATTAATGTTTTATCTGAGGTCCAGATGGCAAAGATTTTCTCCCATTCTGTAGGTTCTCTATTCACATTATTGATTGTTTCCTTTGCTGTGAAGAAGCATTTAGTTTGAGACCATCCTATTCTTGATTTAACTTCTTGCACTATAGGAGTCTTGTTGGGTCTCTGGTCTAATGCCTAGGTCCTTGATCCACTTGGAGTTGAATATTTTACAGAGTAAGTAAATTTCATTCTACCACATATGGATTTCCAGTTTTCCCAGCACCATTTGTTGAAGAGGTTATCATTCTTCTTTCTCCGATGTATGCTTATGGTACCTTTGTCTAGTATGAGATAACTGTCTTTATGTGGGGTTGTCTTTGTGTCTTCTATTCTGTACCACTGTTCTTTATGTCTGTTTTGGTGCCAATACCTTGTCATTTTTGTTACTATAGCTCTGTAGTATAATTTAAGATCTGTTATTGGGATGCCTCCTGATTCACTTTTCTTACTGAGAATTGCTTTGGCTTTTCTGAGCCGCTTTTTCTTCCAAATGAATTTCATGACTGCTTTTTCTATTTCTATGGAGAATGTCTTTGGAATTTTAGTAGGAATTACATTTAATCTGAATAGCACTTTTGGTAGTATGACCACTTTGACAATATTAATTCTGCCTGTCCAAGAACATGGGAGATCTTTACATCTTCTAAGGTCTCAATCGATGGCAGAAAAAGCATTTGACAAAATACAGCATCCATTCATAAACACTAGAAAAACTGGGGATAGTAGGAACATTCTTCAACATTATAGCAGTTATGTATGTTAAACCCAAGGTCAACATCATTCTAAATGAAGAAAAATTGAAAGCATTCCCTCTAAAAACTGGAACAAGACAAGGATGCCCTCTTTCACCACTTCCTTTCAACATAGTCCTTGGGAATTCTAGCCTGAAGAAATAAATTAAAGGAATACGAATAGGAAAAGAGGAACTCAAACTATCCCTATTTGCTGATTACATGAATCTGCATTTAAAAGACCCAAAAAACTCCAACAGAAAACTTCTAGAACTTATAAATGAGTTCAGAAAAGTAGCAGGACATAAAATTAATACCCATAAATCACTTGCATTCCTATACATCAGTGATGAATCACTGAAAGAGAAATCAAGAAAACTATCCAATTCACAATAGTCTTAGGAAAAAAAATGTCTAGGAATCAATCTAACAAAAGCGGTGAAAGACCTCTACAGTGAAAATTATAGGACTCTAAAGAAAGAAATCAAAAAGATCTTAGAAGATGGAAAGATCTCCCATGTTCTTGGATTACCCTTCTGTTCTCTGTTCTTCTGTCCTCTTCTTAACTTTGTTCTTCTGAATCTCAAGACCTAGATGACTCATGGGGTTTGGTCCTTGTAATGCCCTTTTAATTTTTTTAAATAATACACACTTACTGGCTAAGTGTTGTCATCTCTCCAAAGAGCTTTAGATGCCATCATTATGTAGACTTGTATTTCTAACCCAGAGGTCCCTTATGAGTTCTAGACTCATATATAACATATGATTACTCTATTGACATATTTACTATATGTTTATAGATTTCTCAAAGTTTAATATGTCTACATTTTTTTCCTTTATTATTATTAGTAGTAGTAGTAGTAATAGTACTGGAGATTGAAATCAGATGCTTTAACACTGAACTATAACCCTAGTCCTTTTTTATTTTGAGACAGGGTCTTGTTAAGCTGCAGAAGTCCTCCCTAAATTGCTCAGGTGGGCCTCAAACTTGTAATTTTCCTACTTACCCTCCTGAGCCTTTGGGATTATGGGGATTATGGGCATGCACCAGTATTGCTATTTTCCTTTTTTTTTTTTTTTTTTTCCCATACCTAGGGAGGAGAGGGTTTCAAGTAGAATGAAGCAAGATGGTATGAAATTCCAACCCTTTTGGGGAAATTTTTTTTTTTTTTTTTTTTTTTTTTTTTTTTTTGTGATGCTAGGGATTGAATCCAGGGCTTTGTGCTTGCAAGGCAAGCACTCTACCAACTGAGCTATCTCCCCAGCCCCGGAAATTTTTAATATATATATTTTTTCCTTTGAACAGGAGAAAATTGTTTTTCTACTTTCTCTATTGTATTTCTTCCTAACTAATAGAACAGAGTTTAAAAAGACCTGGAAGACGTCTTGGAAGAGTTAGAGAAGATCTATTTAATTCTGTTTTAGTCAGGCTCCTGCACAGAAACAGAGGCTTTGTCTGTATTCTTCATTTCTTGAGTGGCATTACTATTAGCCCAAATGCCAAAGCTCAGAACCTGGCAAAAATTATGACTTTACTGGTCCCTTACTCTCAATCTAGGTACTTTAGGTCTATCTACTTTACACTCATTTTTTCTTGGTCATCCCACTGTCTCTATTCCTATCAGTTCCCATCATTTCTCTTGCAGACAAAAGTAATGTATTTTTTCTGGTTTCTGTGCTTCCTAACCACGGTCTTCCATCCTTTGCCACATTACTATTAGAGTTATATTTCTAAACACAAACCCATCATGTGAATTTAGTACTTAAAACTTACTATTTTCTATCCTTGAGATGAAAGTTAAACTACTGTGATTTTGTGGACTTGCTGAGTTTTACCTTTGAACATCTCTTCTGAACATTCTACAGTATTAGAATATCCATAGTTCCTTGATCTCAGCTGCTTTACCCTTTTCTGCAATACCTTCAAGTCTACCCCAACCCCATTTATTTGTTGTACTGTGTTTGATTCCAGTCTCCTATAACAAAATGCCTTAGATTAAATAATTTATAAACAACAGAACTTTATTTTTTACAGTTCTGGAGACTGGGAAGTACAAAGTCAAGGCACCAGAAATTGAAGGATCCGATCAGAACTTGTTCCAGTGAGACAGTGCCTTTTAAGTGTCCTCATGTAGTAGGAGGGAAGCTCGCATAAGATCCTTTAGGTGTCTTTTATAAGGACATTCATCTTATTCATGAGGATAGAGCCCTCATAACTTAATTTCAAAAAAGTTCACGGCTTAATACTAGCACAGTTTCCTCATTTGACTTTGGGGGGAACATAAACACCCAGATTATGGCAGGTTTGTATTCAAGAAAATTCAACTTAAATGTCACTTCTTTTATAAAGGATTTTTTGACCAGCTCCAAATCTGACACTTAGTTGCTGTTCACTCATTTATGGCCTCAATAAAGCTTCGATCCCCTTACCTTCTATATTCACACTCAAGAGGTACAATTCCTACAACGGTTCTTTGTATAGCATGTTTTTCCGACATCTTATTTTATAATCATATATTTCTATGCCTGGAACTGTTCATCTCCACTCCAGTCTATTCAATTGGCCTTACATGTTGCCAGTTCCTTAGACTTCAGGTCCATGTTGGAGGTCTTTTTAAGACAGAGAGAAGATCAAGTTGGTCCAGTATGTGAGTTTCCCAGAATGAGATTCTCGCAGAAGGCATGAAGGAATACACAAATATAAAAATGAAAAGGGAATAACTAGACTTGTTGAAGAAAGAATGTTCTAGAAATCAATGAGAATACTCTGTACTAACACTGCCACCACATCAGCAAATAACTGTGGGAACAAGGAATAATTACTCGGCATCTTAATTCTCTAGCTGGCAAAATACAGAGATTAGAGTAATGAATTAATAATACCTTTGTAAAGCCTGGTATGGTGGTGCATGCTTATAAATCCAGGTACTTGGGAGCCTGACAGGGGAGGATAGGGAGTTTGTGAGTTCGAGTCCAGCCTGGGCAATATAGTGAGATCTTATCTCCAAATCTCTCTCCCTCTCTCTCTCTCTCTCTTTCTCTCTCACACACACACAAACACACACATACACCCCCCCAAAAGTAATATTTCTGTAATCTGAAATCATTTTTAGTCAAATTGACCAAATTAAATTATTTGCATGATAAGGAGGAAAATCTTTAAAAAATAATACTTGTTCTGAATTCTGTAAAATGTAAATTCTTTCACTTACTTATTTATACTTCATTTTGTTTTGTTTTATAGATGAGTCTCATTATGTTGCCCACTCTGGTCTCAAACTCATGGGCTCAAGTGATCCTCCCACCGTGGCCTACAAGTGTATGTCATCATAATGAGCTATCATGAATGATTTTAAAGGGTAAACCCTCCTTTAGAAAGTAAAGTCCTTAGGTAGTAGTGCAGAGAATATGATTGCTGAAAAGTCTTATGCTGACTATTAAAATATTATGCTTCACCTAGATACATGGGCCAAAAATATAAAGACTTCAAAATAAATGTTAAATAATTAAATACCCAGCAGAGCTATAGATATTTACACAAAATCAGTCATATAAATTGCATTTAATGCCACCTGGCTGGTTTTAATAATACGAAAATGCCATGTGCTAGAACTAACCCCTATCAGAGAATAGGGCATTCTGATTCTTGCAAGCAGTTATTTTCATGAAGTGTCCAAGAATAACACAATTTTGAGGACTTGAACAATTTAATCTGAAGAAAAGAAAATAGTATGGTATTTAAAATAAGCAAATATTTGCTCTGATTTACAGGGGGAAAAAAAGGTTCACGAAACCCCAGAAGATATAATTCATGAAGAAGGGTATAAAATGGGCACTGGGTTTATGGTGAAAAGCTATTCCTAAATCTTCAGAGCTCAGTCCCTTTTATGTGACCACTTATTTTTTCTTCTATCTTGGCCTACCTTATCGAAAACAGAAATATGACTGAATTCTAAGAGAAGGGTTTAAGAACAGAAAAATTTACTTGTGTATGAATTAATTGTGTTTTGAAGATGAATGTAAAAATATATAGAAATACAGTGTTGCTTTAAAAGTTGCCAAATCATAATAATTATGTGTCAAAACTGTCATCAGAAATTATTTCCCCGATTAAGGGTGAGTGAAGAGACTAACTGTTTAAGGAAGGCCCTTTTGAGAAGGCATCATTATCAGAAGAAAACCGGTAGAAAAGGCCTGAGCGAGGAATGAATCCAGTCCAGCCTGAAAAAAACTCTGCTCCAGGTTTGAAAAATCACCCCATCCTCCTGGGTAAGTGAGATGCTAAGAAGCACAACTGCTTTTTGAATCTAAGTCTGCAAAGAAGCTGTAAGAGGGGTGGGACGGAGATGGCACCCAGGATCTCTGAGGCACCTGCTCCTTTCTGAGTCAGACAAGGGTCAGGAGCTGGACTGGGACCAGAACACCAGCAAGGCATCAGAGAATGTTCTCTAAATAAGACCATGGCGCTTAAGAAAGCTACCTACCTTCTCATCTTCTACCTCAGTTTCTTACTGTTCATCTACATAAAGAGTAAGCTATTCCCATTTGTTGAACTTTTTCCACTTTTTCTGACTTCTTTCTAGCTTATTATTTTTCTTGCAAATAGTTCATAGTGTTGTGTTATCCTACAAAATACAATGCAAAAAAGAAGTATTTATTTCTTACTGGTGTCAGCAAGTGTCCTGTTTTAAATAAATCAGTGATATCAGTCAATGTGAACAATTTTGTGATTTTCAGTACTTAGGTACAGAAAATGTTTTCTCTAACCCTTTCAGCTATGAGCAGGAGAATTAAATGGTCACACAGCAAACAAGATATTTTATTGTATTTACACGTTTACAAAATAGATTGGTAGTTTATAATTGATATCCTTTAAAAAAAGTTATTCATAAGTTATATTGCATTTTATTTCCACATTCTGTGTATCTCACTTTGAAAGAACTCTGTATTACAACATTTGCTCTCATAATCAAAGGGGTGGTTTCAGTGTTTCCCAGAGGATAATGATTCAAAATGTCTCTTTGCCAGAGAAATGGGCATCTATTGTTATGGGCTTCGGTTTCATAAGTGAAGATATTATTTTCCAAAAACTTCACCAAATAGAAACAAGAGTAATGTTTCTGGGATAATCTCGTCAGATGCATGACAGTATGGAAAATCAGAGGAGACCAAATGGCCTCAGCTGTGTGCTTATGAAGGGGAGATGCTATTCATCTATTTTAAAACACGTTTAAAATGAAGGCAGGGAGAGTGTGTGCTTGTCAAAGGGCCTGTGTGATTTGTGTCTGTTGAATCTGAATATCAATAAGGAGACGCATAGAGCAGCTGCCGTTGAACAAGACGACTTGGCATTAATGCACAGTACTGTGTAATCTAGGTCACCTTCTGTGGATGCACCAATGAGGTTGTTACTTGTACAGTTAACAGCTAAACATATATCTGAGACTGGGTGAAGACAGAAGTAGATGCTATATCTAAGAAACTGAAGACAAGTACAGAAAAACCAAGTCAAACTTAAAACATGAAGAGTAAAATACCTAATTGTAACACAGACATACACACACATGCAGGAATGCTGTTTAGAGATGTGTTTGTTAAAGTTGTTATTTAAACAGTTACCCTCCTTGAAACTTGAAGTGTGTTCTAGGCAGTAGGAAGTTGGGAAGAGATGGGTTATGTGGAGATGTGCAGGTGGGAAGTGAAATGGTAGAGAAAGAGAAACATAAAATGAAAGATGAAGTGATATTATGGCGTTTGATTAGCAGAGAATATTGTCATTTCAAAACAATATATATTAAAATTTCTACTGCAATTTGCTATGAGGGAGATGAATGTGTAAACTCTAAACCTTAAATAGTTTTTGGTGGTATCATAACTAAGAACAGATAATTATATACATATCATTTCCATTTTCTTTTTTTTTTTTTTTGAGTGGGTAGTAGTTATTATACTGATAGATTCTAAAATAAATACTTCATAATTCCTTGATTTATTTTCCAACATAACATTCTATTAGTTTGATTCTATTAGTTAATCTGAAGCTTCATTTTATTCAATTTTTAAATAGTCAGATTTTTACCGTATTCATCTATTTTCTGGAAAGTTATGTTGATATTGCCTTTCTACTCAGAACACTTGGTTTGGTTTTTATACATCTGCTATTTTCTTAAATCTGACTTTAAAACTTTCAGCAAACTAGTTCCGGTTTTCTTATTCATGCTTATAATGTACTACTCTTAACATAGATTCTACGTTCTAAACAAGTAAATGAATTAACATCTAATTGTAAAAATGGCTAACATTGCATTAAACATTTTCTGTCTGCTATATTCCATTCACTTATCACAGCAATACTATAGGATAAATGTGACTATAATCGTCTGCATTTTACTGAATTGAAAACCAGGACTCAAATCACCAGACCAGTTTATCTCAAACTTTGGCACTTGTCAGAGAGCTGGGACGCTTGTTTAAGATGCAGGCTTTCAAGTCCAGTCGCAGGTATTTAGTGTGTCTGTAGTGGATTCCAGGAGTCTATAATTTTAACAATCTCTCCATTTCAAATGTAGTGGTCAGAAGCTCTGAATTATAGAATAAAAAAATACAATAAATTATGTAAGTAAATAAACTGAGAGCCCGCTACCTTAAGATGCAAGGAATCATCAGAAGAATTCATCTTAAACATATTCCCATCTTCACAAAGATTATTTAAGAGAAATGTAATCCATGTGAAATTTCTGAGTGTTATTCCTATCTATACATCTAACTGCCACCTCACGTAGAATTTATCATTAATTCCATTTTATGGTTGAAGAAACTGAGGCACATGAAGGTTTATTAAGTGATCCAGGGCCATACTACAAATGAATGTTGGATCTGGGATTTGAACCTGGAGGCCTGGCTCTGTAGTCTGGGCTCTTAATTGACATGCACTGACTTACATGAAGTGATAATACATAAGGGCTTTAATACTCCAGTCAGATTATAAGCACACAGGAAATTTCAGTTAATGTCATATTAGTTGAAATTAATAATAGTTTTTCCTTTTGCACCTTGAGTAGAGAGCCCAATTTTATTACATTTAAGCTTTCTTTCCTTTCAGTAAAAAAATTAAAAAAATATTTTCACTTTATAACTCTACAGGAAAATACAAGATCTGAAATTCTCAAAAACAAAAAAAGAAAAAAGATATATATTTCCTTAAATTTAAGGGAAGTCACCTCTAGCTTCAGAGTATTTTTTTTTTTTAAGTTGTGCCTTGTTCTTCTATCAGGTGGATGGTGTTTATGTGGTTTGTCCAGTGCCCTACAGATATAACGTCCTTCCAGTTAAGAACATGTGACTCAAGGAATATTACAATGAAGTTCAGAAAGTGGTATTCACTTCCTGTTCCTGAGCAGGCAGACATTCCTCTTTCTTGGAGTTGTAACGAATTTGCTCCCATACCCTCCTGATTGTTCTTAATGCCTGTAGAACAGTTTTGCAAAATTGGTTCTAATGCTTGGAATCAGTTGAATTTTAATAATTAAAGTGGAACTATTATTTTTTCTTTTGATATGTTAAGATAGGCTTTTATTAGTGTGAGCCTCTCCTCCCACCCGTTACTTTGTGACTGTTTTAAACAATGAGAGCACTTCATAATCAACCCTGTTTGGGACCTTGATATGAATCTGTTGTGACAGGTTTTAAAAAAAACTACCATATTAAAGCAACCATGAATTAGAAGAGCGATTTATATCTATCTTTCATTAGTTTATTATAGCTTGGGGGATAAATTGAATGTTTTCAATGTAATTGCCACATCTAGACTAATTTAAAAGTAATTATTTTTATTTATATTCAAAGCATTGTCATGGAAGGTAAATGAAATGTTTGACAAAACTATTACTAGAGTTACTTGAATAACTTCAAAAAATTTGGATAATCAAAACCCATCAGAAGTTACTAAGTAACTGAATTTGAATAGAGTTATCTTAAATAACAATCCCCTTTATTATCTACCTAAAACTAAAAAACAAACGGGATCTTTAAAGATAAACTATGGCTGATTTATTCAATCTTAATGCTATTATCCAGAAATAATTGAATTTTCTCAATAGCTCAGAGAAGGTAGATATTATTTATCAGAGAGTAATAGGAAAATTTAAAACTTTGATATTCACTATGCAAGTTAATATTCATACTGTGACATGTTATAAAGTGCCTAACATAATTATTAGTGCTAGAAAAATGTATCTTTGCTTCTTCATAAGTAAAAATAATTATCAGCTTACAGTAATAGTCTCTACTTCATGTTTCCTACATCATACAGCAGGAATTAATTTTAGTTTCTCTTTTTATATACTTATCTTAGGCAAACCAGATTTTTCTGGAGACTTGCATACTTCTTTCATCTTTAGTGATTTTCAAAAATTACCATAAATTCATGGTCATATTATAGCAATTTGTGAAATTTAAGAGAAGTTGGAGCTTCTAGTTCTATTTTAAATTTCATTGCTCATTTGTTAGGAACGCCCTGGAAAACCCACTTTTATCCTTTCAACAAATGAAATGAGAAGATTGCTTTTCCCCTTTTACATCATTCTCTATCCACACCAAGTATTCACTGTCTGTACTTACATTGCACTTTGAAGTTTTCTTCTGTGATATGTATCAAAATTCAAAAACATTGTTTTTGTATTAATTTATATATATTTACCTATGAGAGCATAGGACATGGCTGGAGGAACCCTGAGTGTCTTGCTAACGGATATAAACCAAGTGACACAAGGAATAGTGATTTAATAAATCAATTGATGAAATTTTTATAGCACTTGTTATCAGAATCTTCCATCCTAGCTACATTTTAAATTATTTTTTAACTTTTATATCATTTACCTTTTTTACAGTATCCTGGATTATTTTAGAATAATGCTAGAGTTACATAAAAGTTAAGAGGATAGTAGGGAGGATCCCATACTCCCCTACTATTGACATCTTACATTAGCATGGTAGATTTGTTACAAGCAATCAACCAATATTAAACACTATTATTAACTAAGATTCACAGTTTGCTCATACTTCCTGAATGCTATTTCCCTGCTCCAGTTAAGATAAATGCTATTTATCCAGTTAAATGCTATTTCCCTGCCCCATTAAGAAAGCCACATTGCTGGGCTGGGGTTGTGGCTCAGTGGTAGAGCGCTCACCTGGCATATGTGAGGCACTGGGTTCGAGTCTCAGCACCACATATAAATAAATTAATAAAATAAAGGTCTATTGACATCTAAAAAATATTTAAAAAAAAAGAAAAAAAAAAAGCCACATTGCTCTTGGTTGTCATATGTAACAGGCTCCTCTTGACTGTGACAGTGTCTCAGGTTTTCTTTGACTTTGATGATTTGGCAGTTTTAAGGAGTATTGGTCAGGTATTTTATAGTTTCCCCCATTATTTAAGTTAATGTCATGTTATTTCATGGGAATGAAGTTATGGACTACTGGGACAAGGATCACAGTGTCATTGTTATCATATCATATCAGTGATGCATATAATCAATGTGATATGTTCCTTACCCATGTGACCTTAACCACCTTGGGGGTAGTGTTTGTCAGGTTTCTCTACTGTACAAAAAAAAAAAAAAAAAAAAAAAAAAATTATTTTTTCCCCTTTCCATACCATGCTCTTAGGAAGGAAGTCACTTTGTGTAACTCACACCTAAAAAGTGGGAAGTTATCTTCCCCCTCATGGATGGCAGAGTACCTACCTAAATTATTTGGAATTCTTTGCATGAAGGATTTAACACTTCCCCATTTATTAATTTATTCAAGGGTTTATTTATATCAGTCAAGGCTTATTGATATTTATTTTATACTCTAGGTTGTAATCCAATGCTAACTAATTTTTGTTATTTAAATTGTTCCAGCTTTTGTTGTTGGGAGTTTTGTCTTTTTCATTGGTTACTATTCTCTTCTGACATCAGTGTGGGGTGCATTTAGCACTGGCTCTATGAGACATTCCAGGATCATCTTTTATACTTCTTGCATCATTCCTAGCATAAGCCACCATTGAAACAAGGAGCCTTGGTTCCCATAATTGCAGAATGATAATGGAAGCAAGATCTGTGAGGTATGCTTGTTGCTACTCAGGTATCACTTATTTTTAGTCCATGTCAGCTGACAAAGCATAGAAATACATGTGTGTATACTAACCTGTGTTTATGTGCATTTATATAAATATGTCTATATGTAAATCTGTACCTGTATTAAGCTAAACCTAAGTTCATACTGACACTTCTACTCCATTACTATATGGGACAATCGTACTTTCTCCCTTTGCTAATCTGTAAATTCCCATGCAAGCTGTGAGAAACCTGGCATTCCTTTACTTGTTTGCAATCAGCATATACATGTAGCAATATCGAATCCTTAATCCATACTCCTTTGCAAGACTACTGCTCAATTAGTGTACACCACTTATGCCCATTTCCTTTGTCTTTAGTTTTACAGACTCCAAACCTACTTAGATCAACACCATTTTCATCAACCCCTTCTGTGATTTTTTTCATACATTGGCAATACAGTTAGACTACTGTGTCAAAGTCTATGTTCCTGGAAATTCCTTGACCTCCTAAATGATTTCCTGAATTTGTATAAAATAAGGCTCACTCTTTGTGCTGTAAGTTTCTATAGACCTTAACAAATGACCCGTCATAACATTATGAAGCATAATTTTACTACTCTAAAAGTAACAGAATTTTTACTATGCGTTTTATCTACTTGTCTCTCTTTCCCTGTTCCAAACCCATTGGCAGCCACTATTGTCTTGATAGCTTTTCTTTTACAGATGTCATTTTGGAATCATACACTATGTAGCCTTTTTAGACTAGCCTCTTTCAGATAGCACTGTTTATTGAAGTTTCCTCCACGTCTGTTTCTGACTGGATAGCTCATTTATTTTTTTAAACCACTGAATAACATTCCATTGTGAAGAGGCATCACACTTTGTTTATCCATTCACTGACTGGAATCTTAGTTGCTTCCAGTTTTGGGGTAGAGTCCAAAGGCTGATGTAACAAAATGTCACAAACTGAGTAACCTAAAACAACTGAAATTTTTCCTCTCATAGTTCTGCAGACCGGAAGTCTGAAATCATAGTGCTAGTAGGGCCTTGTTCCCTCTAAGTCTCTAGTTGGACCCTAACTTGCCTCCTATAATCTCTGGCAGTGACCTTCAGTCCTTGGTCTCTGTGGCTTGCAGTTCATCGCACCAGTCTCTGTCTCTGTCGCTATTTGGTGTTCTCCCTCTGTCTGTCTCTTCCCTTCTTTTTATCAGGAGACCATTCTGTTAGATTAGGGTCCACTCTAATGATTTCATCCTAACCTGTTTGTATTTACAAAGACCCTATTTACAAATAAGATCACATTCACAGGTCTGTAACCCCCTTCTTTATACTGTCCCAACCTTGTGTAAGTTTAACTTTCTACTTTTCATTAATTGTTCAGAAATATTTTTTACACAAATTTGCCCTATGAAATTCATTTAGAGTCTGACTCATATAGAGTGTCACTAGAATTGTGTATTAATGTATTTTCACGGGACAAGCAGTTTAACTCAGTTCCCTTAATAAGTGTTCAATACTTTAGCATGCTTTTTCTCCCAATTTGTAAATCATTACTTGGGGAACTAGATCATCATATCTCTCATTATCAATTCAAAACATTGACTATAAATCATATATTATGTGTTGTGCTTATCAATATAATGTCATCTTTTTTTCTTTTATATTTTTGCCGTGTCAGTGAAGAAGGTGGTACTCAGGCATTTAGTAGTAGATCCTATGTTACTACTACCAGTGCCCTTTACAATTGTCTAAGGTTTCCTTTCTTCTTTAATAAAAAGTAGTGACTCCTCTAAAGTTTCACAGCAATGTGTTAAGTAAATTGTCTTGTATTTCCTAGTTTTCTTTCTGTTCTCAGAAAAATTCCATTAAAAGAAAACTCAAGGCAGGTACTTAATTTAACAAAAGTATGGGGTGCAACATGAGAAAAGACCTAGAGGTAGGAATGAGCTTGGCTGTTTAGGGCTGAGTGGTTTGACTGGAGTAGAAATTTTATTGGTTCTGGAGGCAAACTGAGGTCAGGTTCATTGTCTTTAGCCTTGAGGAAGTATAATTAATTAATCAAAACTTAATGCTATTCAATCATTTCTTCATCTACTGACTTATTCAGCAAGTATTTATTGGGCTCTAAGTTTACATGTCTGACATTGTCCAAGGTTCTGAAAAGTATTGAACAAAATATCTCAATCTCTGATATAGTGAAATTTACATTTTAGTGGGTTTAGACAGTATCCAAGTAAATAAGTAAAATATGTAATTATGAGTCAGTGATACGTGTTATGGAGAAAAGCAAAAGATGAGACACAGAACTTGTAAGCCATTAGAATAGCTCAGTGAATAATATTTGGCAGCTATTATAATAAGAGCAAAGGTCCTAAGGCAGGAGTGTGTCTACAGTGTATGAAATACCACAAGGTATCCAACAAAACTACAATGTTTTGAGAGAAACAGAACCAGTATGGAGGTGTCAGTGTTTTTACTATCAGTTTCTATAATACTTGATATAATCTTACACAGTAGCTACTATAAAGCCCATTAAGACACTGAGACAATAGACAGCTTAAGGGATAGACTCAAAACCTAGCTATAAAGTGATGTAACTGAGACTTAAACATAGGTTGGTCAAGTTCTAAGCCTCACATCAGCTCTCAAAAGCCAAATGGTAAACTTGGAAATTTTGCAGACTGATTATTGAAGCATTATCAGTTTCAAATTAGCCATGGTGGAAGTGATTACAAACACTACAAATTAGGATTTTGAGAAAGTTTTGTAGGAAGAAAAAAAATGAAATCCTAGGCAACTGAGTATTCCACCTTTGTACTTCTCCAAATTAAAAATGTTGACCATTGCAACTGATATCCCCATCTTACGACTAAAGTCTGCAGAGGTAAGGATTGCTGATATGTAACCTGGATTAACCTTGTTGTGTAATCTTTTTGGTTCTCCACATTATTGTCCTGATAATTCCCAGATGGGTCAGTCTTTTCTCTAAATCCAAAATTCTTTGAAACTTTAAAATAAGTATACTTTAGGGAAATTAATGAGAACACGGGGCTAATGAGGCTGTTTATAGTTTAATCTCAGCACAGTGCAGTTTGCTTTGCCCAGAGACCAGCTCTATACAAGTAATCATGTCTGGTCAGATGGTCTCATATTGGCAGCTTTCAAAGACAGAAAATGAAATTAGCTCTTAGCAAATCAAGTATCGCCACTGCAAAAATGAACTGAGTTAGTACTAATAACATTTTCATACAAGTGATGCATTAGTATGATTTCATGTATGTTCAAATAATTTTAGTTACTGTTTTCCATTCCTTTAATGTAGTTGAAGAACAAATATTTATATTTAATGTCAATTTTTGAATAAGGAGGATCAGTAAATTCAGATTTTGACTCTGGCCCACCATTGGTTAGTTGAGCATCCATAAATGGATCCTTTTTTAATTCTCTAAGTCTCTAGGTCACTCATAAAATGAAGAGGTTAGATTATATAGTTACAAAGTTTCTTTCAAGGTCTACATTTTACTACATTTTATGATTTCATGATTATTCTAAGCAGTTGAATTATAGACACTGATGAACAAGAGTTTTTTTTTTTTTTTTTTTTTTTTTTTTTTTTTTTTTTTTTTTTTAGTGACCTCACTCTGCATGAGCAGCTTTCACTAAGTTTCAGTACAAAAAGCAAATACAACTTTTTGTGTTAAAACAAGATTTATGTCTTCTTTCTATCACATACTGGGTACAGGTTGGCTACAATGCTACCTCATTTGTCATCGTCATTTCTATAGATTGACTGTGTCCTTCTCTCCCAAATTCATATGTTGAGATCCTAATTCCCAGCATAATGGCATTATGAGGTGGAAACTTTGTAGGTGATTAGGTCTTGAGTGCAAATTCCTCGTGAATGGGATTAATAGGCTTATAAAAGGGACCTCCAAGAGATTCCTTGCCCTTTCCACCATGTGAGGACACAGCACTGGCAGGAAGTGGGTCTTCTTCAGGCACCAAATACAAATTCTGTCTCCACTTTGATTTAGAAATTCCCAACCTCCAAAACTGTGAGAAAGAAATTTCTCTTTTTTAAAAGCCTCTCAGTCTGTGGTAGTTTGCTTTGGCAGCTGGAACAGACAAAGACATTCATTGTGGGACGGAAGCTGAAGGGGCAGTCACGTGTTGGAGAACGCTGTTTTCATGGCAGAAGGAAAGAGTAATGACAGAACAATTCGATGGCCCTGAGGTCTTTAGCTCAGCTGTGGTGTGTGTCACTTTGTCTTACACTTCATTAACCAAAACAGGTCACGTGGTTAAGACTGATGTCACTGGACCAGGGATGAACTAAGGTAGGAAATATTCAGAACAAATAATACTGTCTATTCCATCTTTCCTTTTATTTCCAACTTTTAGGGGTCAGTTTCTAAACAAGTTCATTTAAATAAGCATTAAAGATGTATATTAGAGCTGGGAGCAGTGGCACATGCCTGTAATTCCAGTGACTCAGGAGACTGAGGCAGGAGGATCACAAGTTTGAGGTCAGCCTCTACAATTTAGCAAGAACCTGTCTATAAATGATTGAATGAATGAGTGACTGAATGAATGAATGAATGAATGAATGAATGAGTAAGGCTGGGCAAATAACTCAGTGGTAAAGCACCTTTAGGTTTAATTCCTAGCACCAAATAAATAGATAAATAAATTCCTAGTACCAAATAAATAAATAGATACACATTAGAAATTTAAAGGACATTGATAAAGATTTATTTCAGCAACTATTTATTAAGTAGTTATGTGCATGAGCAAGGTACTTACTATTTAAAGACCACGTTCTCCAAGCATGTACTCTAGTGGGGAGGACCTGTGTGAAACTCTTCACACATTGTTATCTATGAGACAAATGATGATTATTCTTTTCAGATATAGAGGTATCTGTTATCTTATTGCAAAATATAAAGCTAGTCTCGTGACAGGAAGAAATACTTTCTGAAAGGAAATATAATCAACTGTGTTTTGAAACGATTAGCCCTAATACAATCAGTTATTCTTTGAGGTGAAGGCCAATTCAGATTTGGGGAATTAGCAAATACAGTTTGTAGATTAGAAATTCCTATTTCTCTCCAACCTAATTCACTTATGATTTACACCTCTACCAGATACTGGATAAGGAAGCAGAAGACAAAATGCAATTTTATATTTTAGATATTAGTACCTGGAAATGTCATCAAACACCCTGAAAAGCTGTTTAATATTTTATGGACTAAGAGTCTTAAGAGAAGCCTCTTTATCCTGTTCATTATGGTCCTGATTGTTTTTCTCTATGTTCTCCTAATTATAAAATAATTAAAGGATTAAATTATTTATAAGTTCTCCATTAATTATAAAAATAAAGAGAAATTTTATTCTTTTCATTAACTTCATTATATGCAGTTTCTTCCATTTTCTGGCTTCCTTTTTACAACTCCTGTATGTAACACTGAAAACAGGGAATGAATGTGTTAATTTTTTGCTTAATTACTGAAGGTAGCAGATAAGCTGTTGGAACTTCTTGAATTTCAGACTAACCCTAGACCTAAGATCATGCTTGCATGAACTTGATGTATCCTCTTGGAAGATCAAGAGGAGACACAATTTGTGTTCATCCTGAGGGACTTGATGACAATACTGCCACATGCCCTTTTATTCTCTTGTTCCTTATGTTTGGAGATAATATATTAACTTGATTTTTAAAGATTTTATGCTTCCCTTGGCTGTGAGATTTAACTAATGGCAGGGAGATGCTGTTATCCATCTTCTCTTTGGGCAACATTATGGGTCGAACTACACTGAGTGGTTTTACACAATTTATCTCATTAAATTCAAAGCTTATAGTGAAAATAGTACTCTTTACATTTTGTAGAGGAATGTAAGGTTTCAAGAGAACAAACCATTAAATTGTTGACTACTACATTTTTTTTGTTTAATCTGGGTAATTTTTACATGATCAGAATTTTGAATTAGTAATTTCAGTATTCATAAAACCCTTCTAAACCTTGGTAAATTGGATGATTTAGAACATTGGTCTCTTTTAATTAAATAGCCTTTTAATAGATACAGCATGAGAGCTCTATACCAAATTTTTGTTTTATAAAGTGAAGCATTAATGTAATTGCAACTGTCACTTATGTTTATAATTAAAAGTAATAAGTCAGAAAACATATGAGAAAGAGGTGCAATGGGAAGATAATCAAATTTGAAAATAAGTTCCACCTGTAAATAATGGTCTATTAATCAGTGAGAAATAAAGGTATTAAAGATTTTATCATGTATTTCATCACCAGCTGCATGTGCTACAAGTGTGCTTTCAAATATCAACATTCTGTTTACCCTCAAAGGAAATTTTCAAAGACCCAAAAACTTTGGAGATACACTGGCTTTTCAAAATCCAGGTAGTATGACAAACATATATGCTCCCAAGCACATTTCTCTGAGGCACTTTTTAGTCGAGTAGATAATCACTCAAACTGAAATGGCTTTGGTTACAGATTGTTACAAAAAACATGTTTCATTAATTCTTTGAGTCAGCTGCAGTCCCTACCATTGGTTTATCTACTTTCCAAATGTAAGGTTATAGTATGGCCTTTCTGTGGGAGATGTTTCGTGGTTAATTGTTCAAAAGTGGTGTATTTATTTATAAAGACAACTTTGTCTCATTTTTAATATGTTTTTGCTGTTTATGACATATCTATATCTATATCTATATATCTAATATTTTATAAAGTATATCAGTCAGTGAAATTGTGTCTACAGCAATGATTTGCATAATTTGATATATAACATAAACACATGGCAGGTAATTTAAATGACGGATTTCTAGGCTTCAACTCCAGGTTATCATTTAATTGCTCTTGGGTGGGACCTGGGAATCAAGTTCATGCAAGCATGATCTTAGATCTAGGGCTATTCTGAAATTCATGCTGTTCCAACAGCTCATCTGCTACCTTCAGTAACTGAGCAAGTAACTTGTAAAAAAAAAAAAAAAAAAAAAAAAAAGTCTCATGATTCTGATGAATATCATTTACAGAACAGATTTTTTTGGTGTGTGTTTTTTAGTTGTAGGTGGACACAATACCTTTATTTTATTTTTTTATGTGGTGCTGAGGATTGAACCCAGGGCCTCAGGCATGCTAGGTGAGTGCTCTACCACTGAGCTGCAACCCCAGCCCTACAGAACAGGTCTTAAGCAATATTAATTCATAGCGTAAGAGTTGAAGGAGTATCAATTCTCAAAGCATAGCAATGAAGGGAAGAAGAGGGGGAGCAGAGGGGAATAACTGGGGTGAGTATAGTGCATTTGGGACCTACTTATAGAAAAATGAAATTGAGGGAGTTAATGTGAGATGAGGAGTGCAGCATTCATATAAGAAAGACTTTAAATGCTCTAATGAGTTATCTAATAGAAATCTTCTAGTCAGTTTCTTTAAAGCTTTTCATATCATGACCATGAAAGGATAATAAATATACACCATACTTGCTCATGTAGTCAGTACTACTGACAACCAAAGGTGACCATTTGGTGACTCTGACATGCTTTAATTTGCTCTCTGTATGTATGTATATTGGGAAATGCCACTACAGATAAGGGAAAGCTGCAGATGGACCTTTAAATAGGAACACTGACATGCTCAGACTTGGCCACACTGACAATGGATTCAAGAGGGGCAAGATTGTTGGTAGAGAGACCTAGTATGAAATAATGGGAACCTCAAACAACATATTCGCAGTGAGGAGGAAGACATAGGGGTGAACTATGAGTGGAAATCAACTTAATGTTTGAGGAGAAATGAGTGAAAAGAAAAGGGAATATAGTGAAGGATAATTTTCAGGTTTTTAGTTTATGCATCTTAAATAATGGTATGGCATTATTTAAAACAATGCAAAAAAGGTAGGATGAATCCTTACAAATTGAAACAGAGTATTTTGAAATATCAGTAGGACATTCAGGTAAAGATGTCCAGTAGACAGTTGGAGATACCCCTCTAGAGTTCAAAGAAGAAACCCAATTAGGAGATAGAGAATTGAGTCCTCACTTTTATGGAAACTTTCACTGAGCCCATCCTTTGCAGTATTTTTAGGACTGGAACAGGGTACATGAAAAATCTAGAGAAGTGTTATAACATAATCTTACAATAATAGATAGATCAAAAGGCTTAAATATGAATGTTAATACCCATTGAGCTCCAGGACAAATAGATGAAAATGAGTGCAAAGATTATCAAGCAAAGACAGCTATAACATTATGTGTAATAGTGAAAAAATAGAAATAATCTTAATGATATCAATTACATTTGCATATGGTATAGTTCGGACAAGTGTCCTTCAAGGGTCCATATGTTAATGACTTGTTCTCCAGCCTTTGGTGCTATTGGTAAGTGTTGGAAACTTTAAAAGGGAAACAAATTGGTGAAATTTAGGTCACTGGGGGCATTTCTTTGAAGGCGATCCTGTCTGTTTGCTTCTTGGCTTCCATGAGGTGAATAAGCTTCTTCCACCACACACTTCCTGCCATGATGTACAGTTCTGCCACAGGCCCAAAGCAACAGGGCAAAGCAACTATGGATTGAATTCTCTGAAACCATGAGCCAAAATAAACCAAGTTGATTTATTACAGATATTTTTTGTTATAGCAGCAGAACACTGACAAACAGCATGTTTATATTAAGAAAACATGTCTGAAACAAATTGTATTCCTTTATGTTTCAACACCCAAAGTTGCTTTTAAAGAAATAAACAGCTCCAGTAATCAATAGCAAATTGAGGCAATTAAAATGTTTCGTTATGTCTTTTAAGACATACACACACACAATCCAGAATGTAATTCAGTGAAAAAGGTTTAAAAACGCTCTTTCTTCATTTTTATTTCTCAGTATCTTTCATTGTTTTCTGAAGTCCAGACTCTCAGTCTCTCTACAGATACTGTCTCATGAAGTCCTCATAAGTTCTTCTTTTTCTCCATCTTAGACATAAATTTCTACTTTTTCTTATATAACTCCCATGTCCTAGATTCTCAAATTCTCTTTCTTTCCTTTCCATTAGCTTGATTCTGTGTAATAACAGACCAGGAACAAAGCTTTCAAAAAAAATTTGTTCATATAGGTTAGAGGAGGAATAGGGAAGATGATCCAACAAAATCAGAAGTACTGTAGTGGGCAAAGAAGGGGGAAATAAGATCAACATGTGTCCCCCAAATAGCTAAGTGCAGAAATAAATGACACTGGAATGTTGTTATGAAATTTGTGGTATAGAGAAAAATGTATGGACAATGAAAGAAAAATTCTGGAGAGAATATCCTAGAAATTTAGTCATTATTGTTGTTGAATCAGATTACAAGATATTACAATGTTTTTATAAATATTGCTATAGGTTTTATATTTTTGAAAAGTAGGCAAGATATCTTCAATAATCATAGCTTAAAATATTTCTATTGAAATAAATTTGTTATAAAATAGATGTTCTAGCAACATAGAGCTTCTGATAAAAGAAGCATACACATATGTATACATATTTATATCAACAAAAATATTAAGGAAATATTTGCTGTCATTAAGATGTTAGAAATATATACTTATTAGAAAGGAATTAGTTTAAAAATATGTGAGAAATGAGAATGTTTATTTCAATCTTAAGCTGTGTGGCTTTGAACCATTTTACTTAAATGTTGGAGATGTTTTCTCATCTCTAGAATGGAAACGGTGATCATTTTCAACTGCATTGTAGTGTTGTAATAAATAATATACATGTAACAATCTATAAGGCTTAACTTTAGATTGATAATCAAATTGAAGATTCACAATAGGGGCCAGGTGTGGTGGCACACACCTGTAGTCCCAGTGACTCTGGACATTGAGGTGGGAGGATTGAGAATTGAAAGTCAGCCTCAGTAATTTAGGGAGGGCCTAAGCAAATCAGTGAGACCCTGTCTCTAAATAAATTATTTTAAAAGGGCTGGGGATGTGGCTCGGTAGTTAAGCACCCCTGGGTTCAATCCCAAGTACCAAAATAGAAAAAAAAATTCACAATAGTCTGCATCAAGCACCCAGTATACTTATCTTTAAAGAAATTTATGGATGAGCATCAGTGTATATATAGCAACAACCCAGCAGGTATCTCCTGATTTCCAGGCCCAGCCTTGTATGTCCCAGGTATTCTGCACACTGAATGTGTGTAGACACAAGGAACAACATTGACTGGATACTTCAGCTCAGAGAAAGAATCCACTTTGATGTTCTTTCAGCTTTTATATCAAGCCATATGTATGTAACTGATTAGTCACATCTAATCAGGCTTACGTGATTAGCTCCATCTCTCCAGGGCAGCTCCATTTCACTAGTTCCCAATTATTCATTAAAAAACCTTGACAATGAGTTACAAGTGCTTAATCTGGTAAATGGGACTCTAATTTATCTTGTATTGATATAGGTAAATTTCTTTTTATTCAAATAATTGCTGAAAATTAAGTATCAAATCTTCAGTCATTCTTGAGTCTAGGGAGGAACAAAAAGAAAAAGCTGTTAGATCTTTTTCTACTTATAAAATGCTCAGAATAGTAAGCAAATAAAAATCTTAAAAGATTTGTTTTTCTTTTCTTCATGTGGCATGTACCACAGGAGGGAGAAGACCACTCTTTTTTTTTTTTTTTTTTTTTGGTGCTGGGGATTGAACCCAGGGAGCACTCTACCAACTGAGCTATACCCCCAGCCCAAGAAGACCACTCTTAAAGAACAGAGTCTTTCCCCAATAGTCATAGCAACATCTTCATTTATTGAGGACCAAATACTTGGAACTGTGTATCTGCAATCTCTCATTCTTACAATACTTCTGTATGGTTCCTCTTAACTCTATTTGAAAATTGTACAATTATAATCCTAGGAGTAAGTGACAGAGGGAGAATTAAACCAAAACATCTTGTTATTTTCTCTAAACCACCTTCCAGGTCTCAAATTATCTTAGATAACTAAACATTTACTAATTAATTATTTGAAATTTATCTCCCTAATGATAATTTAACAAGTGTTCAACTTTCTGTCCAAATTATCCTAGTTATTAAAGGACCTACACACCTGTAATGAAACACAAATTTTCAAGCATCTTTGTACAGAATATAATAACATTTTCTTGGAGTTAGTCTTTAGAAATACTGAAGGTTATTTGTATCTGAAGACCACTGAGTACCTTGGGTGACCTCCAAATGCACCCTCCAGCCCTGGGATTGTATGAAGAAATCATTGGTTCTTATTTTTTTGCATTATAATTTTATAAAAGTTTTGTTTGTATCTGTAATTTAATGCAAAGCCATATGGACATCAGAAATAATGAATATTTAATTTGATTATTTGAGTCATCTTGTCTCTGGTTCCAGGGTAAAACTGTTTTGAATTCTATTAATTTTCTGCTTCATAGAAATTTAGAAATTTATAAAGAAAATCTTCATAACAGAACAGAAAAATCTCAAAGTAAACTTAGGTTGATAGATACATTTAGTGTACAATATTTTTGTGCTTTTGTGAAATTCCAAATTAATATTTGTATCATATATTCATAGGTCACAAAACAGGTGAAAAGGACAAGTAAACTGAATTTGTGGAACACAGCCTATATTAAAAGTGTTAATTGGGAAATAGTATATTGTTTAGAAATCAACATCCCTCACACTGTTGAATAATAAAAAGTGTGTATCTTCCTGTGTCTTGTTTTGTACCCATAAATTGTGTGTGTGTGTGTGTGTGTGTGTGTGTGTGTGTGTGGTTCTGGGGATTGAACCCAGGATCTTGTGCATGAGAGGCAAGCACTCTACCAATTGAGCTATATCCCCAGCCCAATATACCCATAAATTTATTATTTCATTGATATTATAATTTCCATCCAGTTAGTGTTTGTTTATGTAACAATTTGTTTGCTTACCAAAACTCCTCAACACATGGTCTCTTTCTTGATTTTTACTTTTCTTCCTTCAACATTTCTCTTACTTTTCTGTGGTTATGTCAATCAGTGAGAAATTCAGTTGAAACATCACAATCTTCTCTTTCGTTTCTGAATGATATTTTATTTTGAAGGTATCATGTCTTTTTCATTAGGCCACTAATTTTTTTTTTTTTTTTTTTTTTTTTTTTTGTGCAGAGAATTATACTCCTCACTGTAATTAGTTCTTCTCTTGGTACTCTCTATTTCCTTTCTGGTTTCTTTTCATTTTTCGTTTCTTCTTCTTTGTCTTTTTTTTTTTTTTTTAACCTTTCTCGTTTCTTAATACATTCTCCTCAGCTTCAGTATGTTGTGCTATGCCTCAGTTGTGGGTTTATTTTTACTTCATTTATTTCTTTTTCTTTTTTCATCAGTGCATTGTAATTATACATAATAGTGGGATTCATTGTCTTTATTTTAAATTTTATTAATTATGTGTAAGACTTTCTGAGTTTCTCCAATCCAAAGTTTCATAAATCTCATGAGTTTGGGAAAAACCTGGGACATTACTTTCAATACTCTCTCATTTTCACCCTCTTTGTTCTATTTCTTGATATTATTTTTAGATGAATTTTGGAGTTTTTTTTCCTATCCTTGATAACTGTTAACCTTGCTAATACATTTTTTTCTTTTCAGCTGTGTCTATTATGGTCTTTAATTTAATGGTTGAGTTTACATGTCAGTGGTGACATTTTTCTTTACAACAGGTCTATTTGCCTTTTAACATAATATGCCATATTTTGTGTTGCAATTTAAATTTCTTTCAAGATAGATAGCTATATCTTATATAGTTATTTATTTTATATGACAGTTATATATAGTTTTATATCATATAGATAGCTATACATCTATAACTATTTATATGTGTATTTTTTTACTTATTGTACATATTTTTCCAGGTATATGAAAGTCATATTTCTCAATGTATTATCTCATTACTTTTTTTTTCTTGTGATAGGGTACTGGGAGCCTTTTTCAAAAGGCATTTTAGAAATCTTTATTATATTTTATTTATTCTATGAGAACATTTTGTGACCTAAGTCACAGGAGCTTCTCTACAAAGATTTTTTTTTTCATGTGCTTTTGGCGAGTGCCCAAGAACACCACTGGCTCTGAACCAGTATGTGAGTTCCCTTCCTGTGTGTTAGTGGGAGGAGGATCTCAGATCACATGCTACAACCTCTGGGTTTGGACTTTCTGTAGATCACGTGTGAAAGGGTAGGCAGTCATTTCCTTCCTTCCTTCTTGCTCTTCCACATCCCTGACAGTGAGAAGGTTATTTGTTAGAATCTGTTTTCACTGAACCCTAGGTTTAGAATCTCCCAGCTCCTTTCCATAGTTATTATGAACCATGCTCCTGAGGTATGGGGTCCATTTTCCTCTTTTCCCCTTCCCACAAGACAGGCATGGATGATGAACCTGAATAGGATGCTGAGTTTCAGCCCTTTCTTCCTGGTGTGTTACCTGGTGACCTACCTTTCCTCCAGTTACAGAATTAAATAATTTTGCTTTATTTGATTGAATATTTCTGAGTTTGTATTGGGAGAATTTAAGTTTATGCATGTTTATTCTCTCACTAAAACCAAGTTAATTATGCATTCATTAAAGTAAAAATATCTTTATTAAAATGATATCCTATTATAGGAAATTATATTTCTTGTTCCTGGTTCTCTGGCAATAAATGCAAATGCATGTTTAATTGTGATGGACCCCAAATTGAGAAAAATTCCTTCTTTAAAATAAATACCTTTCAAATGAGAAATTAATCCAAAATATACTGTGGATATCAATCATCTCCATTTTCCAAATATATGGCAATCTCACAGGCTATCCCAAACTGTCAGCTTCTGTAAATTTGCATGTAATAGGTTATAAATAAAAGTAATGATTATAAGAATTGGAATGACTTAACATCCCAAACTTTAATTAGTAATATTTAAACATCCACACAAGATAGCATTTCTTGAATGATATGGTCTTTTAAAACACAGTTTGAATAAGGAAGATAATAATGAAAATATTGAAATGTGTGAGAGGGAACATGTGTGTCTTTTTTTTTGAATTCTAATGAATTGAATTGAATTTTACTTTCCTCATTACTGTGGAATAAGAAACAGGGTACTTTGCAAATTTATTCTAATTTTAATTGCATTGAAGAATTTAATGTTTACACATTTTTTTAACTTTCTAACATTATTTGGTTATGCTTTCTAAATTACTGTTTGCAATTATTGACAAAAACTCACATAATTCACTCAAAATAACTTCACATTGGGCACAGTGGCACATTGCTATAATCTTAGCAACTAGGGAGGCTGAGACAAGACGATCACAAATTTGAGGCCCAGCCTGGGTAACGCAGTGAGACCCTGTTTCAAAATAAAATGAACAGGACTGGGATTATAGCTCAATGGTTGAGTGCCTGTGACAAAAATAAAGAGTTTCAAATTATATGATAAATTTTCAAATTTCATTCACTTGGTTTCTATCTTAATCAAATCATTGAAACCTCATAACATTATTGGATATTAGATATGATATTATCTTTTTATAGTAAAAACAGAATTAACAAGAGAGTTTATATATAGATTTCAAGAGTCCTCAGATATTTGTCTTTTTTGGTTCCCAGATGCATGTACTGTACAAAATAGATCACATTTCTAGATAGCCTTTATTTACTCATTTAAATTTTAGATTACCTATCTATTTATTGGCATTATATATACATATATATTACACATAGATGTATTATAATAAATAATATATAACAATATATAATATTTCACATTTCATTAAATACTGCCCTTTCCTGCTAGCATTATTATAGAGGGTCTGTGAGTAGGTCAAGAGCTAAGGTTGTTTTACTTGAGGCTTTGGGAGGGAAGTCATTTTTTGTAAATGGTGTGAGTGATGTAGTCTGAATTCTTACAAGACCACAGATATCTTCCAAGCAATTTCCAGGCTACAGGATTCTGAATCCTTTTTTCGGTGGTTTTTAAAATTGCCTGATGTTTGCCTTCTGGTTTGCTGTCAGTCCAAGACTTGAGTGCGGTGACACAGGGTTGAATCATCAGGGTAATGAACATCTGAGTTGTAGATGACCCAAACTGAAAAATCAAAGCAAGGCACTAATTTTCCAGAGGAAGGCAAGAGCAAAGGTCAGATGAAGAGGAGGGATGACCAGGAGAGAGTCATTTGGGATATTCAGCACATTGAACCTGGAAAATCCTCTTGAGGCTGAGGGGTGTGCCTCAAAACAGAACAAAGATGTCTGGCAATACAGAATTTTTGGATTAAAATGTGGAGCCAGACACTCAAGGACTTTATAATATTGCTGTGCTGTATGGGTCATCATGATAAATTTAGCTCGTATTTTACCGTAACAGAATGGCTCAAGTCCAAGCCTTCATATCTGTAGCACCGAAACCTTTAATAACTGCTGTATATCTGAGCAGTTTTATTTCAGTCACCCTCCTTTCTTCCCCCCACATGATTAAGATTTGTTAATGGAGATATTTGTCAGACAATACAAGATTGTGATTAGATTTTCTTTCAAGTGTGACTTATGGCTGAAGGTCTAATCTTATTTCTGCCCAAGACGTGGTATACTTCAGATGATTCTAATGATGTACTATGTCTTCATAAAGACAAAGGCCAAGCATGCTGTGACTCAGGGAAACAAGTAACTGGAGAGGAGCTACTTTGTCCTCTGCTGCTGAGTCTCAGAAAGATGGCATTCAAGTGCTACTGAGGCTTTGGTTTTTCTCCTCAGACAAAATAAAACATTAATTCATTAGTATATCTTATGGACAGAGGAGGGCTGTAAAAATATGAGCACCAGACTAGAAAACGTGAGTTATAAAACTGCCTAAACTCTAAGACACAAATTTCTTAATCTTTCCTGCACTGTTTTTTCACCTGAAAATGGAGGGATAATGTTACTAGGTGTAGAACAAGACAGACATTTTCCTAGCAGGTAAGAACTGGGGCTCAAGAACCCAACTGCTGGAGTTGAATCCTGCCTCTTCTGCCTACCAGATGTTTGACTTCAGAAAATTACCTTTGCAAGCCTCCATTTCTCAGACACGACCCTGTTTTTATAAAGGTCAATTGACATAATGGTAATGACTTAGGATAATGCCAAATAGTGCCTGTCACATACTTATTGGTTAATTTTAATTTCTAATTAAGTTAATAAGAAACTGCTAATTTAATTTTGTATCAGCCAGTTGAAACACTAAATTTTGTGTTTTCTTTTATCAAAACTGTCTCATTAAAGATTCTGAAATCACTTGTATCGTCAGGGAATAGAGTGATAGACTTCAAAAAATATTGAAGTGATTTAATATTCAAGTCTCATTTATGTGACTGGAACTGATTTCTTCCAATGGCTGCCTCCTGCTTAATTGACTTTTCTTCTTTATTTTTCATTCCAAATAAGTGAGTTTGTTTCTATTAACTTGGTCATCCCAGGGTTTGGATTTTCTAATCCTGAACTTTAGTTTCACTGTGACTAAGCTGCTGAATCCTGTACTGATTCTGTACTGGAAACACCTGGGCCATTTAAAACTTGCTTGCTGTGGTCTCAATTTTGTCTTCTGTTTACACCTTGTCTGACACTCCTGATATCCAGACTGTGCTCCATTCCTTTCAAATTATTTCCTTAAATTGATTATCTGATCCTAATTGTCTCTTTCTAGACTGAAAAATGCATATTGTGCTATTATACAGATCTATGAGTCTTTAGGAGTTTAGTCTATAAGATCTGGTGATTTATTGAATGTGTTGGGCAAAAGAGAAAGAGTCAAGGAAGACACCAGTATTCTGGCAGGTTTAATTGTGTGGATAGCACTTCCATCAACTTTGTAGCTGAGGTATGGGATATGGCAGGAGGAGAAATGTCCGGTGGGGAGTGCAGGGGTGGAAGATGATCAGTAGAGTTCACGCATTTGCAAATTGAGTTCAATTGAGGTGCCAGATAGTTTGTTGGACTTACAAGTCTTGAGCTGAGCAAAGAAAGGTGTGCTGGAGATCAAATTTGGTAGATTTCATCCTGCACATGGCAAGTGAAGATATGATGATTGAGGTCTGCTTCCCTGAGGAGCAGTCATTGTAAGTGACAGATCGAGTCAGCAAAATTCACAAAGGAAACTGCAGAGCTTAAAGGGGAAAAGAGACAAGTCAGAAAGGCGTGGAGTTATGATAGATAATAGAATTCAGCATCAAGGATTCAAGAAATGACTCCAGGTATATTACTGGTGACCTTCTCTAGTAGGTTCCTGGAGTGGTGGGGAAGTCAGATGGCAGTTGGCTGGGTACTGCATAGAAACTGACTAAGAATACATGGTGAGTGTGGACAACTTTCTTTAGGTCTGACTGTGTGTGAAGAGGGGAAGACAGATCCTGCAGCTATGGGGAAATGAAGGATAGATAAGGAAGGTTATATGTTTTGCTTCTGTTCTTTTGTTCTGTTTGGTAAGCAGTTTGATCTTATTTTATAAATTTGACCATAAATTTACTCTATAACCTGGTAATTCTACTCCTAAGAATACTCACTAGAGGAAAAAATCTTTACTAAGTATGTGCAGAAGGAAATGTTTACCAAAATGTTCAATATGGTATTTTTTCTAAAAGTGAACATCCCCAGAAATAAAAAAAAAAAAAAAAAAAACTTTTGAATTGAAAAGAAAATGAATAAACATATATATTTATGCAACAGAGTATTAGAGAATATTAAAAATAATGACTATAGTTATGTGTACCTAACATGCATGAGTCTCAAAAGAGTGGAACTGCATAGACTATGTAATTATATATTTATAAATATCAAAATTAAGCAACAAATCAGGAACATAAAGGCCTCAAAAGGGTCAAAACATTCAAGATGAGGGCAAAGGTGGAAGGCAAGGATTACAATGTGTTAAATATCAGCAGTGTCTGAGTCTGCTGGTCTGTCTTAGAATGGCTAATTAACAGAAGGAGATGAAGAAAATTCAGAATCAAGGTTGAGGTCAGTGATATAAGTGGAGTCCTGTCCCAGGTCAGGATGAAAAAACAAAAGATGAATTTTCATGATGAAATGTGGAAAAATATTAACTTGGGGCACGAGAGTATCTTAAGATCAACTGACACTAAAGTTGGCTAGTGTTAGAGTCCACATCAAATTAAAATCAGAACAGAACCTGTTAGTGAAATTAAATACCCCTTTAGGCAATAGAAGGAAAATAAGAAAGAATGTCAACTTCTTATTGGCTTACTATCCCTGGTACTGGAGATTTAACCCAGAGTTACTCTACCACTGAACTACATTCTCAGCCCTTTTTAATTTATTTTTAATTTAATTTTATTTTTTGTTTTGAGACGGAATTTTGCTAAGTTACCCAGGCTGGCCTTGAATTTAAGATCCTCCTGCCTTAGGCTTCTGAATTGCTGGGATTACAGTCTTGTGCCACCATACCCAGCTAAATTTCTCACCCTTTGTGAAGCTGCATTAAGCATTTTGTATGTCATTAACTTGGTTTTCAACTTTCTACTCTTCTATTGTCAGTTATTTATTAAAATGAACTCCAGACCCAAATAAATAGGCCAATTATTCCTAAGGAAGAGAAGACCTTGTGCATTTTTTTTTTACCTTGAAGTAAAAGAGTTATTACTACTAGCAGTAGAATGTAAAATAATGAGCACTGTAATGGTGCCATCTTCTGTCTATATATGGCTGTTGACATGGCTTAAAATTATTTGTCACCAAACTTTATTCTCCCCAAAACCTCTATTAAGTGGCCAGTGGGTAGTATTATCAATTCTGAGGTTAAATATGATGAAATTCAAATTCTGAGAAAGTAAGTGTCTTGTCTTAGGAGCACAATAGGGCCAGAACTAAACTTTAGGTGTTTTGATTCAGCTGTGCTTGGATAATATCTAAATAAGTCACTTTAGACTGCCCATATCTATTTTGCCTTTATCTTAATAGATAAAGTTATTTTTATTGTAACAACAAAAGAGAATCTTACATACTTACAAAAAACACTGTTCAAATCACAATATTTAAAATTAGATCTTGTATTTTGGAAAAATAGAAAGACAGTACTCTAAAGATCTTCTGACAAATCTTAAGCATGCATTTACTAAACATAAGAAACTATGCATTGATATGCAATAGCTCTGTTGGTGGAAAAAAGTGTAAGGTAATTCAAGTCAATGTGAATGCCAACTGAAACAGACCTTAAAATCCTCAAAGTACCCCTCTCAAAAACCGAACATAATGTACCCTTTAATGATTATTGTCTGATTTTTTAAATGTAAGTCAAGTGCGATTTGATATTTGCTTGCCTAATGGTCACATTTTAGAATATATTCATTTTAATTTTGAATGACATTAAAAATTTACCACATTTGAGTGGGACTGTTCTGTAAGTGGTAGTGAAGTATAGTAAAAAGAACACAGGTTTTAGTCCACGAAGGATAATTTATGCCCCAGTTCTGTCATATTCTCTCTTAACCTGTATGACTTTCACATTCATCACCTATCAATTTATCTAGATGCCTCTGTGGTGATACTAGGGACTTGACTTAGCCTTCATCCTATCCTCCTTCTATGCACCTCTTTGTAATTGCAGAATCTAGAACGCTAAGATCCACATTTCTTAGTTTTGTTACAGGTAGGGTTTTACTCATAAATTAGCTCCCACCGGTTATAATCACTCGGTAGGCAGCAGACCATTTCCCTCATTTTGACTGTGTCCACAGGTTTGCACCATCAGGAAGATAGGAGGGTTTCAGCAACTGCGTTCTATTGTCCACTCTCTAGCTACCTGGGTGTCAGGAGGCAGTCCTGCAAAAGCAGTGGTAACCCTCCACATTCCAGTGCTCATCCACCTGCTTTGTGATGGCTCAGGGACCATGTCCTCCGTACAGTGACAATTTGGCAATACTAATCCCTGGGTCATAGCATGGCATTGTGTTTTGCACTCTATAATACTCAGAAGCACCCTCAGAGTTAGTTCTGTAGTGTTGTCATTCCTGGAAATCCTTTTGGAGCCTACTCTTCCAGCCCTTCCAATGATTTCTGCATTTAATTCTCCATATTAAATCCAAAATATTTACAGTGGATTTTTGTGTCTTATCCTGAACCCTGATACAATATCTACGTTTGCTTTGTGCTCTAATGATTTGTTTTGTTGGAGACGAAGTCTCTATGTCTTGCCTAGGCTGACATTGAACTTGCTGTCTTCCTGCCTCAGCTTTGCTGTATCTGGGATTGCAGTCACGTGCCACTGTGCCCGGTTAATAGTGTTCTTTAAATCATGAGGAGACCGTCCTTATGTGGTTTCTAACCCATAGTCTCTAACTTATGGTAATTTCTTTAAGAAATTTCATTTTCTTTCTATGTGGAGTCTATTTGCAATGTAATCTTAATATTATCTAACAACTACCCTTGTTTGTTTTGAGTATATGGGAGTCAACTGTATAAGCATGAGTATATAGTAGTCAACTGTATAAGCATGTTTGTTATTGACAAAACAGGATATAAGTTATGAAGTGAGTATAGTTATTGGGTATTAATAAAAATAAAGAATATGCATACATATTTGAAAAACATTTTGTATAATGATTATTTGTTGTAATTCTGATGAATTAGAAGTTCTGACATAATTTTAGGAATATGCAAAGAACTACTTTCTAAGAGAATTTTTTTGGTTAGTATAATAACAATTACATATATATGCATATATATATAATTGTAAATTCTATATACACATATATTAACATACACATACACATAAATAATAAGGTTATATTTTAAAGCATATGATACAGAACAGTCCATGAATGTAAGTAATGAAGTAATGAATTGATTCATTTTAGAAACTGATATTTGGGTTCTAGAGTCTAGAAAAGCAAAACGTGAAAAAATAGAACTGAGCAAGCTCTCCAATTTTCAGGTTCAATACTGGGAATATCTTTTTACTAAATTATAGAAAGCAAAACCAAGGATAGTGGGAAATGAAAAGGAAGTCCTGTGTCCAGCCTGAATATTAGGAAAAATGTCTGAAAATGAACAGCATCTGGGAATATGAGCCAAAGAATCAGACACAGGAAAGCAACTTGGATGCAGCACATGCAAAGACATGTCTCAAAGGAAGCAGTTGGCCAGCACCATCTGGACATTCCAAACAGGGACATCCAAATTGGTGTGAAGCAAGCTGTAAATTCCAGTTTGTAGGATAATGGGTAGGTTCCAGGTGGTCAGTGGGAAATTATGTGTTCAAAGGATGGAAGTCATAGAAAAATTCCAGCCAATAACCTGGAGAAAACAAAGACAGCATATTTGAAACATCAGGAGCAAGAATCACCTTGATAATGGAGGCAGATTTCCTGTCCCAGATTTTAGGTTTTTTATTATACCATGAAGGGAAGAACTTATCCCACATTGGACAGCCCTAGGAAGCCAGGGAATTGACTGTCATGTACAGAGAGACAAAATATATGTTCAGAGGCAGAGCCTGGCACATTCGGTCAGTGGCCAGTTAGGTTTCTGGTGAGGCATTAGTAGTGCTGTTGGACTCTTGGAAGAGAGCTGTGCTGAGAGCAAGATCGCGCACAGACACCTAAAGGGACAAGAATCAATAAAGAGAGAGAAATTGGTTTTTGCTGAAAATTCACTCGCAGCAAAAGGAAAATCTCACAGAGAGGCATGATGTAAACACTTGAAGTCAAATAGACGGGGGTCTCTGTGCTTTCTTGCATCTAGCCATTTTTGCTGTGAACAAAAGCTCACAGGTGCTTGGGTCTAAAGCAGGGTGAATGGCGTTAGTCATTACATCCCAACAGAAACATCTGTATTCTAGTCACATAGTGTTGTCAGTTGTGTTTCTTAGCAGCACACTGAAAAAAGAAACTTGATTTGTGTGTGGCCTGACCATTTTTTCTCACTTACTGTGAAAATGAACATTAGTTGTGAAAATTTGAGTCCTTTCGCTTTTATTTGTCCCTTGCAAATTTCTTCTGAATCCAATGTAGTAACTGGAGGCAAAACATAAACACAAAAACAGCTAAAATTATTAAACCTTTTTGTTTGCCTTGTATTTTGCATACAATATTTTATTTTACTTATTTTTGGTACCAGGGATTAAACTCAGAGGTGCTTAACCACTGGTGCTTCCCCAGCTGGGGTATTTCTTTTTTTTTTTTTTTTTTTTTTTTTTTTTTTTGTTAAAATTTGAGTCAGGGTCTTACTAGGTTGCTTAGGGTCTCACTAAGTTTCTGAGGCTGACTTTGAACTTGTGGTCCTCCTACCTCAGCCTCCTGAGCCGGTGGGATGACAGGCTTGTGCCTGGCTTGCATATATTTCATGCAAAAGTTTTCATAGCCTAGTTAGTGTTCACAGAGCTGTGTAGTGAAGTTTTAGGCTCAGACTCAAGACTTCAGGGTTCAAGTTTCAGACCCGTTTCTATGTAGCTGAAACCTTGAGCAAATTACTTCTGTGGTCATCAGTTTTCATAACTGTTGGATGAGGATTAAAAAAAAGCTGCTTTACAGATTTCTCTCTCTTTTTTTTTCCTTTCGTACAGGGTTAAATGGGTTTATATGTGCGATTCAGTTAGTTTAATGCATGTGTATTAACAAAATAATGTGTGCTGAGCAGCATGCAAGGTCCTGGGTTGAGGCAAAGGCAATGAACTACGGATTTGGCCTTTGAGGTCTTGAGTCTAAAGGGGAGAGAGAAATAAACATAAAATATGTTTAAAATGGCAGGAACTAAAAGAACAGTGATTAGCCCAGCATGAAGTTGACTAAAATAATAAACATATTCAATTACTGTCAATGTTTAATTATTAACCTTTACCTTTCATTATTTTTACATGTATAAACAATGACCAGAATTGTCTATAAACTGTCACTGATGGGTAGGTGACACACACTGGTGGATTATTCATTAATCTAATGGTACTAGAGGCAGTGAAGAGCCTCAAGGATTGTGTGAGGTTCTGGTTCCTCCTAATTTGACCGGGTCCTGGGACCCTTCCAGATCCTCTATCTACCTGAACCTTCCACTTACCAGCTCTGTGATCTTGAGCAAGTTACTCAAGATCACAACCCTTTCTAAATCATACAGTTATTGTGAGTTTTAAGAAGTTAAATACAAAGTTTTTAGAAAAGCATTTTCAAACAATCTGGAGTCATCTATCAGTGCAAATGTCATTATTAGTATGAAGATAGTGGTGATGTTTTGGTATATTTCCTTTTTTTGGGGGGGGCAGGTACTGGGAATTGAACTCAGGGGCACTCAACCACTGAACCACGTCCCCGGCCCTATTTTGTATTTTATTTGGAGACAGGGTCTCTCTGAGTTGCTTAGGGCCTCCTTGAGGCTAGTTTTGAACTCAGAAATCCTCCTGCCTCAGCCTCCTGAGCTACTGGGATTACAGGCATGCACTACCTCACCTGGCATTTTGGTATATTTCTTTGTAAAATAGGGAGAAAAATAAAAGTTATCTCTTAATTGTGCTGTGAGGATTAATTTTTAAAAATTTAATATAATAGATCTTCAATAAATGCAAACTATTATGATGATAGTTATTCAGTAATTCTCTATATATTTAGCATTTCACAATACAATACCATTATATAAATCCAAAAATATGTATGCATGCAAACAAATATTTGTGTACATATATGTGTGCATATATCCTCACTAAGGCTCCAAATTAACACAGAGATAATAAATAGGTCAGATTATTCTGCTCACAATGTTGTGTACATTTCTTAGTTGAATCATTGGAATACTGTGGACTTGTGTGGACGATCTTTGAATGTCCTAGTATGACTTTGCTAATACAAACACACAAAAATTTCTCCTGGGTACATGGACTAGCATAAGATCTGCTTAATGGAGTCTTCATTCTTTTCTCCTATTTCTATTGTTTCCCTACCTTCATAACACTGGATTCCATATATTTAGAGAAATTTGGTTCTTGATTCTGATGGTTCAAAGAGAAGTTTACAGGGAATGTTGAGCCCAGAGTCCAATATTTATAAGCATACTTGAATTAATGAAGGATCTAAAGCAGTTAACATTAGCATTACTGGAAGAGGTGAGCAGAGAGGAGACAGACCTGGGAGGGAAAGAACCAAAAATGAGAGTTTGCACCCTGATAATTTTTTAAAGAGCCCATTCCAGTATTTGTCATATACAGAAAGTACTTCTCCGTGTGTGTGTACATGCACGTGTTCCTGAGCACCCATGTACATGTTTGCATATGTGCTTGGGTGTGCGTGCCATATTGATGAGGAAGGACATAACAATCTTCATGCCCTACTTTGGGAACTTGGAAAAAATAGATTATCTAGGAATTCTGTTTTCATGAGAACCCAGAACTCTGTAAGAACAGAGTATATAGAAGATTTGGAATTGACATTAAGATTCAATGATCAATGCCAAACCTAAGACAGTAATGAAACAAAAACCTGTATCTACCCTACTGATTTTTTTTTTTTTTTAAGCCAGTCTGACTGTATTACCCCACCTGCTCTCGAAAGAAGCCCTCAACTGGTGTTTGGGACAACTGCACTGGAACCTCTCTTCTATCGTGACCCCATGCCTCATCCCCATTACATGTTCACTCTTTAGCATATATGTACTACAATGATTAAGAGTCCAGCTCTAAAAATGATTGCCTAGTTTTTTCTTAGCTGGTTATCATAAGTTTATTGAAACTAATTAGCAAAACATGTATAGTATTTGGCCTAATATATTAAACACTGGAAGTAATAGCCCTTTTTCCCTGTGGCCTTCATACCTTAGTATTTTATTTATTTATTTACTTATTTTTATTAATTTAAAAAATTTTGACCAGACTGCATTTTGATTCATTGTACACAAATGGGGTACAACTTTTCATTTCTATGGTTGTACACAATGTAGATTCACACCATTCATGTAATCATACATATACATAGGGTAATACTGTCTGTTTCATTTTACTATCTTTCCTCCCCCATCCCCTCCCACCCCATTTCCCTCTACACCATCCAAAGTTCCTTCATTCTTCTCTTCTCCCCCGCTACCCCTCCTCTTTATATATTGTCATTCACTTATCAGAGAAAACATGGGCCTTTGGTTTTTTGGGCTTGGCCTATTTCACTTAGCATGATATTTTCCAACTTCATCCATTTACCAGCAAATGCCATAAATGTATTCTTCTTTATGACTAATATTCCATTGTGTATATATACCACAGTTTCTTTATCCACTCATCAATTGAAGGGCATCTCGGTTGGTTCCACAATCTAGATATTGTGAATCGAGCTGCTATGAACATTGATGTGGCTGCATCACTGTAGTCCTTTGGGTATAAACTGAATGGGATAGCTGGGTCAAATGGTGGGTCCATTCCAAATTTTCTGAGGAATCTCCATACTGCTTTTCAGAGTGGTTGCACCAGTTTGCAACTCCACTAGCAATGTATGAGTGTGCCTTTTTCCCCACATCCATGGCAACACTTATTATTGCTTGTGATCTTGATAATAGCCATTCTAATTAGAGTTAGATGAAGTCTTAGGGTGGTTTTAATTTGCATTTCTCTAATTACTAGGGATGATGAGCACTTTTTCATATATTTGTTGATCACCTGTATATCTTCTTCTGTGAAGTGTCTGCCCAGTTCCTTTGCCCATTTATTGATGGGTTCTTTGTATTTTTGGTGTAAAGTTTTGTAAGTTCTTTATAAACTTTGGAGATTAGTGCTCTGTCTGAAGTGTGTGTGGAAAAGATTTTCTCCTACTCTGTAGGCTCTCTTTTCATATTATTGATTGTTTCCTTTGCTGATAAAAAGCTTTTTAGTTTGAATCGATCTCATTTATTGATTCTTGCTTTTATTTCTTGCACTTTCTTGGGGGTCTTGTTAAGGAAATCTGGTACTAAGCCTAGACCCCAATGAGTTAACTTAAAAAGTTGCCAGAGCTGCTGATGCTAAAAAGTGGTTAAAAATGAAAAGCTGCAGATGAGCTGAAGTCAGCCTAGCTAGATAACAGGATGACCTTGGCAACTAATTTAGGCTGTTGCTAGGGATAATGGGGGATCCCCCCGACTGCGGTCAAGCTGACCTCATATAGACCAGTGATGTCTAAAACTTGGCAGCCAAAAGGTATCCTGAGATACAAATAAGGACAGAAACCCTCCAATTGTAAAAGAGAAACTGAGTCCCTTTGTCTGAAGTGTATAAAACAGCTCGTAAATTTGTGCTGGGGTACTCGGCATTGACTGCTAAGCTGGTCTGTGTCAGGTGCCCCAGCAGCTGCTTGAATAATCTGGTCCTTTTGCTCTTGCATAGGACTCTGGCTCTCTGGTGGTCTGTGGGGGACTTGTTGACTTGGGCATTTCACCAACAAGATGGAGATATAGGCCTACATTTTCTTCTATTTGGTGAAGTGTCTCAGGTCTAATTCCTAGATCCTTGATCCATTTTGAGTTGAGTTTTGTGCAGGTGAGAGATAGGGGATTAATTTCATTTTAGTGCGTATGGATTTCCAGTTTTGACAGCACCATTTGTTGACGAGGCTATCTTTTCTCCATTGTAAGTTTTTGGCACCTTTGTCTTATATGAGATAACTGTACTTATGTGGGTATGTCTCCATTTCTTCTATCCTGTACTGTTAGTCTACCTGTCTATTTTGGTGCCAATACCATGCCATTTTTGTTACTATTGCTCTATAGCAGAGTTTAAGGTCTGGTAATAGTGATACCTCCTGCATCACTCTTCCTGCCCAGGATTGCTTTGGCTATTCTGGGTAATGAAGGATCCTGAATGCAGTTTGCAACCCTCTTCTGGCACTGAACAGCTGTTATGCTAACATGTTTTAAAAAGGCAATGGATAAAAAGCCCATGTTTGTAAACTGACTGAAAAAAATAAGAATATCTTAAACTAGTGATTTTAGTGCATAGCTTCCTTTTAAATTTTTAATTTAAGAAGCACATGCAATGATACATGGTATTTATATACATTACATTGTTATACTTACCTATCCACAGAGGTTACCCAAAAGTGCAGGGTTAGAAGAAGACACTACATTTTTGAAAGCAAAATAATGAAAATTTCCAGGAAAAATTTCAAAGAAGTTTCTGCTTTTGAGACTCTCCTTTCCTTCTCAAGGAGTCAGTGAAGTCTAACTCATTTGGCAGTTTTCAGAATAGAAAAATACAAAGGGAAAACAGAACTCCAGGATCCAGAAACACATTATCTTCCTACTGTCAAAGACTGCTCTGCCTCAATTGTTCCCTTACACGGGTTGGAGGACAATGTTACCTCCTGTCTGAAAGTTGTTGGAGCCCTTCATCCACATACTGCTGCTTTTGCTGCTAGGCAGCAGACAACAGGGAAAAGTATCCCCAAGGTAACAGTGAGGGGGAGTCCCTTGTAATACCCATGTAATTAGTTTGTTGAACAAAGAGTCCAAGAGGAAAATGTATTTATAAATTTTTTAAATGTGTTTTTACCACTTGAAAGGACTTGGTGTTAATATCGGAAAGCTTCTAGTTCAATCAATTAGTGCTAAATATTTATTTTCAATGGATGAAAAATAAGTTATATACTAATGGATATATTAGTATTCTATGTGATTCAGTTGAGAAAAATATTTTCATAGCTAGACTATTTAAATAGCTTTGGTGTAACAAAAATTATTATATAGGGCAATCTAGGGTACTGGAAAATATATGTGCTTCTGTTTACATTATACAATTATTCATTTATCAAGTGAATCAAATGTATAAACCTAAAATGCTAGCTAAAATATTTTTTAATTTTTATCTTGACATAATTTGAGACTTTTTAAAGTAGATGCAGCATTATTCACAATAGTAAAGACATGGAAACAACCTAGGAGCCCATCAATAGATAGATTAAGAAAATGTGATACACATTTACAGTGGAATATTATTCAGGCATAGAAATAAAATACTGTGATTTGTGACAACATAGATGAACCTCCAGGGTATTACGCTAGGTAAAATTGACTGGACAGAGAAATACAACTACTCTATATCTCATATGTAGAATCTAAGCTCATAGAAACAGAAATAGATTGGGTTTCTAGGAGTTGCAGAGTAGAAAGTTAGATGTTGATCAAAGGGCGCAAATTTTCATTTATGAGATGAATAACTTCTGGGGATCTAATGCACAGCTTGATGACTATTATTAATAATATTGTATTTACTTGAAATTTGCAGAAAGTGTAGTTTTTAAGCCAGTCAGGGTTATGCATACCTGAAATCCCAGCTACTCAGGAGGCTGAGGTAGGAGGATCAAAAGTTCAAGTCCAGCCTGGGCAATTTAGTGATACCCTGTCTCAAAATAAAATAAGAAAGGTCTGGGGATGTAGTTCAGTGGTACAGTACCCCTGACTTCAATTCTCACTACTAAAAAGTAAAAAAAAAAAAAAAAAAATGTAGATCTTAAATATTCTTATCATCTGCCTTAGTTGTGCTAATCATTTCACCATAAATACAGAACACTGAAGAAAGAAATTAAAGAAAATCTTAGAAGATGGAAAGATCTCCCATGTTCTTGGATAGGCAGAATTAATATTGTCAAAATGGCCATACTACCAAAAGTGCTATACAGATTCAATGCAATTCCAATTAAAATCCCAATGATGGACCTTACAGAGATAGAGCAAGCAATTATGAAATTCATCTGGAAGAATAAAAATCCCAGAATAGCTAAACCAATCCTCAGTAGAAAGAGCGAAGCAGGGGGTATCACAATACCAGATCTTCAGCTCTATTACAAAGCAATAGTAACAAAAACGGCATGGTATTGGCACCAAAATAGACAGGTAGATCAATGGTACAGAATAGAGGACACGGACACAAACCCAAATAAATACAATTTTCTCATACTAGACAAAGGTGCCAAAAATATGCAATGGAGAAAAGATAGCCTCTTCAACAAATGGTGCTGGGAGAATTGGAAATCCATATGCAACAGAATGAAACTAAACCCATATCTCTCACCCTGCACAAAAATCAACTCAAAATGGATCAAAGACCTCAGAATCAGACCAGAGACTCTGCATCTTATAGAAGAAAAAGTAGGTCCAAATCTTCAACTTGTTGGCTTAGGATCAGACTTCCTTAACAGGACTCCCATAGCCCAAGAAATAAAAGCAAGAACCAACAATTGGGATAGATTCTATCTAAAAAGCTTTCTCTCAGCAAAGGAAACTATCAGTAATGTGAAGAGAGAGCCTACAGAGTGGGAGAATATCTTTGCCACTCATACTTTCAGATAGAGCGCTAATTTCCAGAATCTATAAAGATTCAAAAAACTCAAAAACTCAAAAAACTCTACACCAAGAATACAAATAATCCAATCAACAAATGGGCTAAGGAAATGAACAGACACTTCATAGAAGAAGATGTACAAGCAATCAACAGATATATGAAAAATGTTCAACATCTCTAGTAATAAGAGAAATGCAAATCAAAACTACTCTAAGATTCTCACCCCAATTAGAATGGCGATTATCAAGAACACAAGCAACAATAGGTGTTGGCGAGGATGTGGGGAAAAAGGTACACTCATACATTGCTGGTGGATTTGGAAATTAGTGCAGCCACTCTGGAAAGCAGTATGGAGATTCCTCAGAAAGCTTGGATTGGAACCACCATTTGACCCAGCTATCCCACTCCTCGGCCTATACCCAAAGGACTTAAAATCAGCATAATACAGAGATATAGCCACATCAATGTTCATTGCTGCTCAATTCACCATAGCCAGATTGTGGAACCAACCTAGATGTCCTTCAATTGATGAATGGATAAAGAAACTGTGATATATATATATAAATAAATATATATATTATATATATATATATTTATATATATATTTATATATATATAAAATGGAATATTACTTTGCCATAAAGAATGATAAAATTATGGCATTTGCAGACAAATGGATGAAATTGGAGAATATCATGCTAAGTGAGATAAGCCAATCTCAAAAAACTAAAGGACAAATGATCTCGCTGATAAGTGGATGAGGACATATAATGGGGGGGAGGGGTTAGCGTTAGGGTTAGGATTAGGTTCAGGGTTAGGGTTAAGGAGGGTGGTAAGATGGAGGAAGGAAGGACTGTATAGAGGGAAAAGAGGGGTAGGAGGGGTGGGGGGAAGGGAAAAAATAACAGAATGAATCAAACAACATTACCCTATGTAAATTTATGATTACACAAATGGTATGCCTTGACTCCATGTACAAATAGAGAAACAACATGTATCCCATTTGTTTAGAATTAAAAAAAAATACAAATATCAACATATCATAGCATGCACTTGTATACAATTTACATAGCTTATGCGATATGGCTACAGATTAGGGGGGACCATTATTCACTCAGATAGAGACTGGAGGGTTTTTATGCTGTGCTTCTTTATCCATAGCAACATTTAATACTATTCCTATATTTTTAATTCTCCTTGATAAATCAAATGCATGAACCCTCTTCACCAATATTTTATCTGGTTAAATTTTAAGAAGGTACAAACTCATTGATAAATCTGGATAAATCATGATAAATCTGGAGAAAAAGAAAGTAGTAGCAATAATAGTAAAAATTACACCTTTTCTGAATAAAATGTAAGAGAATATTTTGTATAGTTATGGAAAGAAAAAGATTTTTCTTACGACAAAACCTTTTCTGCATTAAAGGAAAATGCTCTCAAAATATAGGCAGGATTCTTTTGCCTGCAAGTTACCAAAATGCAATTTAAATTTGCTTTGACAAAATATAGGAAAAAACATTGCCTGCTTAATGTCATTAATTCATTACTGAGAATCAAATATTTTATGTGAAAATGTTACTGTATAGTAATGTTTACAGTGTAATATTCAAATAGAAAGTGTATTTTATATCAGCCACCATCCCCTCCAGTTTTAATAAACCTAGGTTAAACCTTATGCATAGAATGTACAACATTCTTATCCACCACTTAATGTGATGCTTAATGAAGAGTTCCTTTTTAGTGCAACGACTTTAAGATGAACATACTTTTTTTTTGACACTCTGTCAGCTTTTCAAAACATCCATATGTGATTCTTTCTACCAGTAATATTTGGAATTTACTTGAAGCTACTTGTGTACATGGTTGGATTAAAAATATGTATATGTGGATATCAAATGCTATAATGAGAGATGTATATATCCTTTAAGTTTTAGGCACAGAGAGTTGCTAACTGGGAAGAAATGGTGAAAGGTGTCTTATTTGTTCAGTTAACAGGGACGTTAACTGTTAACTGAACAAATAGCTTTTGTGTAACAAAAATTATTATATAGGGCTTCGGTTTCTCTCCATTGAACAGTTTGGCTTTTCTTGACATCTCTCTTTTTTGTCTCTGGGGTCCGTAGCCCTCCTTAGGTCTGTACTAGTTCATTTTCTGGGAAATTTATCCACTTGTTAACAGAGAGAGATCTTTGCTTTTCCATGCTTGTAGTCCTTATCACTCTCAATTTTAGAAGAAAAGCTTAAACACAAATTTCTATTTAAACATCTCTGATTGGCCTATCTGGGGTGGGCATCCCCTTCTACGAAAACTGGTCATGTGGTCCTTTGCTGAACAGTGTTCATGTAATTGTTTCTGGGGCCAGGACCAGCATTTATTAAAGATAATATTATAGGAGAAAGGAACAAGGCTTCTAACCTGTGGAAATTGTACATAAATCGTGCTAGGTACATAACATGAACTCAATATATCATGTACTATTGTGTTTCCCTCTAACCTTAGCATTTTTAAATTGAAGCCCTTACAAACAAAATAATTCAACCCATAAGTAAGAAAGAATCCCTGTCATTTATTGAACACTCATGGTTTGACAAGCACTTGGCTAATGACTTTCCGTGTGTTAACTAACTCAATTCTTACACTAATCCCTTGAAATAGGTACAATTATTTTCAATTTGCAGAGGTGAAAACTCCAGCTTAAAGCTAATGATTGGCAAAGCTAGGACACAAAACCAGGGCTACCTAACATAAAAATTTGATTATTCTCCAAGCCAGAGGGCATCTCACTGCTTGAATTTTGTTGATTGCTTCTGTGATTTTATTTAATATGTTCCTCCTTTGTTCTTTTTAGTTCTGAAATTGTTAAGAGTTATAAAATACAATTGATACAGGTTTGATTGTGTGTGTGTGTGTGTGTGTGTGTGTGTGTGTATGTGCGCATGTGTGTGTTTGTTTTGGCAAGACCATGTCACAGATCATGTTTTGTACTTCATCAGGAAGGAGAGAGTGTTGGGTGTTCTCTTTTCTTGTGTTATCAGCAGTCATTAATTCATTGGAAGTTGCAAAATATTAACACCTTAATTCTATCATTTCCTTTTCAGCTATTAACTGTAATACATCTGTACCTATTATTGGTTATCCCTAAGTATAGTTCGCATAGGAAAGGGGACATGTGTGCTCCGTTTTTCCTTTATTTGCCAATATTCAACATGAACTGTTTTCTCAGTATCCTGCAAAGGTAAATCAACACGTTCTTGTTTATTTCTTTTAATCAAAAATTTCCCAAACACCAGTTCTTTGTTTCTTATTGATTTGCAGGAGCTCATTTTCTGAGAAATATCCTGAACTCTTTTTCTTGTCTTTTAATTTTTGGATGCTGTCTCTTTTTCATACAGAAGCATTTACATTTTATACAGCCAAGTCTAAGTAAAAGCCGAGTGGTTTCTTCTATATTCTGCTTTTCATTTCTGTAAGTGGAAACTAAACATCATGCTCTAGATTTCACACAAACAACATAACTTGGGCATTGTTGCTTCATATATGAAAAGATGGAAGAATTTTAAACTTCTTTGAAAAAAATACAATAAATATAAAAAGAAACCTTAGCATGGAAGGATAACTACATAGTCACACTTTTTTAGTTGATATTCAATAAAGCATACCCCAAATCATAAACACCAAGTATGTATGTAATCTGTGTCATTCATAGAACACGACTTAGGTAGGAAAAGACAATATGTTTACGAAACAGGGAACCAACCACATTCACTCAAATTAGAAAAAAGACACTGTTTAATGTTGTGCTTCTTTATCTATAGCAAAATTTAATATTATTCTTGTATTTTAATTCTCTTTAATATATCACAGGCATGAACCCCTTTCTACAGTGTTTTGTCTGGTTAAATTCTAGGAAGGTACAGATCTATTAAGTAAACTGGGAAACTCAAAGGTTGAATATTTTCTCTCCTATGTGGAAGCTAGAGCAAAAAAGGAAAGGAGGAGGGAAGACTAGGAGACATAAAGAACCAATAAAATACACATTAAAAGATGAGCAAAAGGAAGTTATTAGGGTAGAGGAAGGAGAATGGGAGGTAGGAGGACAGGAAGGAAAAGGGGGATCACGAACTGAAATCAATTTCCACGCATGTATGAGTTTGTTGGGGTGAACCCAACCACTGTATATAACTATAAAGCTCTAATAAACAACAACAAAAACAATAACAAAAAAAGAAACCCAAAACAAAAAGGAAGTAAGGGAATTGCTGGAAGAGAGAGACAAGTAAGAGAGAAGAAAATAAAGAACTCTGCAAAAATTTTAAAAATTAGTGAAATAAAATAAAATGTAATGATAAGAGAAAGAAACATATGTATACCAAGGTAAAATTAGGATCTCACACACATTTATGAATTTCAGATCAGAATTTGGAGACTTAGTTAACTTTCTCAGAAAAGAGTCCATTTCTAAAGCAGATAAATTATAACTACAAGAATAATTCTTCTAGGTGGTTTTATTTTGTAGTAGTATTATTGGGCTGGATCCTTCCTGGACACTGAAGCAGCATGAAGCAGCCCCCCCACATGCACCCCAATTCTTGTAATCAAATCAGAAAGATTTCGGACTAGTCTCTCAGAATTACAGTCACGGGTTTATTAGAAGGGATAGGAAAGGAGAATGGTGACTCTCTGAAGGGAGAGTCTGAGTTCTCTCAGAGACAAGAGGAACGGTGTACCTCTCCTGCCCTCCAGTCTTATTGGAGATTCTCAGGAAAGTTTCCAGAGAGTCCTTCACAGGTCCACCTCTTGATCTTTGAGATCAAGATGACATCAGACTTTCAGGTTCCCACTGCCATGAACACTCTAGGTCACTTGGGCCTATTCTAACTGGTTCTAATTGAAACCTGTTCTTACAGATTTTTTGGTTGGGGGAATTATCCTTATCTCCCTGAGTTCTGGATCTGGTTCTGGTAAGGCTTATGAAAGGCACCCCCATCCCCACTCCCACTGCCACTAAGGTAACTGTGTTCTTCTAATTGACATTATTTCTGCATTTCTACCACAGATAACAGGTAGTTGCTTGAGAAATGTAACATCCTGTTGACCTCAGTTCAGCAAGGCTGCAAGTTAAATGCTTTTTAAAAGAGACAGCACGAGAGGATCAGTGCAATGGGGCCTAGTTTACAGAATTAGTTCCTTAACCTCATGTTCCCACCACTCACATTTGTCCATCCCCTATCAGTATGACCCCAAATAAATTGTTTATTGATACACATATATGTAAAGTCGTGGAGACTTATCCTGAGGGAAAAACCATGCTTGTCAGTACATCAGTCCTTGGAATAGTTATAATTTCAGAATACTCTAATAAACAATGTTAATGCTATAAGGCTGTAGGAGAAGCAATATGATGCATTTTTATTATGTTATTTAAGTTCAATTGAAGGCATAGACTCATCTTCCTTTACATGCCCGGCTCTGTGACAGGCAGAGGAACTGCGGAATAAGGCACTTGTTCTAACCTATTGGGGCATATAGTCCAGTGGGAAAGGTCAGGTGAGGGGGACGGGAGTGGAAGAGCATACCCTACTCTTCAAACTTGGACGAAGTGCCATGTTCTTTGCCAGGAACATTTTGCCAACTTTTTATTTAATTCAGAGACCAACTCACCTAGATAGTTGCTATCCTTATGATGTATGAGGAAACTAGGCTGAAGAAAATTAACTTGTCCATAGTTATATACCTTGTAATAGAAAGAGTGATATTGAGGAAGAGGATGAACTTTGGATGCAACCAAGGTAAAAAATAGTGCTCTGCTCCATAATGAGGTAACTGAGTTACCACACTCAGTAACTCTTCCTCTTTAAAAGATTTGTAAAGGGTTACTTACCCGCTACCTCAATAAAGGGCACTTGGAGAAATTACAGTTATATATCCGTGTTAGCACACATGCATATATTTTTATACACAGAGATATATCAAAACCCATATAAAAATAGACAGTAAATAGTAACAAAATTATGTATGTACACAAAAATCCAGGAATAAGAACTTAATCTACTTCCATAACTTCCTTTAATAATGTCTTAATTTGATTATGAAAATAGCTTTAAGCTCACAAGTTTCCTAAAAAAGTCTCCAGATTTCAGGGATCTATGTACTATATGGAGAATTGTTGCTCTGATGATAATAATGCAGTTTCTTAATGTAGCACTGGTAACTTAGAAGTAATATTGTTCTACTTCCCATAAAATATGGAAACATTACTATAGAAAAGTTTTATTTACATTTCTTGTCCTGTGTACTATTTTTGACATATATTTTATATCTGCATATGAATAAACCTTATGATAAATAATTAATAATAATAATAACAGTGATAATTTTGTTTTAAAGAGTAAATTTTCTATCAAAGAAATTCCAATAAAAGCATACGAATCCTTTTGTGTTTACCGAAATACATACTAATTACAATGCTCTTCATGCCTTTGTATAGATACAAATTCTTTTCTGATGTGGATTCCCTTCAACTTGAAGAACCGGATAGGCTAATAACTAACTTTTCCAGTTTCCAGTTATTTGAATAGGTTTTCATTTCACTGTCATTTTTAGAAGGTATTTTTCCTGATGTGGAACTCTAGCTTGAAGGGTTTTATGTCAGAGATTCCATTTCATTGCCCATTGACTCTGTATTTTTCTAATGAGAAGTCAATCATCAGTATGTAACATGGTTCTTCTCTTCCCTGAATCCCTAAGCAGTTTATGAGTTTTCACTTCACATTTGTTTCTAAGCAGTTTTCTCTTAATGTGTCTAGGTATGATTTTCTTTGTACCTTTAACCATTAAGTTGAAATTTTCAACCAAATTTGGGAAACATGTGGCCATTCCTAATTCATTTTTTCCCCTGTGCCGCTTCTCTTCTCCTCTGGGACTCCATTACCCATAAGGAAGTCTGCTTGGAATTATCCCTTGGGTCACTGCAACTGCCATTGTCATTTTAAATGTTTTGGCTCCCCATTCTTCAAATTGTGTAATTTCTGCCTTTAGATTCACAAATTTTTCCTTATCTGGCTCCAATGTACTATTTTTCACTTCAGATGTTGGACCTTTCATTTCTAGAATGTCCAGTGGACCCTTCTTACAGTTTTCATTTCTCTGCAGAGATTTCTTCATGGTTTGCTCATGTTCATCCTTTTCTAAAGATTCTTGAAAATATTAAATTCCTGACTGCTATTTAAATATTTGAGCATTTTGAGGTAGGATAGAAAGAATAAAATAAATAAGTAGAAAGGAGACATAAAGGAATGAAAAGAAACAACGGTTTTAATTCAGAAGTTCTACGTACTTTTCCAGGCCTGTCACTTCCTAACCCAGTGTCTTTCCAAGCTAGTTATTCCCAAATTCCTGATCAATATGTAAATCTACCTGTGCATTGTTAATTAAACTTCCCCCAAGAAATTGATTGACTAAAGACAGAGATACAATATTTTGCCAAACCCATACTTCAGGGGACTTTCCAGCATCATCTACTGATCAGATAATCAAGACCATGTCATCCTAAGGACCCAGAAATTGATCAGACCAGAAAATTGCCTTGAGATCACCAGACTGATAGTGTAGGAGCCTCCTACCCCAACCAAAGAATCATAATCAAGTTTCTCCAAAGACCCTCCCCATAATATCAACAGGATTTTGCAAGGGACATCAACAGGAAGTCAGCAAGATTTCTACAGAGAGCACAGTGTGGTTTAAAGCTTCCTATTTCCTGTAAGGGCCAGGTTTCTCTTTCTTGTAAAAGGTAGCAAGCTTGTTGATGTGCAAAGATTCCTTATTTCTGTTTTCCATGGTAAAAACTTGTGGAAACCTCTGTCTAGTCTAAGAAAATGGAAGAAAAAGTACTTCTATGTAAATTCCCATTATGTAAATCTCCTCTGAGTGTAAAGTTTAAAGAATTTCCAGACTTGGGGTCCAGAGACTTTTAGGCAGTAAACCCCCTGGACTGCTATAGCTTTAAATAAACCTGCTTCCTGAAAATTCCTCAGGTGTTTAGCCTCATCTGTCCTATGTCAATATCATTCCTATATTCCTTTCCATACCCATCCCTCACCAACTTTCCATTAAAATAAGAACCAGAAACTCCAAAACCACATTTTTCACTCTCTAGATGACCCATTCCCTTTGAATGTGTATTCCTTGTTTTATCCCAAAAGGCATGTCTCTCGAGATTGCCCCATCCTCCCTTGACTATTTATCTACTTTCCTAAATAAACCTCTGTCTATGCTTCTGAGAGGCACATGCTGAAATGCTTTTCCATCACATATCCCAAGAGGTCCATTGGTTCTGAATCCAGTTCCTCCTCCTCTCTGGAAACTCCTCAGACAATTTTTCTGAGGAACTTCTCCAATGAAAATTTCAATATTTATTTCTATTGACTACATAGGTCACATTTTTCTGCTTTTCACATGCCTAATATTTTTTACTGTACACTGGATATTCAGATGATAATTGTGGGGATTTTGGGCTGTGTTAGTTTTCTTTAAAAGTTTTTGAATGTTCTAGTACAATGTTAAAAATTCTATTTTCCTGTAAATTTTGGTTTTATTATCTGTTTGATGGAACTGTTTTGGTTTTGAGCTTATGGCATCTTCTTTCCTCTATGGTACTGTTAATACAAGGGCTTTCTGGTTTCTCAGTGCTCGAGATACTCAATGAAAATCTCTCTGTTTGAGCCGGAACTTCAGTGCTCTAATTTGTGTGTGTGTGTGTGTGTGTGCTTTAGTTCATCTGTCAATTTCTCAGCAGATGATATCTGCTAAGCTCCTTGAAGACCCTTGATGAATATTGGGGCTTTGGAGTTCCTTATTTGTTTTCTCTTCTTTGATGCTCTGACCTGGAAACTAGTTGTTTCTGATCTCATCCTCCTCAGATCAGGATGCTGCTCTGATTGTTTACCTTTTCTCTACTCACTGCATAACAATCACTCTGAGAAGAAAGTCCAGGAGATCATATGTATTCACATATGTTCCATTACAAAAATCTAGTCCTGCACTAACTGTGCTCAATTCTGAAAATGCTTGCCTAGTGCCTTCCCACCTCTGTAATTGTTTATTATCAGAAGGACAAATACTGAACCAGCTATGCTGTCTTGGCCAGAAGTGGACAATGGGAAAGGCAGCTATGTCTTGAAATTAGTACATGCTTAGTAGGAGCTTAATCAACAACAACAACAACAACAAAAAATTGGTTAAATAATGTGTTTTATGTAAAGAAAAATGTGATCTGAGACTAGATCAGATCTTTGCATTATGTCTGATCACAATGAATATGATAATTTAATTTGGTTTGAAAAATCACAGAAAAACATCTGGCACCTAGGTGACTCAATCAAAATAGCCAAACTAGCTTTGAGCACACATAAATACATATTAAATATTGTCTTGCATCTTTGTTAATCATTGTTTTACATGTTGGTTGCATTGTTGGTTATTTTATTGTAACCACTTTGGAAAATTCTTAGAATTGACTATAAATACAATGTCAAAAGTTCAGCCAAAGACAATTTCAGAGATTTTCCTTCTCTCACCTCCAAAGTTATACCTGCATAAAACAAACAGGTGGAAAATATGCTGAGAGTTACAATAACCCACACAAGTGAAGACAAGTATCAGAAACAACATTTAATTAATTTTTCCATTCATATAGATTCTCCTTATGGAATGATAGTTCATGATTATAAGCACCCAAACAGAGGCAAACAATTGAAGCAAATAAACATTTGTATAAAAAAAAGTGTTTAATTAAAAATAATCTTCAAATGCAATTAGTTGAGTTGTTGGGTTTGCTCAAAGTACCTTGCTCTTTTTGAATGTGCACTTTTGTTTTGGCTTTCAGAGTACTCTAGGTATCCTGAAAATGACCAACACATACTTGAATAATATAAATTAATCCTCAGGGGTAGGATAGATAGTAGAATGAGACAGATATCATTACCCTATGTACATGTATGATTATGCAAATGGTATGAATCTACATCACATACAACCATATAAACAAAAAGTTGTAACCCATTTGTGTACAATGAATCAAAATGCAGTCTGTAACAATATAAATAAATTAAATTTTTTAAAAAATATAAATTAATCCTTGCAAATACAATGTTTAGAAAATAATAATTTTTCCTTATACTAGACATTCCAAAATGATAATCTAAGAAGTGAACTAAGGTCAATAACAGCAGATAGTGCTTATTCTGATATCATGTGTTTGAACATTCACCTTTGATTTGCAGCAATCTTTCCTACCCAGTACACAAGGGGCCCAGGTTTTAACTCAAGAAGGAACCCTTTCTGAGATTTTTGCTGGGCCAATAGGGGTTTTAAACATCATTGCTGTGATTGTCATTGTGTCATCTCATCACATGAGCTTTTGTTTAAAAATGAAACTTTAATTTCAAACTATTTCAAAGTGAGATTTCCGTATGCATCTACTACAATTCAAGAACTAAAAAACATAAAATATGACTAGTAAATTTGCTAGTTTCTCACATGCAAAGCAAATCATATAAATGGATGAAGTCCAAGGCAGAAAAGTAAAGAAATAATTCTGTTAGATTTTATTTGTATATGCCCTTTTTATACAAAAGAGTGCCAAAATTTAATGTGTTGTAATTTAGACTGTGTATGTTTTGTGGGAAAGATACTAATTAAATTTTGGTTATCAGAAGTTGACTTTTACATGATGATAAATTAGGATTTAATAATAATATCTTATAGTAAGCTACTATAAGAACATCACCCTACATATTTAACTTGACTTAAGCTGGGAGAAATAATATTATACAAAGGTATATGTTGGGAAATTCTCCAAAATGTCCAATGATGGCTTCAAAATATGAGAATATTTTCATAACTAATTTTTAATACTATGAACAGATGGACATAAGAAGATCTGGTTGAAAATTTAAAAGCTGGTTTGGTTGTCTAATTACAATTTGTTTCCTCTAACAAGTTGAGACAAAATACCTTGAATCTATTTATCTGTGCTCTCATTTTTCTCTCTCTTATTTTCTTCTCCTGTAATTTATTTACTCTTTTTTCCCTCTGTTTCCAGCAACATAAGAGCATTCGGAAGCAAAATTATCTTGGGAAGGGGGGATGATGGCAAATGGGTGAAAACCTAGGTTCTTGTCTGGTGGTGGTTACTATAGCAATAATCATGATGGGAGATTTTTAGCCGCAAGTGGTTTCTATAACAACATGATACAGTGCGTTAGAAATAGACCCAAGGTAAATAGATTCTTTATGGGTCTCTTAACCCTTTTATACCACAGGATTAGCATTCTTTGGGAGAATAAATATTAGTTGGCTAATTTGATGGAAGCCTTTAAAATAGTGCTTTTACTTTGTAAAGATTAAGCAGTTAATTATTTTATAAAGCCCTGCCTTGAGCTGCTAGGATCTTAGGCTTCTTCATTTCTGGAAATAATTGATAGCATCCTTAATTTATTTCTGCAATGAAATTGAAACAGTCTCAAACCCATATCAGTCATAGAATTCATCAAAAATGTGGGAAACTGTGAATTGTCCTCATTAGAGAGTTTATTAAACTCTCCCAAAGATCACCAAGGCTCTTTTTAGTGAAATCATACATACTGTGACTACACCTGTGGAGCTCCCTGGTGGGTGTTGATCTTTCTGCTTCTGTTAATGAGGCCTGAATACTCATCCTTTGTTATGCTCTTCAGTGTGCTCTAAGTTAGGGATAGTCTCTTCCTATTTGAGTATTACAAAAGGAAGTTCAGTAAAAATTTTCTGAAGGAAAGTATTAGTATAATAAAATACAACATCCAAGAAAACAAAGGTGCCCATTTGATTCAAAAGCATCATTTGAGAGTCTTATAAGGGAAAGAGCAAGGGAACATAGGATACATACATGATACAAGAGCAATTTGTAGTAGGCAAAATATAATTTTTCAAGAGAAGGAAAGGTGGAAGGGCTTAAGTTCAGTCACAGAGTCAGTTAAATTTAGGGAAATGGGCATCGAGCTTGTCTGATTCCATTCAATAATGAATTATTGATCAGTAACTCTTAGGTTGGATACTGGAGGTATTATATACAGTGATGAATAATACATGTTCTTGTTTTAAAAGTAAATTAGCAAGAAAAAGCATTGTTATTAAACAAAACATTAATAATGTATTAAATTTATTGATTTGAAATTAATGAATTATTTGTTCAAATTCATCATTCTTTACCCACCAACTTCCCCATAAATTGTAAGTACAAAGGCATAGCCAGGTATTTAAAAGAATGATTTCATCTAAGGTGTGATGTCTTATGCACTTTTTACAATACAGCTATTCTTATATTCCAAGCTTTTCTATTCAGTTAAACTGCCAGTTCCAAATATGAGATATTCTCTTTCAACTCTCAGAAGGATGTCTGCAGCCATGCATCTCCCTCTGAGTTTTAAGACAGTGCTGCAGTATTTTCATTTCCCTGGTGTTTCATGCTCAACAATGAAGCCTCAGAATTCATTACATATGCACTTGCCATAGCCTTCTAGGGTAGAGATTGCCAAATGGGTCCCTGGGAGATCAAGACCTGTTCTCCATGTGTGTTATGAGGTTGTGCAGATGAGCTAGGCACGACTGTGTGCACTAAGGCCCTGCTCAGAGCAGCATGTGCCAGAACACACTGGGCAGGGAGCCATTCATAAACTCTTCAAAATTTTATCCAGACCAAAGGCACAATGGCATCACAGTTGTTATGCTCAGAGCCATGGGGCTTTTAGCTGAATCAAAAGAAAATGAAACATATTCACAGTGGTTTCCAAGTTAGCCAGTAACCACAGTAACCTGGGTTTCCCCCAAATTTGGTCCACAGTTTAGAGTGACCTGACAGAAACACATCATTCTCTCTCTGTTCAAGTGTAGTGAGCCATAAAGTGAGCAAAACAAACTTCCAGGGGTAAAACCAATTAATCAGCAAAGCAAACAATCAGCATGTATCTACTGCAGTATGCAGGGCATACAGTAGTATTCAAAGTGTATGATCAAAATCAAATACATAGGTCATATGTATAGGTTCAGTGAAGAAGCTTAGTACAGTTCCTAAATAATTACAGAGTTAATTTACTAATTGTAAAGCAAATGCATGGATAAGTGTTAAATTGTGTCTTAACAACATTAAGTTCTGTGGCTGCTGAGGCTGTAAGATCAACAAAAATGAAAAATATGGAAAAAAGTACACCTCTCCTTGGGCTCTAAGGATGTGTACTATTTAAAGACACATCATAATTAAACTTTCAGAAAGTAATTTGAGATGTATTTATTCATGGCTACCAGTATAAAAGTGTCATAAATAATATAATTTAAGTTCTAAAAAAATTAGCATCTTACTCATAACCACATTATTTTTCTAGGTCTTAGATGCCTATACAAAAATATGACAAAGCTGTATTGTCCAATATCGTAGCTGCTAGTCACATTTGGCTTGGAAAACTTAAAATGTGGCTAGCCAAAACTGAGTGTGCTATAAGTGTAAAATATACTCAGGATTTCAAAGACTTAATTTTAAAAAGTAAATATCTCATTAATAATATTTACATTGATTGTATATTGAAATGATAATATTTTAGACATATTTGGTTAAATTAAATATGGTGAAATAAATTTTACCTGTTTGTTTTTCCTTTTTGGTATGGTCACCAGAGGACTTAACATTAAAAATGTGACTCACTTTATACTTCTATTAGACACCACTGTATACATGCTTGCTAATTAAGTGTAGACTGTGGACCAAGAGCAGCAGCAGCACTCAGGAAGTTACTAGAAATGCCAGGTCTCAGGACTCATCTCAGACCTGCTAAGTCTGCACTTTAACAAGACCCTCAGTGGTACATGTGAACATTACTGATTGGGAAGTGCTGATGGAGATAACCTTTTAGGTGTTTCTTTTTATGGTTCCATTTTTTTTTTTCTCATTTTGAATCTTCTCAGCACACTAATCTACTACATGTTAGAGGCACAAACTTGGTGAAGTGATTTGATATTTTTGAAACCTTATCCCATATTTATAGAATGGATATCATTCTATAATTTTTCTATAGGAATTAAATGGAACACAGAGCTCCAATTTGGGCTGTTCTCATGTATTTTACCAATTTTGTTTTTTTTCTTTAGCCTTATTGTCTATAGTGTGTTTACTTAGCACACTGATAAGAATCTAGTGGAAAATATTAAAACTTTCAAATCCCTTTTTAGAACATAGGTATTGTATAGCTAAATTTTTCTGTACTATTGATTTATAATTGATGTTGAAATTTTAGCTGTGGATTGCTGATTGGATTTAGGAAACATGGCTGTATGAATGGGAAAAATTTATCTTTTCTGTTTAGAAAATTTTTATCTTTACTGCAAGAATTTCAATCTTGGCTTAGTAGAGGCAAAAGAACTTGTAAAATGTAAGCCTAGTCCAAAAGTTAAAAGGGTTATTTAAAAGCCTATCATTATTAAAATATACATGGATTATAATAAGGTAAGAGAGTCCAGTTCTGATTAGCTTTAAATGAATTTAATGCCAAAGGAACAAAATTAGATCCCATTAAAAGTTTCAATGATTGACATGTAGTAAAAATTGACATTCACAATTTGTATCATTTAGTCATATTCTAAGCAGGATGAAGGGTTGGACATCTTCTACTAAGTAAGAGTGTATGGTTACAGTCAGAAGCAGGAAGCGCTTGATTCATCACACTTATCCTAAAGACCAAGATTTTAGCCAAGTCAGACTCTGTTCTTAGGTGTCTGGGATGGGTAAAGGAAGACCCAAAGGCTTTATTCTCCTGGGAAAGCTCTGCAAAAGAAAGAACTCTTTGGAACCGTCACCTCTTGATTTCATTTGTGATGATGTTGATGATTAGAAATAATATATAAAAGTACCTGGCAAAATGCTTATCATATGCAGGTGATTTAAATTATGTTCTTAGAAAAGTTTCTCAATGAGGCCATTGCCCTCAAAAGAGGAGATAATAGTAGAATAGAGATAGTGAGGTACAGATGACATTAATGAACTTTGGCCATAATCTCAATTCCCAACTGAAGTAAGGAAGTCGCTTCAAAGAGTTTGCATGTGAATTAATTGTGGTAAAAATGAAGGTATTGACACCTACCTGGGTAATGAGGTATGATTCTTAGAAACTGACTGCTGCTGATAAACTTGTACTTCTTAGAACTACAAAAACCCAAAATCTTTTTCCATCACAGAGTCTCATTTTCCTAGAATTTAGTCATTTAACTATGCTTTTACAAGAAAGGCATTGACTGTGAACATGGTACTTTGCAAGTAAATAGAAGATTAACAAGATATATGTGCATTGGACTCAGGGAAGGAAAGTAATAATATTGATTAAAAACGATTCCATGCCTGAATTTTACAGGGAGCTTTACACAACTTATCTTTTTTACTCCTAATTATAACAGCAACACAAGTGATGATGACTGATAATGTCCACTCTGTGCTAAGCACTGTTAGACTTTTATGTACATTAATTAACCCTCACAATAACTCTATGGGACAGATGCCATTTTATAACAATGGAAACTGAAGCACAAAGGTTTTACTTTGATAAGTCTCATAGAACTAGCAAGTGGCAGAACCAGGATATAAAACCCAGAAACCAAAACCCAAGCTCTTAAGAACTGTACATGGTTATCAATCATCTTTAAAAAATAAGGAAACTGAGACTCAGTGATTATGATTTTCTTAAAGTCACCAAAATTTAAAAATCAAATCTGTCTGATCATAAAACCGCACTCTCTCTATTAAATTAAATTGGCCCCGATTTAGAGTTTAAGACCACATATACATAAATAACTACATATAAGATAGTTAACACCTAGTTTTGAGATGTAATAGGAATGCAAAGGAAAAGAACAGTCCGAAGGAGCCCACTATTTCTTATTTTTAACTATTCCACGTGGATTCTATCATACTACACATCAAAGTAAGTGCTTTAACTGATGATTTGTTCTGCTTGATTTTATCAAAAGAGGTCAAAGGAAGAATTTCACAGCAAGGCTTAAACAAGAATGTAGGTATTTTTGCTCATCATTCATTATTCAACAAATTGCTATTGACTACTTACCACGTGGCAAGCCATTTTGGCTATGTCCTGAATAAAGATGTGCCTCATCTGAACAACACCCTCCCCATCCCAACCCTTCATAGAATTTCATTTTCTGCAGACAGCCAGCATAATTGAGAATTCAACCAACCACTTTTTATATTTTCATAAACTGAAAATTTTAGACCTGGACATTTTGACTCAATTCCAGTCACATTGTTTATACCATCTATTTCATTCTAACAGGATCATTAGCAAATATTTATTATATCTTCCCTATGAAGTATTCATTGGATGTCATTGGGAATATCAAATTTTGTGTCCACAAGTCATATAGTGCTCTTCCATTTTTGTTTACATAAAATTAGGTTAAATGTATATTAAATACAGAATGAAAATAGGAAGAATTGTGCCCCAAGTCCCTACCCATCTTCCCATAGTTTGAGGAATAAAACAAAACAAAACCAAAACAGGAAAATACATGCCCCAGAGCACTGAACTGAACTAAAATAATTCTGTATGTACTAGTGGAAGTATATTGGTGAATATTCAATCTAGCTAAATATGGGGCTCATTAAAATTTTTTATTCTAACCAGCTATGAGCAATAAGAGTAATTCCATCCACCCCTACTTCCTATGAGGATCAACTTGATTCTTAAAGTTACTATCAATAAAGATGAGACCAAAGACATAAATTAGAATTATATGGCAGCAATCAGATTATCATATCCTGAGAAAAGACTGCATAGTGATGACAAGAGGATATTTAAATAATAAAAATTTTAAATGATCAAATATTAATAATTACACATTCACATATGCATGGATGTACATATACATGTGCATAGTTTACATATGAAGGAAACTCATTAGAGTATGTCCCATGCCTATGATAACTCATACTCAAGAAATAATTATGGAACATTTATTATGCATAAATAGATGCTGAGGATAATGTGAAGAAACAGAATCTCAGAAAAATTAGACTTATCATAACTTTCATTACAAGTAATTTTTCTGAGCCAAACTTTTAAGCATCACTCAAAATTTATATTTAGATAAGATTTTCTTGCAAAACACAAACTGGAGAACAGATGATTCTGACACTATTCTACTCTTAACTCTATTTGATCCTTACTACTCCCGGATACCTATTGAAAGTATGTATTTTACATATTGAATTTGTCCATTGATAGACTTTCTATGTAAAGCTCTATTAGATTTGTGGGATTTGTTTTTCCTAAAATAAAACTCTTTAAATGGAAATCATTATTGAATTGTATATTTTTTTATTATTATTTTTGTATTAATCTAGTTATTTTTCTATTAGGAACTCAAAACTCTCTCTAAACATCTTACATAACATTAAGAGAGAGCATTACTGAGCACTTACCATAGATGTCAGCCAAGTATTTACATCTAGTTATTTAATCTTTATAAAAAGAAGTAGGTTCTACTGTTTTCCTTCCTTAGATGAGGAAACTAAAGCTCTGAGCTGCAGAACTAGGCTCCATACAGGTCTGTCTCACTTCTCCACTGCATTATCTTTTCTGGAAAATCTGCCTGAATTTGTTTATAGAAAAGTCAACAAAAAGGCTGATAATCAGAACTACTAGATAAATTTTTCATGTTGATGATTTCAAATCAGAGAATTGCCTGTTTTATAGAGAAGTACACTAATACAGGAGAAAGAACTATTTACTATTAATAGTAATCTCTGAGGAATTTAAATATTCTTCCTTAAAGTGTTCATTGCTCTAAATAAATATACTCTTCCTTATAACTAAGGCAAATTACCAATATGGCTGTTTTACAAGTAAACTTAATTGCTAAATACATATATACAAATAAGAAGTAGATTTAATGTTATTTGGGTCTTAATCATCCTTAAACTGTTCCAATTAATTTTTACTTCTCAGCAAACAAAAAGTGTTTCATTTTGGCATTAGAAATGCCCAATGGAAAACAGAAATAATCATAGTAAATACCTAAAATCTTTTAATTTCTTCTGAACAGGGGTTTTCAAATCTCTGTTCTGAAAACCCAGGGCTCCTTGGAGGCATCTCCGGGGAGGTAGGCGGAGGGGCTGACTGTGGCAAGTGCGCCTCCCGGCTTCAATCTGAGCAGACCTGCCTTCTGTTTTTATACAATGGGATTACTCAGGATATTTTCCTTTAAGGAATTCTGCCACTCTTAAAGAAAAATGAAAAAGGAATAAAATGGAAGAAAAGACATGAACAAAAAGTTTACAACTCACTATAGTAGAATTTCTTATAATAACCAGTAGATGGCAAACTTTACTGCAAGGAAACAATTTTGCAGTCCATATATATTGGTCTGAAAATATCAATTACATTTCACAGTCAGTAAAATTTTCTTCTCTCCTCATATGAACGCTGCACATAAAATCATCTATGCCCATTTTCCTGGGAACTAAATTCCAATTATAATTTCAAATAATATTATAAGACATTTTATGTGTCCATTTAAGTCTTGTTCTAAAGGTTTTCCACTACTAAAATTTTAAATTTTGTTGTTCACTGAGAATACATGCAATCTGCCAGATATGATACATATGACATATTTTTATCAAGCATTGTGAAAAAATTTGGAATATTCATAATCCTTATCTTATGATATTCCCATCATTGTTCTAACCACAGTTTGCTTTTATTTCCTTATTTGGTTATTTAATTATTTAAATTTAATTAGTTTTAATAATGAAGTCAATTGCAGTTCCTTTATATACTTTAAAGATTTATATATATATATATATATATATATAAATATTTTTTTTAAAAAACCAGAAAATTATCTGGTTGTTTAGTACAGGCAGCTGAAACATCAGTTAACACTGCCCCCATGGTGGACTGTATTCCTGAGAGGGTCTGTTAGCATCTCTATGGACATGCCATAAAAGTATTTAGCAAGGATACAAAATAAGAGGTCATGGTTGACAGGTAATCTCATCCAAAACCAATTCTGAAAACACCTCAAAGTGTCCACAGAAACAAAAAATGAGAGTGTGGCATGTGACCAGGTTGTAAATCTACCTACTCAGCCTTAAAAAAAATGTTTTTATCAAATTTATTCAGTAATACTTTAAAGTTTCCAATATTACGAGCTCACATTTCTCTGAGCTCTTGTACTCCTGCTTCTCACTCTTGATGTGCACCCCCAGAAATAACTACTGAAAACACTTCTAGTTATTTCTTCTGGTTTTCATTTATATTTCCAAATAATGGCTGCATGAATCTTTGTTTTCAGTTTTAGATAATGGCATCATCTATTGGAATCCTACTATGGCAAAAATAGACTTAACTCTCCTTCAGTTCTCACACACATGCACCCACACATGCAAATCTACTGTTCCCAATATCCGTTATATCGTTATACAGTCACTATTATTGTTATCATAAAGTATTAGTCTCATCAGCACAAATCAATTTCATATTCCTTTCAATTTACCTATTGATTTTTCTTACATATACTGATTTCATTTACTTTCTGTTATAACTTTCAGTTTTCCTGGAATTAATTCCAATAAAAGTTACTTTTTTTAGTTGGTCTTTTTGGTTTCCTATTTCCTCTCTACATGGTGCCCTATACTTTTTTTTTTTTTCTTTTCCTGAAGACATCTCTGGAGCTCCACTTTCTCTTCTCGCTTTCAGTGCTGGTTAATTTCTATGCCAGTAGCATATCTGGGATCCTGGGTTCTCGGTTATATCTTTCTTTTTTTTGGAGGGGGGGTGTTAGATTTCTAGTCTCCTAGATTCCACAGCATGCTCTTTTTTCGATTTCACTGCTATTTTCATGGAGCATATCCCTCAGAACTTCCTGAAAACAGAGCACAAAAGACAGCTAAAAAATATTTGAACCTGTGAATGTTAAAAAATGTTTTTCTTCTCTTCAAATTTGGAAATGACATTATCTCAGGATTTCTGAGACATTAGTCTAAAGATCTTCTAGCTTCCAATACTTCTGTTGATAAATCAGTAATTTCCTGATGCTTTGTAAGTGTACTCTGCAACAGAAACTTAGAAGAGAAAAAAAAAATCTTAAAATTTGTATGCTCTCCAAGGACCCCAAGTAGTCAAAACAATTTTGAAGAAAAACAAAACTGGAGACTTCATAATTCATAATTTTAAATCAAATTGAGGCAAGAATATAGATCTTCCATAGGCAGCCAGGATAAGTACTTGGAGAAGGACAGGAGGGGAGGGGGACATCATGTCAACCTGAAAGAGGACACCAGTCTAGAGAACATTCTGTGACTGGCTACCCCCTGAAAGCTTCAACCACAGCAACTCTGTCTTAGAACACCTGTGTCTATTTCTTACCACTTCAAGCACACAGTCTTCCTTAGTTACCCTTGCTCTTACCTCTAACAACAGCTGGCCACAAGCAGAACCCTACCTGAAATGCTTCCTCTCCCCGACAAATGTGTCAAACCACAAGACTGGACCTGTCCTCTTAATTATGTAAATAAGGGATTGAAATTAACCACTACTGATTGGCCTATTAGGCTCAGATTTTGAAGAGCTTGATTGGTCCATGCTGGCATCCCTCACTCCACAAATCATTTGTGCTGAGACATCAGATGTACCTTTTCTTTTTTAAAAAAATGTTCTTTTTAGATATACATGACAGTAGAGTATATTTTGACATATTATATGAATACATGGAGTATACCTTAAACTAATTAGGATTGTATTCTTGTGGTTGTACATGATGTGGAGTTACCCTAGTTGTGTATTCAAATACAAGAATTGGAAAGTTATGTATGATTAATTCTACTGTCCTTTCTATTCCCCTCATGGAAGGTTTTTATTTCATTGTGAAATCTGAAGCTTACCTTTGCTTATATAGTATAGTATTCTTGTTTGACATCCATTTTCTTTCAGAGCTTGGTATATATTTTTCCAAGATCTCCTGGCTTTAAGGGTCTGGGTTGAAAAATCAACTGAGATCCAAACTGGTTTCCCTCTAAAATGTGACTTGTCATTTTTCTCTGGCAGTCTTTATAATTCTATCCTCATTCTGTGTGTTAGGCATTTTCATCATAATGTGGCTTGGTGTGGGTCTGTTGTAATTTTGTATATTTGGGGTCCTGTATGCTTCCTGTGTTTAATTTTCCATTTCATTCTTAAGGTTTGGGAAATTTTCAGGTATATTTCATTGAAAAGATTATGCATTCCTTTGGTTTGTATCTCTGAGCCTTCATTTATCCTGATAAATCTTAAGTTTGATCTTTTCATATTATCCCATATTTCTTGGACTTTCTGTTCATGGTCTCAAAATCTTTTATCCATAGTCAACTTTATTTTCAAGATTACATATTTTACTTTCATTGCCTAAGACTCTGTCTTCCAAGTGGTATAGTCTTCTGGTGATACTTCCCAATGAATTTTTGATTTGGTTTATTGATTCCCTCATTTCAAGGATTTCTGCTTTCTTTTTTTTTTTTTCAGAATCTCTCTTTCTTTTTATTGAAGTGATCTTTTGCTTCCTGTATTTTCTCCCTTACATCAACTTTTACCTTGCAGACCAATTTAACTATGAGTATTCTAAAATCCTTCTTTGACATTTCTTCCACTGTCATGTTGATGGATTTTATTTCTGATGTATTTTGGTTTGTTTGAAGTGATTTGTTCCCTTGCTTTTTCATGTTGTTTGTATGTCTACCCATCTAACAGTTGGTTTCGAAGCAGTAGAATTTCTACCTTGTGAATTTATAATGTCCCTAAAGGTTTCTAGTACCTTACTGTTTAGGGGGAGATAGATAATAACAACAATCTATGCAAACAATATACAGCATTAAACCAAATAGTTCTTGCAATGAAATATATTATGTCATTTATCACAATAATCAGAAATGATATGATCAGTTATTGCCCACAGTAAAAACAGTAAGTTTTCAAAAAAGTTTACAATTTCACATGATGACCAGGGACAGAAAAAACCCATAGACAACAGACACCTGTCAGCATTCCTTTCTTGGGGCCCCTCCCCTTCAGGAGCTCTGCTTTATTTCTTTCTATTATTCTAATAAATCCTGTTACTTTGCTCTCACACTTGAGTCTGTGGATTTCATTTCTCAAATTCATGAGACAAAGAACCTGACTGCCTAGATCCACAAAATATTACATTAATCAAATTAGGAAGGATAATAGAGTGAAACAGACATTATTACATGTACATATATGACCACATGACCAATGTGATTCTACAATATGTACAATCAGAAAAATGAGAAACTATACTCCATTTATGTATGATTTATCAGAATGCATAAATGTATTATACTGTCATGTATAACTAATTAGAATGAATAATTTTTTTTTAAATAGTAAGGTATTGGCATTAAGACAGCCATATAGGTCAATGGAACAAAATAGAGTGCCCAGAGATAAACCTTCAGGCTAGTGAGCAAATGATCTTCAACAAATGAGCAATACAAATGTTGTGCAATGAAAAGGGATAGTCTTATAATTTTCTTATGTACATACATGAATATACCACAGTGAATCCCACCATCATGTATATCCAGAAGAATGGAGTCCTAATTAAAATAAGATACATTCTGTGATGTATAATGATATAAAAATGGATTTTACAGTCATATATAACTAAAAAGAACTAATTATAAAAAAGGTCAAATTAAAGAAAATAGATAGGTTATAAATAGGTGGTTGTATTATGTCCTTTATCTTAATAATTAGACTTTTTGCTGTTTTACATGGTTAATATATTAAAAAAGAAAAAGGATGGTCTTTTAAACAAATGATTTTGGGAAAACTAGATTCCCACATGCAAATGAACGATGTTGAACTCTTACCAACTTTACTACACACAAAAATTAACTGAGAATGCTCATATTTCTCAAGCTTTTGTTCTGTGAATCATCACCTTCCTTCACCTGCATTCATTTAAAATGACTTGTCAAATACCTTTTCTCTAATGAGATTTCCCCTGGTTCACTTTTCCAATAGCAGCCCTGTATGTTTCTATTATGACATTTTTACCCTTTTCTCCCTATAAGTGTGTATATATATATGACAGTAAATATTATAGGCCCAGGAAATACAGGGGACAAGGTATATTAGTCTAGGTTCTCCTGAGAAACAGAGGAATAAATACATGTGTGTGTGTGTGTGTGTGTGTGTGTGTGTGTGTGTGTGTGTAGGCAGATACAGATATGGATACATAGAGATGGATATGAATATAGATAGAGAAAGAGAGGTGGTGATTGGTCTCATAAGACTATGGAGACTGAGAAGTTCAAGATCTGCACTTGGCAAGCTTGAAAAATCTGGGAGAACCAATGGTATAGTTTCAGTTGGAAATTGAAGTTTGCAGGCCTGAGAAGCAGGAGACCTGTTATGTAAGTTCCAATCTGAGTCTGAGTTTGAAGGCAGAAGAAGATTGATGCCTAAGCTCAAAGACATTTGGACATAGAGAAATAATTATTTTGTTCTCAGCCTCTTATTGTCTTCAGGCCTTCAACATATTAGATGAGAGAAATCTGCTGTACTCAGTCAAGTGATTCAGATGTTAATTCCATTTAGAAACACCTTTACAGATAAACCCAGAAATAGTGTTTAATCAAATATCCAGGCACACATAAAATTAGCCAATATAAGCACACTCTTTGACCCCTTGGTACCTGTATGTGTCTCACTAAACCATACTCAATCTCCAAATAAAGATGATAAGACAGTCAAAATGGGGCCTAACCTGATATAACTTTACTACATACACCCAGAAATGCATTAACCCCTTTCCCAGAAGAGGAGGTAAATTCCTTGAGTGTCATTAAATCGATGCTCATAATTTAAATAATATATTGTAAAATTAACATTACTTAAGTACTGTGATATTGTTACTTTATCTCGTATTACATGATTAGTGAATAAGAGAAGGAAGAAAACAGTTTACATGCATACTCACATAAACATATTCATGACAAAATAAGAAAGAATACTCATGACAACTATAATTTTCATCTCTGTATTCAGTGATCACAGTTATTTGTAATTACATTATTCCACAATCCATTATATATTTCCTTTTGCTTTCAGCAAACAAGGTCGGTCATAATTCCTCACCTGGTGAGGTAACCCAAGCCTTCATCCCTGAAGGGTCTTGGCTGTTAGTAGTTCTTTTTGGCTAGGTTGTTTATATTTTTTCCTTTGTCTTAATCACAGGGCATAATAAAAGACACCTTAATGGATCTTCTGTATTCTTCCATACTTCCACTCTGTATTATTCCTTATTTCCATTATGGAATAATGGCCACATTTTCCCTTGATCATCAGGATCTGTAAGCCTAGTAACAAAGTAACTATTATTTTTGCCTATTAATTCAAAGGCACAAAGTCCAAGTAATCAGGTAGAAGTCTTAATTTTCACTTCAATTAAATCATTGTTGTGTTTGCTGGTAGAAGCTTTCTTGCCTTGGAACCAAGAGCTCTATACCAGCAATTTCTAAGGTCATGAAACAGAAGGGAAAATTTTGCTAGTAGGCTGCTAAGGGAAATACTGAGTGGTGATACCTCTGCTTGCACACCTTGATTCTTGGACCCATGAATTTTGGCTGTGGGAGAAATAGCACCATGTATTTGGTGCTGGTTCTGAGCATATACAGTGTTCTAGAGAATCTTGTCCATCCCTGCAAGTATTGCCATCTAACTAGCAATGAAACTGAGTCTTCAAACACCATTGCACTGTTCCATCAAACCTGCTGTTTTAGAATAGTAAGAGCTATGGTCAGATAAGGGAATTCCATGAACATGGTCTCATTGTCCTACCTCTTGCTGTAAAGTGGGTTTCTTGATTAGAAGTTAAGCTGTGTCTAATATTGTAACAGTAGATAAAACCTTGCATAAATCCACAGGTTATAGTCTTTACAGAAATTTTGCATGTAAGAAGATCAAATTTATATCCAGAGGACATGTCTATTCCAGTCAGAACAAAACACTGCCTTTTCTATGATGAATCATGAAAAGTAATTAAACTGTCACGAGGCAGCTGGCTGATCACCACAAGGAATGGTGACATATTGGGGACTCAGTGTTGGCTTCTGCTGAAGGCATACTGGGAAATCATCAGTAACTGCAGCCAGTCTAGCCGTGTTAGGTGGAAGTCCGTATTGCCAGAAAAATGCATAAGCTCCATTACTGTTACCTTGGTAGCTTTTTTACAAGCCTATCAAATAATGACAAAGATAACTAGGGAAAGAGGCTATTATCCATAGCACCCTATCCATTTGATTACTAAAGTCTTCCTCAGCTGAGGTCACTCTTCAGTGAGAATTCACCAGGGCACATATATCTTCATGTCCTTTGCCCATTCAGAGATCTATCCACATAATTTCCCCACAAATTTTTTTGTAATTAACTTTTCAATTGTATTCCATCCAAGTTCCCTCAAACATCCATTCAAACCACTGGTTGCAGCCAATGTTTGGTATATAATCATGGATCTTGTTGTTTCTTCTTCAAAGCAAAGTGAATGATGCTATTCAAAATTTTGTCCTAAAGGATTCCCCTTTACCATTGCCTTCAGGAATGACACAGAAAATGTCTCAAGTGTTTTAGTTGTCGATTTTCAAATAGTATGTGTGTCTTGTACAGCATTGTTTGTAAACTGTTTTCTATTCCTCTACCAACTGATGGTTGAGCACTCCCTATTTGATCATAGGCATAGGCTGGGAGAGAGCAGGAACTGTAGCAAAAGCAGATAATAGGCATTTGGGTCACTTCATATAACTTACTTGTGCTTTCAAAGCATGTCCCAGGTTGATCTTATATCATTTCTATTTGATTACTGAGTGCTTCTATGTATTCACAATTTTAAGTCCTCTCTGCTCAAGTAACTTCTAGATCATGATGGACAGTTTAGGCAGATCATATGGTAACTTCATGGCTCATAGTTAAGTACTTATCTATTAAGACTTCATAGCAGACCAAGTGTGATTTCTCAAAAGAGTAGTTATCTGAGGAGGATGGCAGATTTTTGCTCCAAAATCCTAAGGCTAATGCTATAATTTACAAAGAGGGACCTAATAGAACACAAAGGCTCCAGATAACATCCCTGCCTGCCACTTCAGCACATTAGACCTGTTGGATCGCATGGCTCAGACTGCAGAATGGTTTGCACAGCAGCCTATACTTATTTCAGAGCTTTCTCTTGCTTGGGGTGCCACTCAACATTAGCAGCTTTTTGGGTCACTTGATAAATGGCTACAGTAGCACACTCAAGTGGGGGATATGTTGCCTACGAAATCAATAGAGGATCACTAGAGACCCTATTTAGCTCATAGGAGAGTCCAGATCCGGCAATTTATCCTTAACCTTAGAAGGAATAGTTCAACATGTCCCATATCACTGGAATCCTACAAAATTCACTTCTGTGGAAGGTCCCTAGATTTTTGGCATATTTATTTCACACCATTTGTCAGATGAATGCCTCACCCGAAAGTGTAGAGTAGTTGCTGGTTCTTGCTAACTAGTTCTACTCAACATAATATGCCAGTGTGATAGAGTGAGGAAGAGATAAAGACAACCAAGATGTTTGCTAAGTAAATTATGACACTAGGTTGCAGAATTGATATATACCTAATACAGGACAGCATACGTATTGCTCGCCTTACCTGCTGAAAGCAAAGTGCTTCTGGTGGTCTTTACTCACAGTTATCAATAAATAAACATTTGCTAGATCAATAGCTGCATATCAGGTAGCAAAGAATGTGTTAATTGATCAAGCAATGAAACCACATCTGGTATAACAACTGCAATTGGAGTCACCATCTAATTAAGTTTAGAATGATCCGTCTCCATTCTCCAAGACACATATATCTTTTGCATAGACCCTATAGGCACATTAAGAGGTGATGTGATGGAAATAACTAATCTTTGCATCTTTTAATTGAAATATGTGTAGTAATGCTGTGGTGCTCTTAGTCAACTATATTCCTAGGTAGAGGCATTTCTATTGGCTTCTCCTTGGTCTTTTCCACTACAAATACTAGTCTTTACTCCTTAGGACGGGGAACCAGTTTGGTGATTCTTCCAGCCGTTGAGTGTTTTTGTTCCAATTAAGCATTCTAGAACTGCAGAAATAACCATAGGATATGTTCAAGGACTCACAGTGCTCACCAAGAGATAGATCTAACCTAAAACTTTGTTATTTGACTTCTAGCAGCCTGTGCTTACTGGTAGAACAAAATGGTGTTTGGGGTGTCCTGGAATTAGTGTCAATTCAGAACCAATGTCCAGTAACTCCTTTTCCCCAATGCACAGTTGCCCTGAACTGTTTTACAGTTCCCCGTTGGGGAACACCAAGAGAAAATAACAGCATAATTTTTTGGTAGTAAGCCAGCATCCTTTCCCCATGACAACCCAGCCTCTCCATTCAGGAGGTCCTGGGTCTGTAAACCAGCTCAAGTTGGGGAATAGGTTGAGGGCATATGACTTGATTTTTAAAATTCAGTTTAGACTTTCATCCATTTGCCCTAGAACTTTTTTGCTTCTATGGATCAAATAAGACCTTAGCAGGCTTTCTATGTGTTTCACTTCTAAGAACACTGCAATCAACTAAATAATGCCATGGGTCTGCATACGTCAGGTTATTCTGATTTATTGCTTTGACTTTGCTGTCTATTAGAGTCACCAAATCTACCCAGCCTTTGATGGTTTAGTGCCTACTATGCTGGAGTCCAATTACATATTGCATTTGTGTTTCCCAACTCAATGATGAGAGACTCCACTCAAGGTCTAACCTACCAAGGAAAGTTAACCCAGGGCTCTTTAAAGTTATAAGCCTTTCCTCACAAATTTATTTTTCATAGCAGTGATGAAAGATATTTCTTCTGGTCCCTTATGGTGTAGGTGAATAGGTCTTTTTTCTTTCTTTTTCTTTCTCTCTCTTTTTTTTTTTTTTTTTTTTTCTTCATACCCAGGGTTGAACCCAGGGTCATTTTACCGCTGAACCACATTCCTGTCCTTTTTTGCCTTATTTTGAGCCAGAGTGTTGCTAGGTTGCTGAGACTGGCTTTGAACTTGTGATCTTCCTGCCTCAGCCTCCTGAGTCACTGGGGTGACAGGCATGTGCCACCCTACCCAGTGTGTGAATAGGTCTTAATGATATATCCATTCTAACATTCCAAGTTCCCTAAACTTTTGGATGCTTTCTACTTTATTTAACCAAGGTATGACCAACATTTTAAGTTCTTTTACAACCTTTCATTTTGGTCAGTGAACTTTTCTAACTATCTGAGCTGTTAACATTAAAGGCAGGATCTTTGTTTAGGGAGATTTTATCAATAAGTTCAGCCAGAACCAACTTTATGGTTCTTCCATCATCCCCTCAATATCCATTTCCACATGTATTTCTTGGATTTCTGTCTGTGTAAATTAGCAATTCAAGTATATTTGTGTGTGTGTGTGTGTGTGTGTGTGTGTGTGTATGTGTGTGATATACTTTTTGTTTTTATTTTTTTGTTTTGCAGCGTGTAGCTCCTCATGGACCATACTTTGCCCCCACTGGGACTGAAATGTAAGTATAGGTCTCAGAAGCAAAGAGAGGTGTTGGAGGAGGGTCCTGAAAAGAATCAGCATTGTATTGCATTACAACGGTTTTAAGGGAAGCCATTAATTTCCTCAGGCAATGCAGAATTAACCTCCTCATATGAACAGTAAACTTCCTGAAAAAACTGGGAGTTTTTTTTTTTTATATAATTTTTTTAAGAAAACCTGGGATTTTCATTTTCATTTGCCTTGTAATTCTTCCAATCAAGGGATGAAATTTTGAGTTTGATTTTTAGCAATCTCCGTCCTACAGTTATAAGAGATAAGGATGCCCTTCAGGACACACATAGGAATTTTCAGGTTATGTATTTGATACTTACTTTGGGAATTAAATCCCTGAGATCATCATTTTCTTTCACTACTTTGCCCAATGGCCTTAGGAGAAACCATCCAACCTTGCTATATTTATCAGTTTCCAAAAAATACTTGAATGTATTATGTACACAGTCCTTCAGCTGCTTGCTTCTTACAAATGGTTAAAAGAAGTATCCAGTATCAAAATTTTGCTTGTCTCTATTTCCAGATCATACCACGGACAATAACTGCTTTCTTTATTATTGGCAATAGAGTCATTAGTATCTTTAAACCTAGTCCATTCAGAGAATCAATTCAGAAAACTCTTGCATAAAATTCTGTCCCTGTAGAACTATTTTTAGTAGAAAAATCTTCTTTAGTCTGAGTTCTCCATGAAACAGAACCAACAGAAAAGAGAGAGAGAGAAAGGGTGTTTTCCTAAGAAGATGGTCCATGTTTTATAAAGGCTTATTTTGTCTTATGATTTAAGAGAATTTTTTTCTGTTTTTTATTACAAACTTGTACTGTTATCTACTATTATGCTTTTGAGCAGTATTGTGAGAAAGGAAATAAAAGAACAATGTATTATATGATTCAACATGAAAAACTGTATTTTCTTGACTGACACAACTGAGATGTCAAATTATAGCACTTTTCAATATATAAGATTAAGAAAAAAGAATGTTGTGGTCACAATGAGTGTATGTTCAGGGAAAACTTATATACATGTAAGTATCTGATCAATTTGGAAAGAATCAAAGAATTTTTGCTTTCCTGCAGGTTATTATTCCAATTAGATTTTCAAAAGCACATTCCTAGAATGGAGATGATTTAGGAAATGAAAATTTGCACAAACTATACTACATCAATATCCTTGTGATGGAAATTAATCTGTCTTAAGCTGTAAAGTGTTCATAATTATTTTGTGTTGCTGTGAGGATAATAAAGAATATGTATAAAATTTATGGCATATTTAGTGCATAAAACAACTTCAGTAGATAACCAGGATTTAATTTTTTTATTTTTCTATGCATTTCTCTTTAGAGCATAAATTGGTAATTGTAACAAAACATTCATAAACCAAAGAAAATAGTTATATCTTATTCAGAGAGAATTTTGTAACTCACTTCTCAGTATTCCCAAAGTCTCCAATGAGAGAATTTCAAAATTCTAAGTATATAGGAAGCATTAATGGCTACTTCAATTCTTCCTCTCTTATACCTGAGAAAGGAAATAAGGAGGAGAAGAAAGAATCTCAAATTACTATATTTTGTTTTTTTATTAGCAACTATATAAAAAGTTTTGACAAAGGAGGATTTAAAACTCATCATTAGAATGCATCCAACTATGTATTTCATTAATGAATTTGAGGTGATGTAAAGTTCAAAAAGAAAGATGTTCTTTAATTTTACTCTCATAAGCTTAATCTCAATATTTTTGGTTTCCTTGTAGATTCTTTTTGCAATAAAAGCAACAACAGGTGCCTGTCAAATTCTTGCCAAAACAATTCTACATGCAAAGGTTTTTCACAAGACAGAAACTGCCATTGTTCAGACATAGCCAATAATTTGGACAAAGACTGTGACGCCATGAGAGATCCTTGTTTCTCCAGTCCCTGTCAAGGAAGTGCCACTTGCGTGAACACCCCAGGAGAAAGGAGCTTTCAGTGCCAATGTCCTCCTGGGTATAGTGGGATCACCTGTGAAATTACCACTGGTTCCTGTGGTATGAGCTCCTGCCAACATGGTGGTATTTGCCATCAAGACCATGTCCACCCTGTCTGCATCTGTCCTGCTGGATACACGGGAAGATTCTGTGAAATAGATCACAATGATTGTGCTTCCAGCCCTTGCCACAACGGGGCTGTGTGCCAGGATGGCATCAAAGGCTATTCCTGCTTTTGTGTCCCAGGATATCAAGGCAGGCACTGTGACTTGGAAGTGGACGAATGTGTTTCCGATCCCTGCAGGAATGGGGCTACGTGTCTCAATGAGATAGGAAGATACACTTGTATCTGTCCCCAGTATTACTCTGGTAAGTGTGATTACATCTGCATCCCACATGATGTAATTAGTTTTTTATTTAATATGGCAGTAGCAAAGGTGACATTTTATGTCACATCCAATCGTATATGAAAATGGTTGAATTCTTGACAGGCATTAGTCACTAGACAGAAATCTTCCAACACCATTAAAATGCTACTGAATCCGTCAAACCAAGTTCTTGTATATTGTCACTGTTACTGTTTCCACTGGAGTGTTACATTACTTAAGTAATATTCCATTTTGTATATATACCACATTTTAAAAGATCTATGCATTTATTGATGGGCACTGAGGTGGTTTTTTTATATCTTGGCGATTGCAATGAATATCAGAATGAAAATGTCTCTTTGACATACTGATTTTATTTCCTTTGGATATATACTCAGTAGTGGGATCACTAGATCAAATGATAATTCTATTTTTCATTTTTTGAAGAGCTCCATACTCTTTCCCAAAATGATTGTTGTAATCACAATACCCAACAGCATGTTGGGTTCCCTCTTGTCCACATCCTCCCCAACAATTGTCATCTTGCAACGTTTTTATAATAGCCAATATAACAGTCTAAGGTGGTATATCATGGGGCGCTTTAATTTGTATTTCTATGATGGTTAGTAATATCATGCATATGTTGGACACTTGTTTTCTGTGATTCACAACATGAGTGAACCTAGAAACATTATGTTAAATGAAATAGGCCAGACACAGAGAGGCAAATATAAAATTTCACTAATACCTAGAATCTAAAATTTCAAACTCATTTATGTAAAAAGTAGAATAGTGGTTTCCAGAGGATGGTAGTTGTGGCAGGAGATGAACAGGAAAAGGGAAATATTGATCAATTGGTATAAGGTTACAGCTCATAGGAGAAATAAATTCTGCTCTTCTGTTGCACAGTGACTATAGTCAATAGTAATGAATATTTTTAGAGAAGTGCAAGAGGATTTTAAATATTCTCACCACAAAGAAATGATAAATATTTAAGTTAATATGCTATTAGAATAATTTAATCATTCCACAATGCATATACATATCAAATCACCGCACTGATTTTTAAATGAATATAAAACAACCTGGATTCAGTTTAAAATTAGTGGACTTCACAGAGCCTAACTTTTCAGGTCAGGACAGTTTGGGTTTCCCCATCAGTGCATATGTCTTTCACCCCAGTTCAAGTCTGCCCTGTAAGGTCCAAAGTCTGACTTTGCAGTCTGCTTGGAAATCAGGCTACAAGTTGGTGGGTTTCTAGTGCTGAAGTGTGATTAACAAATCCATAGTAGCAATCAGCTCTTATTTCATCTCACAGGAAGAGAACACAATATGCTTCATATTTATCTCTTCTTTACAAAGTTTCTGTTGATGTAATTTTATTAGTAGAGTAATAAGTTAACAATTCATTACCAGATTTCATACTGCTCATGGTCTTCACATTTAGTCTTCAGCCTCTCTATCCTTCTGCATCACACAAAATTATTACTGTGCCAATTCCTTCCCATAACCATGTTTCTTGCCTTGCAGTATCTTTGGATTTCCCATCTACTTATAAAGGGGTAGCTCACCCCATCTATGCTTCCCACATTCATTGGTTCCAACTTGTGCTCACCCATTTCCTGTACTTCCTTGTCTCATACTTCTGAGACATCTCTCACACTTTAGTGCTGCTTTTGCCTTACTCTGGCCACTCTTGTAGCTCTCTGTGACATTAAACTTTCAACTTGCTGATTTCTCTCAACTTTCATGCTTATTCTTTATTTTGTCTATTTTTTTATATGTTAAGCAATATGATATAATTTGTAAAATATTCTTCAAAATTTGTGTCAGATTGGCTTATTTCACTTAGCATGATATTCTCCAACTCCATCCATTTACCTGAAAATGCTATTATTTTATTCTTCTTTATGACTGAATAATATTCCATTGTGTATATGAACCACAGTTTCTTTACCCATGCATCTGTTGCAGGGCATCTAGATTGGTTCCACAATTAAGCTATTGTGAAATGATGTAGCTATGTCACTGTAATATGCTGCTTTTAAGTCCTTTGGTTATAGGCCTAGGAGTGGGATAGCTGGTCAAATGGTGGTTGCATTCCAAGTTTTCTTAGTAATCTCCATACTGCTTTCTAGAGTGGCTGCACCAATTTGCAACTCCACCAGCAATGTATGAGCATACCTTTTCCCCCACATCCTTGCCAACACCTGTTGTTACTTATATTCTTGATAATAGACATTCTAATTGGAGTGAGATGAAATCTTAGGGTAGTTTTGATTTGCATTTCTCTAATTACTAGAGTTGTTGAACAATTTTTCATATATCTGTTAATTGCTTGCAGATCTTCTTTTGTGAATTTTCTGCTCTTTTCCTTAGTCCATTCATTGCCTGGGTTATTTGTAAACTTGGTGTACAGTTTTTGAGTTCTTTATAAATTCTGGAGATTAGTGCTCTATCTGAGGTGTGTGTGGCAAAGATTTTCTCCCACTCTATAGACTTTCTCTTCACATTGTTTGTTTCCTTTGCTGAGAAAAATCTTTTTAGTTTGAATCTATCCCATTTATTGATTCCTGCTTCTAAGTGAAATAAGCCATTTTTTAAATTTAGATTCATTGTACACAAATGATGTACAACTTTTGTTTCTCTGGTTGTTCAAAGTAGAGTCATGCCATTTGTGTAATCATACACGTACATAGGGTAATGATGTTTACCTCATTCTATTATCTTTCCTCCCCCTGCCACTCCCCATTTCCCTCTATACAAGGCTCTGTGAAATAAGCCAATCCCCAAAAACCAAATGTTGAATGATTTCTCTGATAAGTGGATGATGATACATAATGCGGGGAGAGGCAAGAATGGAGGAAAGATGGATTGTGTAGAGGAAAATGATTGGTGGGGTGGGGAGAAGGAAAGATAATAGAATGAGACAAACATCATTACCCTATGTACATGTATGATTAAACAAATGGCATGACTCTACTTCACGTACAACCAGAGAAATGAAAGTTATGCCCCATTTGTGTACTATGAATCAAAATTTAAAAATTGAAATTAAAAAAATTACATCAGAGCCACCTCCTCAACATCATTTTGCTAATATTACATATCCTGAAAACATTTCTTTTGCAAAATGGACATATCCGTTGTTTCTTTGCCATAAAATTTGCTCAAGCTTCACCTGTAGCCATTCTTCAAAATCTGCTCTTTTGACCTCAAAGATGTCTTCCAAATTGATTTCATCCATTCTGTTCCCAGTGCCTTGACTCAGGTCCTCTTCCTCTCTGTGTGTAGTAGTGCTATACAGCCTACTGAATTCTCTACATCTAGCCTTTACCTTCTCCAAGTTAGTTTTGAACACATCCTTTGAAATAATCCTTCTAAATTGGATCTAAGCCATACTTTCTGAAGAACCAGGAGAAGGCAGGCTCTGTACAATATAGAGAATAGGTTCAGCTTCTCACTGAAAACCTTCCACACTTTGTCTCTGATATTAGGTGTATCTTCGCACACCACTCCACCAAAGTATTCCACTTTCTCAAATTGATTGTCTTCATTTTTTATTCAAGAAGCTGCCTTCTCCCTGGAAAGTCCTTTCCCACTTCACAAAGTCACTCTAATGTTCTCCTCTACTTTCAACCTTGTTCAAATCTTACCCAACTCGAGGAACATTTCCGGATTTTCTTTCAGGGGAATAATGCTTTCACACTGTTTTGGTGGTGGTAGTCATTACTTCCATACTAGTCTGCACCTCTATTAAAGATCTCCCCCATTCCATCCTGTTTTATTGATATCTAAAATGCCTTTGTCTCCTCCTACTTAACTGCTGGTTCCTGGAGGACAAAAGTACTGTCATATATTTATTGCTTAATTAATTGGTTTCATAAGTGTCTCATACATGTGTGCCAGTTTATAAAACATACATGAAAATCTCTTTGTTTCTATATGTGCTGTCATGTCCATTTTCTTTCATTAGAGTTTTGGCAATTGACTTTCAATATTTTAAATTTTTTGACAAAATGGAGAAATAAGTTTTTTTGTGGGGCTGGTTTGATATTTGTTTTGTTTCTTATTGTCCCTTAAAAAAAAATATATATATATATATGTATCACTGTAGTTCATTAAGATAGCATCTTTTATTTCCTGCTGCTATTTCAATGTTGTGAATGGTGATTAAAAGGAAAATATATGAGATCAAATTAATGTTTTAGTCATTTACCTAAGGTATTCTGAAGCAGTCTTATAATTGCAAAAAACAGCTTGAAATTTTTAAAATAAATTTTAGCATTCTAATTTAATTGGATTGTAATGAATTCTTTCCATGGTCTAGATTTAGGCATAAAGGATGTCAAGGGTGTATTCCAAATGTGACATGCAGTAAAATTCCATCAAAAGACATTTCATCCTACAGTGAATGCATTTATGCTATGGGTTTTATCATTTTCCTGCTGGGACTGATAACAGTCTGTGCTCTTTTCTCACTTTAACACTTGAAGTTCACAATAAGGATGTTTCCTTGCCAAACACTGACATGATGATGTTTTCTCCTATATGACCATATTCTTCCCTTGCTTTCTAAGAAATCAAGTAAATTTTGTTATTTCAGTTTTTTTAGGTGAGATGTATAAAACTTGATTTCAAAACAGAATTTAAATGAGAAACTCATAAAGCAGTAAGAATCAGGTCTATTTTTATCTGGTTAGGTCTTTCAGGTACAAAAATGTGATTGTAGGCTTGCTCATCAATCCCCTACACAGTAGAATAGCCTGCATTCCTGTAGCTCATCAGTGGCTCTCAGCCCTGAACACTCATTAGCAATTACCCAGGGAGATCTGAAACAGAGATGTTCAGACTCTACCTCCGGAGGGTTAAGTTTAATTGATGATTCTCATGTACAGCTAGGGCTGGGAGACAAAAATTAAGTTCACACCAACTTAATTTGGAAACTTTTCTTGCACTCCACAATCAGGGACACAGGGAGGTTTGTTTACTTCATTGTCATCCCATGATTACCTGTATTTGTGGCAAGTGCAGGCCAATTAATTGGAATCACAAAGAAGGTCGATAGAACCAAGGGGAAAGCCAAAGTTCAGAAGGAAAGAAAAAGAGCACAAGCAATCAGCATGGATGCACTTGAGTGCTCAGACTCAACCTAGACCACCCCATGAATCCTGGAAACTGTATTACAATGACCTAGCTGCTGTGCGCTACATCCAAATTTAGAGTGATCATAAAGAACTTGGCTTACAGGAAAAAGCCTGTGTTCCTCTGAGCAGCAAAGCAAGAAAAGGTAATAAATTTTAAAAGACAGAAAGGTAGGAGGGGGGAAAGAGCTGTAGCACATGGAGAGGGTTCACACTGTGTGAATTCTCCTCTCTGCACTCCATTGTGCTTCGTGAGCTGTGATTCATGAACTACAGAAATGGGCTCACAGAGAGCCACTGAAGATGCTGTTGAGAATCTGCTGTGCATAAGCAAAAACTCCAATCAGAGCTCAAAGTAAGCACCTGCAAACTTTCTTTACTGCAAAGAACATTAGCTCTGAGCTCATGACTGCTCTTAGTTCAAGTTTATGCAATGAATCATTCTGTAACTGAGGTCTTCCTTAAAGTTAACCAGATTGATTAACATGTATTTTTCCCCATTTAGATGCTTTGCAATATAAGAAAAAAAGGATTGTGGAGGACAGAAAAGGTCAATTGATTGTATGATGAAGCAACTCTGTAGGAAAATCTAATTTTCCTCCATTATAAAATACATCTTTGGTATAAAAATATATTTTTGGAAATAAGAGAAATATCACATTGCATTTACTTTTCATGCATAAGACAGACCCACATTGACTTTTCGAGTAAAAGATGCATCTTTATTTCAGAAACAAAAATATATGAAAACATTCATTTTATTTAAAAAAAAAAAAACTTTGTATTAGGTAGAGAGGAGTGAAGGGAGGGGACGGGGTATGGGGATAGGAAGGATAGCAGAGTGAAACAGACATTATTACCTCATGCACATATATGACTACATGGCTTATATGATCCTACAATATGTATAATCAGAAAAATGAGAAAAATGAGAAATTGTACTCCATTTATGTATGATCTATCAAAATGTATAAATGTATTCTACTGTCATGTACAACCAATTAGAACAAATTTAATTTAAAAAAAAAAATGGAGACAAGTTAGAAGGTTATAACAACAATTCAGATGTAAGGTATTGGAACCTGGCCTGGGACAGTGACCATGTACATGAAGGCAAAGGGAAGGAGACTCACTTAACATTTATCAAGGCAAGACTATTTTCAGACTCATTTTTGCTAGGAAAAACTGAAGTCTTTGTTTTGGTTTAAATATGAGAAGTCCACCCAAAACTCATGGGTGATACAATGCAAGATAGTTTAGAAACAAAATGATTGGGTTATGAGAAGCTTAACCAAATCAGTGCATTAATCCACTTGAATGGTTAACTGGGTGATAATTATAAGCAGGTAGTATCTGGCTAGAGGAGGTGAATCACTGGTGATGTGCCTTTGGTATTAATGTTTTGCCCCTGTGAGCAAGAGCTTTCTCGGCTTCCCGGTGGCCACATCCCGGGCCATTTTCCTCCACTACACTCTTCCTGTCCTGATGTTCTGCTTTATCTCAGGCCCAGAGCAATGGAGTTGACCATCTATGAACTGAGACCTCTGAAACTGTGAGCCCCAAATAAACTTTTCCTCCTCTAAAACTGTTTTTGTGAGATCTATTGGTCATAGTAATTAAAAAACTGACCAAAACAATCTCTTATACAAAAAGAAAGAAAGGAAGAAAGCAAGAAATAAAAGTTAAACTGCCATTTCTAATTTAATTAAAATGTAGATTAATGTCTCTCAATTTTTAACTGCATGAAACTTACCTGGTGAGCTTATTATTAAAATACAATATTTGATTCAATTGATCTGAGATAGGGGTCCATGAATGTACTTTCATTAAAAGTTCCCCTGTGATACTGATGTTGCTGGTTCAGGAATTTCATTTTAAGAAATCACTGATGTAGTCAATTATGTGGATTTTCATGTCATATCCTTAACTTTTATTTCACAAAATCCTTGAGACAGGAAAAAGTTAATGAATATTCCCTCCAAAGCTCATGTGTTGAAAACTTAATCACTAATGACACAGTATTGGGATAATGGTGGTGGGGCGGGAGGTCATAAAGACAGAGCCATCATGAACAGATGAGTGCCACAGTCAAAAGGGCTTTGAGAAGTGGGTTCATACCCTCCACTCTTCTGCCATGTTAAGAAGAACAGTTCTCCTTTCTGGAGGATGCAGCATTCAAGACTCCATCTTGGAACCAGAGACAAGGCCCTGACCAGACACCAGACCTACTGGTGCCTAGATCTTGAACTTCTCAGCCTCCAGAACTATGAGAAATAAAACTTCTATTCTTTATAAATTATCCAGTCTCAGGTATTTTATTATATTAGCACAAGATGAACTATGACACATAGCATGAATTTTAAAAGCATTTTTGGATTAAGTCCTCAACTTCTTCAACATACATATATAATAAGTACCTGCAGTGGATCAGGCAATGTTCTATTGTTCTGAAAATACAAGAATAATGAAAAATTTTAAAATTCCCTATATTCAAGAGAAAAGAGGTAGATAGGTATCAAATGAAAGTAATTGATAAACTATATAGTAGGCTGAGTAAGATAACTTGCAGTAGAGAAAACCAAAACAAAAAAGGGAAAATAGTGGGACAGGAATTTTGGTGAGAGTTTTGAGACTGGAATAATTACCTTACATTTTAACAAGATCATTCTGCTTGTTATGTTGAGGATAGAAAGGAGTGGTTAGGATAGAATTACACTGTACAATGGAGAGAACTGCAAGCAAATGGACTACCTTGAGGGATAGAAAAGGAAAGAAATATCACATTTTAATAATCATACCAGCCTTAAGATTTGAGATGGAAATGAACACAGAAGGATCATGGATCACGTAAACCAAATGAAAGCATGCCTTTCCCTGCCTGCTCTCTATTGCCCTCTGATGGTCATGCATAGATTATTCAAAACAGGTATGACCTTTAGAATTTTGATAGCAAGAATGCAGTCTTTCTTAGTAGTTTATATCAAACATATCAGTATATAGTGTCTTTCATACACACAAGTGAAACTTACGAGTAATAACAAAGTTATTTTATTCTTATTCATTTAAAATTTTTTATCAGGACTTTTTTTTTTCTTTTAGTAATATATCACATTTTTCTTAAACCTTCTCCAATAAGTCCACATCCATTCTGATACATAAGTCTAAAAGGTAAAATGTAGCTAACTGATGCGGACATTATAATTGCACTTATTAGAAACATAATTTGAATTCCATTCAATGTTGAGATTTGAATCTGGGCTTGAAGTTCCATCCTTTCTAAATATGTTTTAATTAATTAAATCATTTGAAGGCTTCCATGGAAAATCATCTGGATAATTTAACAGTCATGAAAAATAATGTGGGAAAGATAAAAACCATTATTTTACAAAGGAAAATGCTTGCTTTTGTATATGATCTTAATTATGAAATTGATCATTTTTGAGGTGCCATGTAAAGAAAATAAATATATATTCAGAACTAGAACCTTTTGAAATAGTTTTTATGAAGAAATGAAGTCAGGGCTCTCAAAAAATGTTTGTGGAATGAATTCACAAAATAAGCAAAGTTGTTTACTCAGCAAATATTTATTCCTGCAATTCTCTGATCATTGTTCCAGACCCTGGAGACATAAAGATGACGAAGATGAAACATATCTTGACACACTGTTCACAGTTTATTCAGGAAGCAGGCATGTAAACAAAAATTACAGTCTACCTAAGAACTGTGCTGAGAAAGCACAAAGAAAAAGGCAGTAATGTTGCTTGGAGTCAGGAAATACTTCATAGAAAAACTGGCCTATGAGTTGAACAAAATCACATTTTTCAGGACAGAAAAGTGAAACTTTTATCCTGTGGCTGCATTAATTATTGTTGGTATTATTACTGTTTAAATAACATATTGACTATTAGAGGAGAAGAACTGCAGAAATGTTTTGGAAAGGGTCGCTATGGTCTGAATGCTTGCATCCCCACAAAATTTGAATGTTGATATTCTAACTACCAGAGCAAGGTGCAAGGAGGTGATTAGGGCTGAGAAATATATAGTGATATGAAGAATAGATGCAGTGGAAAGACGGAGGAGTTTGGAAGAAGACAAGTATTACAGGCATTGAACACTGGCATCCTCAACATGAAATGAAAATATTGTAATTTTCCTGTAATCTTCTCAAGAAACCTAGAAAATTAAAAAGGATTTAGATCATTCATAAAAATAGTGTTTTTTTCAAACAGCATCTTAGAGACTCTGACTTATTATACTTTGACTTCTTAAACTTGACATGTACTTTATATATATATTTTGTTATCTTCCTAAAATTATAAAAAGTCTACACACACATAAAACACACATACATATATTCACACATGTGTACACACATATATACACATGTATATACACATATGTATGTGTATACACACATGTATACACACATACATATAAAATATAGTCAGTAGATTGGGAAAGTCATACCCGTTGTCTTAGAAAAACAATCATTTCAATCAAATGACATCTCACAACATGATATGACATTTGTGATGGGAGTAAAGTGGAGGAATGGCATATACATGAATTTAGAGAAAAATGGTTGGGGAGGACTAAAGAATGCATTCACAGGTGACAGGAGAAACAGTTCTCCAAATAGACAGCTATAGTCCAGAAGGTTCCATTAGATAGAAGGAGGTCAGAGAATTCCCTCCCTATGCTCTGCCCCGGGGTTGATGAAGGGGAGGCATTAATTCTTTTCCTTTCCAGAACTAGTTTCAGCCTCCATGGATATTTTGGAAAGATGGGGTCGAAGAAGTCAAGAACACCCCTCAACTTTTGATGATAAAAGGAATATGCCAAAAGACATGACATGACAAGACTAGGAAAACCACCAAAGAATGTTTAATATTGAAACCAGAAGTTGTTCCAGTTTTGTCTCTCAGTGAAAACAAAAGTTGTAGAAAAAAAAAAAGGATCTCATTAGTTGCAATAACAATACAATAAAAATAGATATGCAAAATAATGATGAAGTGGTAAAGTATTAATACTTTTAAGTATGACAATAAATCAATTTTCTTCTTTATATTATAGAACTTTATCATTTATTCAGATTGTGTAGATACTGATTGTATAAAGTAACTCCTCTATTATTTTATTGTTTTTTACTTGTTCTTTTTAGACATACGTGACAGTAGAGTGTATTTTGACATGTTATACATACACGGAGTATAACTTATTCTAATTAGGATCCCATTCTTGTGATTGTTTGTGATGCGGAGTTTGGTCACGTATGCATAGGTGAACGTAGGAAAGTTAATCTGATTCATTCTAGCTGTCTTTCCTTTTCCCATACCCCCTGTCTTCCCTTCATTCCCCTTTATCTAATCCAAAGAATTTCTATTCTTCCTTCTCCCCACTTACTATGTGTCTGCATCCCATCCACATATCAGAAAGAATATTCGGCCTTTGTTTTTTGGGGATTGGCTTATTTCACTTAGCATGATAGTGTTCAGTTCCATCCATTTGCTGGAAAATGCCATAATTTCATTCTTCTTTATGGCTGAATAATATTCTACTGTGTATATACACCATATTTTCTTTATCCATTCATCTGTTGAAGGACGTCTATGTTGGTTCCACAGCTTAGCTATTATAAATTGAGCCACTGTAAACATTGATGTGGCTGCATCACTATAATATGCTGTTTTTAATTCCTTTGGTATGTATCGAGGAGTGGGATAACTGAATCAAATGGGGGTTCCATTCCAAGTTTCTTGAGGAATCTCCATACTGCTTTCCATAGTGGTTGCACCAAATTGTATTCCCACCAGCAATGTATGAATGTACCTTTCCCCCCAGATCATCATCAACATTTATTGTTACTGGTATTCTTGATAATTGCCATTCTGACTGGAGTGAGATGAAATCTCAGTGTGGTTTTAATTTGCATTTCTCCAATTGCTAGAGATGTTGAACGTTTTTTTCATTTATTTGTTGACCAATCATATATCTTCTTTTGCCAAGTGCCTATTCAGTTCCTTTGCCCATTTAGTGATCTGGTTATTTGGTTTTATGGTGACAGATATTTTTCTCCCATTCTGTAGATTCTCTCTTTGTGTTCTTAATTGTTTCCTTTGCTGTGAAGAGGCTTTTGAGTTTGATATCACCCCATTTATTGATTCTTGATTTTACTTCCTGTGCTGTAGGAGTCTTATTGAGGAAATCGGTTTCTAGACTGACATGATGGAAAACTGGGCTTACATCTTCTTCTAGAAGCAGGGTCTGTGGTTTAATGCCTAGGTCCTTGATTCACTTTGATTGGAAATAAATTTTCTTACTTCATCAGATTTGATACATTAGTGATGTCACCTAGGTTTCATATATCACTAAGAAAGAAAAATGACACAACTAACATATAATACGATTAAGACCCTGTTGACTCTAAAGTCCATTCTAGTTTTAGAGGTGTTAAAAATGAGAAATATTAGAAGTGACAAAATTCAACAGCAAGAGAATTCTGAGCTTACAAAGTCAGCTTTAAATGAATGATTTTTAAGAAAGCATTTTGTTTATTTTTGTTATTAATAGGAAAGATGTTTAAAAAGACACAAGTCAGACATCTTATTGGCTAAAAGCACAAAGATGTTATTAGAGGAAAAACTTGTCTTAATTTTCCATAACATCTTGGTATTTGTTATGATTATTTAACCTTATGAATCAGAGAATGAAGTCATTCAGCCTTTTCTTGTGTTCTACGATATTATATAGGAGGAAATTTACTGCCTATCTATGTCTGCAATGGAAACTGAATGCTGCATTTCCTCTTTGCCCTAATATTTGTGTCACAGACTTGTACCAATACTGATATAATTGATATATGTAAAGAACCCAGAAACACCAAGCACAATTCTTATTCAAAAGAAAAATAATATGCATAGAGGCCTCTCGGACTAGCAAATATATTGGTTAGAATCTGAAATTTAGGAAGATAACTCAAAGGCAGAGTTCAATTATTCCCAAGGCGTGGGTTCTGCAGATAATGAGAAAGGTGCACAGTGGTTATCAATGCCATGTTGCTGTGCTACACACTCTGCCACTGTCATGAGTGATGAGGACAGCATCAGGGACAAGACCTGCTCCAGACTGATAGCGTATAACATGCACTAGCTTGTGGCACAGAATGTTAACATCAATCTCTAATTGCCCAAAGACACATAGTGAAGGACAAAAATGTCTAAATGCTTATCAGACGTTTAGGACACAATCGTTCAGAAGCAATGTTTGACAAAGCTGTAAATTTGACCTCATGCTTTTTGATTTAGAGTGGGTCCAGGTTTGCAGAGGCATTGAGAAGCTCTGTCCTGGCATATCAGCTTGTCTTCCAGGAGAAATGGTTTCCTGGAACCATTATTCCCTTGCTGTGGTACTCATTTTTTCATTCAAAATTCAATGAGCATTTTCTATGTTTAAGAATATGTGATAAATGCTGCAGATACTGGTGTTAAAGAATGAAGATTGACTTCAAAGTGCTTAACACTTGTAGACAAAATGTACAAATAAGCAATTGTAGTACAATAGAGAATAAACATTTATATCATAGAGAATTTTGAGAGTATAGTGGAGGGGTATCATTGGCAGATAGAAGGAGTTAAGTAGAGTTTCCAGACCATGTCACACTCAAACTCGATCTTTGGAAACTAATTGGGCTGGTTTTGGGAAGTAGGGAACAGGAATTGGGCATCACAAGTCAGGGGGCCTCTGTGATCAGCAAGAGCCATAAGAGACAGGGGAGCTGCCAGCACAAGGCAGTGGGTGACACCAGCTAGTTCTCCTCTTTTAGAAGTTTCTACTACATTACAAGGCAATTGTGCCTTATTCTGGAGATGCTGGGAGGGGAGCTATATAAAAAATTTAAGCAGACATTGAGATCCTCAGTTTTGACTTTCTATAGAAGTATACTATACTCTACAGAAGTACAGAGAGTGATTTCAAAGAGAGAAAGCAGTAGTAGCGAGACCAGTGAGAGATGCTGAGGGTCAGTAAGGTCACGGCAAATGAGAATGGCCCCAAAGGCTATGGCACAAGTTTCAATTTTTACTGAAATAAATTTAATTTTTAAGCTCTCTTTCTTCTGAAAACAAACAATCAAATGTAATATGTGGGCGTCCTCTTCAACTTGGCTGGTGGTAGAATCTAGTAACAGCTGTAAATGATAGATAGTGAGAGAACATCCTACTGCAATTTCTTTTAAGGAAAAAGGGCAAAGCCAATTGAACTACTAATGTCTTCTGAGCTATTTAAGAATCCCTCAATAACCTTTCAATACAAAATTTATTATCCTGGTTTATAGGCATAGAAATAAAGATGAGTAATGTGAGTATTCCTCCTTTTGTGTCTTTTACAGCCTGTGAGTGAATTTGATTATTGTATATATCAAATACCAGTTGAAAGATTTAGTAAGACAGGTTTTTTACCTCAGTATGGCTTCTACTTTTGTTTTAAACTTACTGTTTAGCAAGGAATCACCTACTATTTGGGAGAGGAGATAAATACAGATTTATTTTCTTGTAACATTACCTTGAAATGAACAGGTTCTCATGATACTATTAATTACATTGAGTAGTCACCATCTGATTTTACATTTAAAAGTTTTATTCTACAATAATAAAGTAGTAGGAAAAATTTTAAAATATCTATAAAAAAGGAACACTTAAGCAAATTATTACATATTTGTAGGATAGATTTTTTTGTTGACAGAACAAGTTTTTATTTCCCTCTAGCCAATACTTAGTATGTGCCAGTTATTGTTATGAACACTTAAGAATATATCTAATTATAATAATAATCCTGTGGTGTGATTACAAAGATTTTTCCCATTTTTCAAATGAGGCAACTGAAATATGGGCTTAGAAACTTGCCCAATGTCCTACAGCTAATGATTGACTGTGCTGATTTCAACCAAAGCTTCCTGATTTTGAAGTCTCAGCTTTCATCCACTCTTCTAGATAGTGCCTAACTACACTTTTTGAAAATAATGAAAAAACATTGACCAGTCCAATTTAGGCTTCCCACAAAAGTGCAGTTGACAATAATTTTGTTCTAAAAATGACTTGTTTCCACAGACTAAAATCCCACAAGCTGTTATATGCAATAATTTGTAAGTAACAGCTGCTCTGCTGAGTGCAACTTCCCACAAGCACACCAAAGTTAATATCAGTTAGGGTTAAGGAAGAAAATTATTTTGGGTAACATAACATTTGACAAGTGCTTTAGTAAATAAAGCATTGTCAGAGAACTAAAATATTTTCACTTTGCTAAAACTTTTCTGTTTTTCTGTGCTCATTTTTTCAAAGGTGTGAACTGTGAATTGGAAATTGATGAATGTTGGTCCCAGCCCTGTCTAAATGGTGCAACTTGTCAGGATGTGTTGGGGGCTTATTACTGTGACTGTGCCCCTGGGTTCCTAGGGGATCACTGTGAGCTCAACTTTGATGAGTGTGCAAGTCAGCCATGTCTCCATGGAGGACTTTGCGTGGATGGAGAAAACAGGTATGTCTGCTGCTACAACTGGGTGATTGGCTTAGAGAAACCAAGAACCATTGTACCACTCTGGTCAATTTGAAGATCTTATACCCTCAGCTTAAAGATTTCAGATTATGTTATACTTTACATGTTAAAAATTTGTAGTATTTTCAGATTTTACTAAAACATGCATTCATTGAAGTTCGTTTTGTTCCCAAGGGAGGATCTTTCAAGTCACTCTTGTTATAGTTTGAAATTGCTTATGCTAAGGAAAAGTACCAACTTTTCAGTTCCTGGAATTAGACCTGTCATAAATAGGGAAGATGTAAAAACTAGGCTAGGAATTATTTAAAATGTGAATGTGAGATTGTATGCATACGACACAACAATTTTTAAAAGCATTGCACTTAAAATAATCTTGTTTGATCTATCAACAACTCAGTGGAAGGTAAGATGAGCACTTATGTCCCCATGTTACATGAAGAAATCTAAAGGGCATGGAAGTTAGAAGATTCACACAGAATTCAGTTTTCCTTTAGCTAGTAATAAGACATGTTATCCCAAATCTAATTTCAAAGTAAATGAGACTCAAAAGGAGAATAAGACAGAGGTGTTTCAAATATATTCACCAAAATAATAGGGTTTTAAAAACATCTTTGTGTTCTCATAGCCATCCTGAACAGGACTGTAACTGCTTTGTAATTGATAGCTATCCTTGAGATAAGTATTAAGACTGTGTCATGGGTCTCAGGTTGATGAAAAAAATGAAAAGACAGGATAAAGATATTTGATTTCAGTATGACTAAGAAATGACATGAAAATTTCATTTACTCTCCAGATATAGCTGCAACTGTACAGGTAGTGGATTCACAGGGACACACTGTGAGACCTTGATGCCTCTTTGTTGGTCAAAACCTTGTCACCATAATGCTACCTGTGAGGACAGTGTTGACAATTACATTTGTCACTGCTGGCCTGGTAAGTGACAAAATACCTTCCGCCAGTTTGTTTTTTTTCTTAACATGGAAAAATGATTATGAAATGAAACTAAAAATTGTTGTTGTTAAATGTCATAAGTGAATTTTTTCTTGTAGTTGTATCCCCTGTGGCTCATACATACTTAACTGCTATACTACACATTGTCCAAAGTAGGTGACCAGGTTGTCCAATGATTAGAACCCACTAGAAGAAGCAGAGGGGAAAAAATCAATGGAAAGATTAAATTCGGCATGGTTTTCATGGACAAAGTTTCTCTAAAAGATGATTTCTTTTCCTTTAGGATGTTCTTTTAGACATCAGGAATATATAGGAAGCTGTCAAACAATGTTAAAACGCTAGAAGCTTGTTGTATAATGCATTGAGTTTGTCAACGTCATAATGATGGTGTCCATAGGTGTAGAAGGAATTTTCCAGAAATGAGTAATCTCCTAGCATTTATAAAGGCAACAAGAATGGAAGTTAAATAGGTAAAACTGTAACTAACGATTACATGTAAAGGGTAGAAAACAGTATGTAATATTTGAGTTACACAACTGCCTAAAATATTGATATTAATTTTGGCAAGTAACTTGTTTTATGTATTTCATGTAATTGTTACTAGGATCTCATTGATAGAAATAAAAGTTATGGCATCTCCTTTCCTTTCTTGATCCATAGGGGAAAGAGAATTATCAGTGGACAATTATTCAAGGTCTAATTATATAAGCTTATTGATCACCTATCTCCCTGTCTCCGTTCAATTTATTGTCCCCATTCAATCCTCTACAGAGAGGATAACCCTGTGGCTGGGAAGGAAACACAGACTGAAGTCAATCCCAATCAGTAGTAACTTCTGGTGGAAAGCTATCCCAAGGTCTAAGGAGCATTTGACATCTTTGGGTAACTATATTTTGTAGGTTAAAGATAAACTGAAAGCATAAGTTTGGAAATCTTCTGTGGCTTGGGAATCTATGTATATTACGTCTTCCCATTGCCAGATAATGAATAGTGAATATTTGCTCTCCTTCAGTCATCGACTTGACTTCTCAATGTATGTTGTCCCACATTCTTGTCATCAACCAACACTTAGGAACAGTATCTGTCCAGAAGCAAAGTGTGAAGTAGATAGTAAGGGAATAGGACAAGTCTCCCATTAATTGAGTAAACCCAAATGAGCTGCCTCTTAATCCTCAAGTTCCTCATCTGCAAGAGAGGGAGAATACTTTCGCTTATAGTACTGTTCTGAAGAGTAAAACCATAAAAACAGCCTAGCATGTATTAACCACTCAGAAAGGATCACTCTGACTATATGCCAACATTTATACCACAAGATGGGAACTATATGAGAGATGTCTTCTTTTCTACTACAGAGCACAGCAGGTAGAACATCTGCCTTAAAAGCCAACCTAAGCCATGTGTGGTGGTACATACCTGTTCTCCCAGCAACTTGAAAGGCTGAGGCAGAAGGATCGTAAGTTCAAGGCCAGTCTCAGTAACTTAGCCAGACTGTCTCGAGAAAATAAAAAAGGATTGGGGGGAAAAACCCAACCTGTGTACATTCCATTCATTCATGGATTCAGTCATTTAAGCCACATGGATTTACACACACACACACACACACACACACACACACACACACACACATAATCTAGCATATGTTTGTATACATATATACATACACACAATCCAGTATGCATGTGTGTGCACACGTGCACACGTATATCAATATCTGGGAATCAAAAAGAAATAGTTCTTCTTCCAGGAAGTTTAATCCTAGTGGCAAAACTGTGTGCAAAAATGTGTGTAGTATAATTTTTGGTACATTAAGGAGCTATTGTAAATTATGTAAAAGGTAATAAAAGGAGAGGAAGTACAGGGATGGATTGATCAAAAAGTTACCATTTCAGAAAAATTGAAAGACGACTGAACATGTGCCAGAAATTTATTCAATAACCATGTGACTTTGGACAAATTACTTAACTAATCTGAGCCTCAGTTTCCTCATTTTAGAAAAACAGAGGTGTTGATAATAATATTCATCTCATAGGGTTGTTTTGGAGAGAAATCCAGTGATGTATATAAAGCCCCTGTCTGAGCCTGTACCACAGTAGCACACAATAAATGTTAACTAGATAACAAAATTAGGTTGACGTTCTAGGTCCTATGGCTAGCAGCTAGAGGCCCATTACTTACTTAAGGAAAAATAAAAGAAAAGAAAGAAGGAAAGAAATATGAAAGAGTGTCAGGCACACACAGGAAAGAACATATCCAATTGTGGAACTTTGAGTGACAGTTCAAAAATGCTGGATTAGGGAGGGCTGGCGGTAGAGAGCCAGCTGGGAACAGGGTTGTAGCCAGATGACAAAGCCACTTGCAAATTGTGGGGCAGGGAAGTTACATAATCTGACCTGGTAATTTAAAAAGAGCCCTTTGGCAGCCTAGTGAAGTTGATCGAAGGAAATAAAACTGCAGGCAGGAAATCTAGTAAGCAGACTGTGCAGGAGTTTCAACAGAGGTAAATCTGTTTCCCAGAACAGAGAGCAGCGGTGAGGTGAAGATGAGGGGCTGGGTGGTCAGGAAGTCATGCAGGAGACGAAATGACGGACAGATTTAGGACAGATGGGCCTCAGAGTTTCTCTTAGGTCACTTGCATGGATGGTGGTTTTGACTAGATAGAAAATTCAGAACATCTTTGTACCCTCTTCTCACTACTGTGTATAGAGAAAAGATTTAGTACCACAAACTAAAGAACAGAAGATCATTCCACTGCCACAGACTGCAATGGCAAGAATCCACCATGATAATTGTGTAGAGTCCTCATTTCAAAAGCAATTCATTATAAGAAGTGTCAGTCGCCTTAAACGCTAACCTGAGAAGTTTTCTTGATACCCGGATATGATGGGATGTGTTAAAAAATCAAACAAACCTAATATAGGAACCCTAGGGCCTTGATTTGGTATCATATTGTTTCTTTGTGCAGAGTTCTATAGAAAAACTTGTTTAAACTATTGAACGTAGTCTTGACTGAAAGAGTGTATTTATATCTGTGGTTAAATAGAATAGCAGGTAAAATCCCCTCAGGACCTTGGTGGTGGGGACAGGCATGGCAAAACAATAAATCAGGACATTCTGAATGTTCAAGTTGGGAATGAGATAAGGCATGAACCAGAAAAGCAGAAAAGGATTTATGATGATTCTAAATTACTTCCTAACTTGGCCTACGTATGGGTCTTGAGTCTTAGAAAGAAAAGGAAATTAAAAATAGTCCAAAGTAAGTACACTGCAGTACAACAAGTAACAGTTCATAAAAATTTGCTGTGAAAACTATCATTTACTGAATATTTGTATATCCTTCAGTATGAAATAAAATTATTCCAAACGTAGACATTCAATATTAAAGGACTCTGAGGCCTCTTTAGCAGGGCATCACCATAAGGGAGCGTGAGATCTTGATCTCACAGGTTCTTTTAGTTTCTTTTTTTCAACTCTCTTTCTTCTTCAAATGGTTGAGAAGGGCTCCCAATGTCACATGTAACAAATACATTATACCATTGAACAATAGAATTTATGTTGTGGTTATTATTTGACGTATGACTCCATTCAGGTTTTTACTAAAGTTACAAAATGAACAATCATATTATCTTCTCGTTATTTGCTTAATAATAGTCCTTCTCTGGTTTATGTACTATAATAATCTAAATTGTTATTTTCAGCCACTAATTGGTACTGTTTTATGCTTGTTCAGGCATTGGTTGAAATCTACTGTTTACATCTTGCTCAGTACTGGAGTAATAAATAAAATAAGCCCAGTCCCTGTTTTGGTGGAGCTTTTAGTTGGCCAAGGGAGGCAGCTATACGTACAAACGAATATGTAACTAAAGATTATTAAAGGAGCAACAAAAGAAAAGGAATGGGTGATATGAGAAAAAACAAGAGGAACTCATTTAGATTTGTCCATGAGGGAAAGTTATTTTGAGAAAGTAATACAAGACAAGGTCTGAAAGCTGGGTATGAGTTGGCCAAGCAAAGGCTTGGAAAAGAATTTTCTAGAGAGAACAGGGTTATGAAGGTCACAGGGTGGAAGACATTCTATGGGAGGAAGGGGAATAGTGGGATGAGATAGGAATATTGAAATGGAAAGGGAATCAGGTAATAGGTGCATTCTTAGGTTGTAGTAAGGATTTTGAATTTTATGTGAAATGGGAAGACATATGATTTTAAAGTTATAAAATACTATGACTTACAAATCTTCTAATTTTGAATTACAAATTTTGTTTTAAAATCATATTTCTCAGCAGACTTAAGTGCCATTGTAGATGCTCTTAGGTAACTGTGAAGTCACTTGTGTGGTAGGCTTAATTATGCTCCTTTAAGAACTTTATACATCCGCTTGCCATCTTGCAAAAGAACTGATGTTATTTTATTATCCATCCGCATTATATTAGCATTCCATTAAATTTTCATAACAAAACAAGTAGGAAAACCAGGCTAAAAAAATGGGAAAAAGATAAAAAATGTTATTTGAATCAATAAAGAACCAAAAAATGATAAATTCAATAGTAACTGAGGATAATGTAAACTAAAGTAAAATATTATTTTTTATCCAACTTACTGATGAAAAATTTTCTATTTGTTGATAACTAATGTTTACAAGGGTTTGGAGCCCTATATGCATCCATCTACTTGCTGGCTGGCAACAGGTGAATGGTACAACTACTCTAGAGGCATTTGTCAATCTCTACTTAAATCAAATTGTACACAGCTTATGACCTAGAATTTCTGCTTCTAGGCCTAAACCTTAGGGTTTTACTTACACAAGCAGTCACATGCAACGATATTCATAAAAAATTATAATAGTAAAAATTGCATTAAAAACAATAAAGGAATGATTATGGCACATTCTCATTTTGGAATACTTGAAAGTAGTTTAAAACTATGTGTTTGATCTGTCTTACTAACATAGTTTGTGCAAGCAAATGAAAAAAACAAGTTGCAGAATATAGTACAATTCGAGTTATGTTAAAACATACATACCCACACAATAGAACTATGTATATAAATTGTGTGTGTGTGTGTAATTTACTTTTCTATCTCACTGAATATTAGGAAATAACTGTTTACCCTTACTTTGAGTTATAAAAGAATAATTTAGGTTTGGTTATGTGTATACTTCTGATTTTGCAGTTATTCTCTATAAAAATTTTTCATTTTTTCTTGATAAAAATACATCAGTTAGAATGTTGAATTCAAGTAAATGGTACTTTATTCATTTTGTTTAATGTTCAGGTTAAATCAAGGTTATCCTAAAGTTCCATTTTATTTCAGGCTTTATTAATCAAATCTTTTAAAAAAATATTGGCCAAAATTTTGCAAGTGATTTCATTGCTATTGATCTTTATTTCCATGTAAATCTCCTCTTACCAGATTCCCTGGCTAGCTCTTTGAGCACTGGCAACTTGCTAATTGGCGCCAGCACAGTGGTCAGCCTCTTTTCAGGCATATGCTCTATGATTTAAGAGCTTTGACTCAGCAGCTTCTCTGAACTTTCATCCTGCAGGATACACAGGTGCCCAGTGTGAGACGGACATCAACGAATGCAATAGTAACCCCTGCCAGTCTGATGGGGAATGTGTAGAGCTGTCCTCAGAGAAGCAATATGGTCATATTACTGGGCTGCCTTCTTCCTTCAGCTACCTTGAAGCCTCGGGCTATGTTTGTGTCTGTCAGCCTGGATTCACAGGTGAGGCCAAGGAGACAGGAAATGACTTTCTGCACTTTATGGCAAACTATGGATTTGACCAAGTGGTGCAGTGACAGTAAGACCTATGCTACGTGAACTCTGTTGCCATGGTACAAAGGGTCCCCCTTGTGGGCTTGAAAAGAATCTTGGCTCACAACTCATCATTCCCCTAAGCAGAAGGAAATATTAATAGGGACAGAAGTGGTGTATAAAAGGGTAACTATTTTTATGCATTTACTGGGAATTTCAGTATATCACAAATTATCTTGAAAAGCATAAGCACTGGTATATTTTGTTATTAATTTTCATGTTAAATTTTATGTATTATTCAAATTTGCTAACAAAGTTATTGTACTTATTTATATTTATATTGAGATCAATTGTCTAGTTTTAAGTAATAGTAACTAGTCTATAGCTAAAGTCATTTCATACATCAATTTAAAATTTTTGCTCTATCTTTCTTTATTCTTACTCTAAAACCCAGAGGTTTCTAATGAACAATTTTGTTTGGGTCTGCTTCATGTTCTGAAAACTTTCAGAATTTTTGATACAATCCCCAACTTGCTAATGAGCAGCAATTTACCCATGATTCCATAGATATCAGTGAGAAGATAAGTTAAATTTAGATTTGTACCTTATTTTTTCTCAATAGGTTAAGTGAGAGACACTTCAGGAAACTATTTTAGTTTTTATTGGGGATTTTTTTTTTTTTTTTAAAGTAGTAAGGGATAAGAGAAAATGGGTGACTATTCACACTTGAGATTTTCTTTTAATATTTCAGCTTTGAAGATTAATGATCTTCTTTGAATTGTGGTAGTGTTTGTGTAAGATTGCTGTAGAAGATGTTCATTTGCTTATTCACGGTCCTCTTTATGAGAACACGTAGAAGAAAACTACTCTAGTGTCAATATCAGGATAAATGGTATTTTCCTTGCAAAACTTTAAGCTTGCGTACCTTTTACCTTAAATTTTAAAGACATGCAAAGAAAATTTGATAAATGACAAACATGAAATAAATCTTGCAATGCATAATATTTCCCAATCAGATAGGCTGCTACAAATAAAGATGACATTTCCAGATGTCTAAAAATGTCTCTGTAGAGACATATATGTCTTTCTGGAATATATTTATATATTTATCTCACCCCTGGGAATATCTCAATTTCCTATTTCTGTTTCATAATGTTGTCTCCCTTTTTTCCTGTTTCTTTCTAAGTTATTTGATTTTGGTATAGTGTATGCATTTATTGTTAGTTAAATCTTTTTTAGAACAAGGTAGGGGGTACTATAAACAGTTTCTTAAATATTAGGTTTAGGATTATAGAGAGGGGTTTTACCACAGCAGAGGCTATGGTTAATATTACCTGATAAGGTAAAAGGGAAAGGGTCTGCAGATCCAAACAGGACAGGCAGTAGAATAAGCCAGAAAAGTGTGTTGGACTTGATTTCTGAAGGGCTGCCAAAAATGATTACATGAATTAAGAGATTCTGATGACCATCAATCTTTGTGGCTTAGTGAGATGGTTTATTTTCACTCATGTGAACTCAAAATATGGCTTCCTACCATCAGTTGTCTTCCAATGGTGATTCAGAGTCATAGGTTCCTCTCTTTTTTTCCCTCTGCCTTCAAATGCAACTTCTGAATTTCTCATCCCCTTTTGCTGCAAATTGCAGGAGAAGGAATGGAAGTAGAGTACGAAACCTGGAGGTTTTACAAGCTGAGTCCCACAAGCAATGAGTATCTCTTCTACCCACATTTCATTGCTCAATATTTAGTCATACAACCACATTTTACCACAGTGAAGACTGGAAAATCTAGTGTCACCTAAAGTAAGGAGAAAACAAATTTTTTTTCACGAATGTGAATTTCATGTTTCATTCCATGACTTTCAATTTGACATAATAGCTGAAACTGGCAGACTGGGGATACAAACCTGGATCCTTTAAGGGTATTCTCCTACTTAATATATATTTTATATATATATATATATATATATACACTAAGTATATATATATATGAAGTATACATATACTTAATTTACTTGTATACTTAATATATGTGTACTTAATATATACACAATATACTTAAGTATACTTAAGTATATGTATACTTAATATATATGTATATACTATATATATACACACATACCCAACTATATATATACTGCCATATTTATAACTATATATATAGTTAAAACTATAGTGTATATATATAGTATGTATATATGCTATATACATATAACTGTAAATATATGCATATGTGTATATATATAAAAATATGTTTGAATATGGGTTTTTAAATTAAACCCTTTAAATGATAACAGTAGAGTTACATGAAGTTATAAGAAATAGAACAGGGAATTCCATGTATCCCATGTATAGTTTACCCAGTTTTCCCAGTGACCCATTTTTCATTTCCATCATCAATGTATGAGTGATTCGATTTATTCACATCCTCACTAGCATTTGGTTATTGTTTTGTTTTGTTTTGTTTTGTTTTTAAGTTTAAGCCATCCTAACAGGTAGGTAGTGATATGTCATTGTGATTTTAATTTGTGCCTCTATAATAATGAGTAACGTTGAACAACTTTTCCTGTGCTTATTTCATCTGTTTACCTTTTGCAACAACAAGTCTCTCAATGTCTTTGGCCCATTTTCTAACTGGACTGTTCTTTTTACTCTTGAGTAATTTTCCACATATCGACCCTAAGCATTTTTTGTTAAGTTTATACCTAAGTACTTCACTTTCTTTGGAGAAATTGCAAATAATGTGGTGTTTTTAATTCAGTTTCTACATATTCCTTTGTTAGTGTTGGAGAGATAGTAGTCTTTGATCTTTTTGACTCCCATCTAGCTTGTAACAATGGGCCTTAAGCCTGAGATACTTCCTGGTGAAGATAAAGAATCCCCATAGCAGGTGCTCTGCTATTGTTGGGTGGAGTGTTCTGTATTTGTCAACTAGATCATGCTGGGTGATCATGTCAATCAGATTCTCTATATTGCTGGGTTTTTGTCAAATTGATGGTATAATGTGGTTCACAGTGTTGCCTTATCATCTTGTAGTAACTGTGGGATCTGTAGTGATTTAATTCATTCCTGATTTTGATGGTCTATATTTTCTCTCTCTGTCCATCTTTTTTATAGACTAATTAATTTCATTGATTTTTATTTTTAAAGGCTTATTGTTTCATTGTCTTCTTTTTTTACTGTTATCCTATTTTCAATTTCATTGACTTTTATTCCTTATTATTTCCTTCTTTCAGTTTGCTTCAGGCTTATTTTGCTTTTAGTTTTTATTATAAGCATTTAGCAGTATAAATTTAACTCAATACTGCTTTAGCATCCCACATATTTTCACATGCCACGCTTTCACTTTAATTTGGTTCTGTGTACTTTTAAAATTTTCTTTGAGACTTCTTCTTTGACCCATGTATTATCCAAAATATCATAATTTTTATTTTAATCATTCCATGGTTTAGAAAACTTACATTTTTACCTCTATTTTTTTCTCCCCATTGTTTTTTCTTTCTTCTCATGCCATTAAGATTCTTCTTTTTTCATTTTCTTTTTGTTTAAAAATATTCTGTTAGTCAATCTTTGATGGTAGGTGTGTTAGTGATAATTTCTTTTAATTCTCCTGAGTCTGAGGATATTTTTTATTGCCCATTCATTCTTTTCTTTTTAATTTGTTTTAGTTGTGGATGAACTTTTATTTTGTTTATTTATTTATATGTGGTGCTGAGGATTGAACCCAGTACCTCACACATGCTAGGCAGGCGCTCTACCACTGAGCCACAACCCCAGCCTGCCCATTCATTCTTGAAGGATAGTTTAGTTAAATATGAAATTCATTGTTGACTCTTCTTGTCTTTTAGAATTTGAAAAATGTACAGTACTTCATTCTGCACCCCAGAATTTTTCTGGTGAGAAATCCTCTGTCATTGGAACTTGTGTTTCCTATAGATGATACATCATTTCTTTCTGGCTACTTCTTTTGTCATTAACATTTTTTTTCTCTTTTGTTCTTAGTTTTCAGAAATTTACTTCTAAAGTACATTGATGTTTATTTATTTGAGCTTATTCTACTTGGGATTTACTCAGTGGGTTAGTAAAAAATGAACTTAATGAAAGAAAAGGTTTATTTTGGCTCATGTTTTAGAGATTTGGTCCATGATCACTTGGCATTGTTACCTTGGACCTGGTATTAGGCAGTCCATTATGGCAGGAAGTGTGTGGCTGAGGTTTCCCATCGATGGTGTCTGGGAAGCAAACGAAGAACCAAAGAGGAGAGACTGAAGTCCCAATGCCTGCTTCAAGGGTGTGCTCCCAATTGCTTATCTTCTAGTTGGTCCTGTAAAGTTTCCACTATCCTCCAAATAGGACCATAGGCTGGTGACACAGGTGTTTGGGGGACATTTATGCAAACCATAGCACTCAGCTTTTCAATTCTGTGAAATTATGTCTTTTGCCAAATTGGGGAAATTTTTAGCCAACTTTCCTTTGACTGCTATTCACTCCATTCTCTTTTTATTTCACTTTTAGGAATCTGTTCATACAAATTTGGAGGCCTTTTTTCCCATAGATTTCTGAGGCTTTTCATTTTTTCCCCCATATATTTTATCTCTGTTGTTTGGATTAGGTCATCAAATTCACTGATTCTTTCCTTTTTCATTGCCTCCTATTATTAACCTACCCAGGAAGTTGTGCTTTTTTTTTCTATTTTATTTTTTTATTTTATATTTTCCATTTTGTTCTTTTAATACTATCTATTTCTTCACTGATATTTTCTGTATTTCTTCGTGCTCAAGAGATTTTTAATTCCTTATTGAGTCACTTTGATGATGCTTGCTATAAAATTCTTATCAGTAATTCTACAATGGATCATTTCAGCATTGGCATCAGTTAATTTTCTTTTTTTCCTGTAAGTTGTGGTTTTCCTGATTCCTTCAATAATAGGTTATGTTTAGTTCTATTCCAGACATTTTAGATATTATGTTAGGAAATTTAGAATCTTACTTGAATTTTTGAATTTAGCAGGCAGTCACCTTTTAATGTTTGGAAAACAGGTCCTGGTCTACTTGTGTGGACTATGGGTCAAGTGATTAATTGATCAGTCTTTGCAGTGTTATTTGATATTCTTAGTGTATCTTGTTCCATCAGGGCTCCCACTAGTCTCTGCTGATGATCCCTGAGTGATCAGAAGGTGTTCCCTCAGTGAGAGAGGGGATTTTCAGATTCATGGGCATGAGGAGGGCTCCTTGGCTGGCATGTGCTTGGGATGGGCTTCTCCCAGCCTCAGTGGCATGGAAAGCATGTTTCAAGGAGGGTGCTTCCTGGGGCATAATCCCCTTAGCTGAGGTCCCCCAGGCCTTGATGGAGGTGGGAAGCTTCAGAAACCTACCAAGGAAGGAAAACACAACATCACATACCTGGCAATTGTTGTGGCACAATCCCCTTTGCCAGGTGTCTGGGTAGGGAAGGGGAGTCTCAACTGCAGAGGAGGTGAGCTCTTTCTCTTGTTGCTTGCTTTTATTTATCTATTTATCTGTTTATTTAATCAGCAGAGCTCTGTTTAATTCCCCATGCCAGGTCTTCTGAGCTCATTTTGTATTGTAGGCAAGACCCTGTTTCAACCTAGAGGAGGAATGAGCCTATCTGGGCTGCCCTCTGTTGCTTCCATTGCTGACTGGGTCCAGCAACACCAAGACAAGGGCATTTTCTTGCATTGGGCTGGGGGTGGTAAAATCCCTGATGCTCAGTTGTTCTTCCAGTCCTACAAGTTGACCTTCTTTTCCATTTTCAGAGTCTATTCTATTATTATATATTATTTGTATTGTGACTAATTGGGAGGCTTAGGGTGAGACAAGCCTACACTCCTGTCCATAAGGAAGTCCTGTTACATTTTAAAATACCCAAGTATTATGTAGAAGAGTCATTTTCTTTAATGGCTTTAGAGAGAAAAGCAGATGTTAACTTTCTCTTCATTTCCCCTATACTAGCAAGATGAAAATATCATTTAATATATTAATGAGATGAATATACATTATTAATAATAAAGAAGCTACTACTTTTCTTTCCTACCCTCCACCCTGAAAAGTTGGACATTCAACTCTATTTTATCTTTAATTTTTAAATATTCATTTTGTTTCTTTTTCAGATAGAAAAGACATCATTTACTTTTTACATGGTCTATATATTCACAGTTCTCTCATTTTGTTACACATTTCCATTGTAATGAGAAATGTGTTTGTGGAACCTATATTTAATGACACAGCTTCATTTAATTTAACAATTCATCAGAATTGTTAAATATAGGAACAAACTATATTTTTTAAAATTATCATTAGGAATGTGCTTCTTGTTTCTCAATACTAGGGTAATTATCTTTCCTATTAAAAATTTGCATAGGTGATATAATTTTTCTAACTTCTTTTAATGCAAAACTGATATGCAGTGGAGTAGGAAAAATAACTGGGAGTCTGGGAAGATAACTCTCAGAAAGATAGAAATAGAGGGAGCTCTAGACCAAGGAAAGTGAGCCATAGAAAAACAGGGGTGCAAAGAGGCAGGAATTCTAGTGAGAAGAACCAGATGCCCCTGGAGGAGATCAGTATTTATTCAAGTTTTCTTCTGGGATTTCTACCAAGTAAAGCAAGATATTATGGCCCAAAGAAATTCAACACCTCATTCAATGGAATAATTGAGAAAATTTAGATCCATTTACATATATTAATGACTAGCGTTGAATCATGACTCTAGATGCAATAAAAGTTGCTATTCTCTAATTCCTCAAAAATCACTAAAAAATAACTGTTACAAAATACACTTACAGCTTGACATAGCTATTTGTGCTCAGAACTGCACACATCAAATTGAGAATGTAGCATAAACACTGGATTTAAAGGTCTATGCATATACTTAAACTCCCACATTCACACAATTCTAAAGACAAGCTAAATAAATCTATAATTGGAGAAGGCTTATAGCTGAATAAAACTGTTCAGTCCATTCCAAAATCCGTAAATTATCTTTATTTTGTATGACCACCCTTGACCGTTACTAGATGGAATGTTGGCTGCTTCCTTGTTTGCTTTAGATTTCCAGTCCAGGACACTGGGCTTACTCAGTTCTAGGAATATAATGATGAAAATATATGTCCTCTTCTTCAAGAAACTGAAAGAGCATGAGGCAAAGGATGTGGGAAATACATGCCAATATAATCACTGGCATAGTGGAGCTATAAAAAGGCACAATCACACAAATCAGCAAAGAGGACTTATTTATTCTATCGTGTCCAGAAGAATTTAGTGGAAATTATAAGAACGCAAACAACTTGATAAGTTAGCATGTTTAAATACAATCGAATATGTTACCTCTGAAAATTAAAGAAAAACAGATCTCAGGACCTGAGTGCTTGTCCTTGAACCAGCCTGACCTAACCAACCCATCTACACTGGAAACAATTTATGCTTTTTTAATGTTAACATTTCATTTTTTTTTATCAAAATGTGGTTATAATAATATCGTTCACAAGTTTCCAAACTGCTGTGTAAACCAAGTCCAAGTTTCAATTCTAACTTTCACTAAGCAACTCCAATTAGCATTTACTCCAACTAAGAGGAACACCGTCACCTGCGCCTGGCTACGCTGGGGCCTCTGACGCTGGGGTTTTATTCTGTTTCACCCATCTGCTCTCTGCATGCAAAGAACTGAGGAGTGCAGCAGGGGATCCTGTGAAGTCCTGGCTTCAAACCTCAGGCAGAAATAGCAGGGATCTTAACAATGAACACCCGATGAGAACCACCTGGCAAAGTGACTGCACACACAGCTCCGTTCTCAGGTTCATCCGCTTCAAGAGCAATGTTGCTAAAAGTGAAGTGCTCCCGTTTCCTTGAAAATTAAAAATCCTCTCATTTTACCTAAATCCAGCTAAAATAGCCACGTTCAGCCATGTATTATCCAAAACATGTATTATCCAAAACTTCATGTACTAAGACGCAATGAGACTTATGGGACAGTCAGTATCTTCTGCCTAAAGAGAATTTTTCAATAGAATTTGTTCATTTGCCAACTTCATTTTAGGCTCATTGTTCTTAGAAATAGATTATTTTTCCTTACCATTTTAAGTTTGAGGACGTAGATTCTAAGTAACTTGAACAGATATCTTACACGCATATAAAACTGTAATTTTAAAAGATCTAATTTTGATTCAATCCTTATTAACTTATAAATAAGTATTCATTAATATTTTCAATAGGTTCAGCTCATTCGCTTTTGCCTTTACTATGTATATTAATTCCTATAAACAAAACTCTTCATAGTTTACATGAGCTCATTTCTCTTGTATCATTTTTTTTCTTACTATGTGTACTATAGTAAGTAGGACAGGTCTACCATTTCCATATAGGTTAATTTTGAAAATTATATTTATTGAGTGTGCTATGATCTATAAAGATGCTATGGTCAAAAAATAAATTTAATGACTATGATTTGGAAGACCAAATACAAAACAAAACAGAGATGGATATGTTTGTGATACCCTAGTGAACGAGATAGATAAACATGGCATCAAGGGCTTTGACCGCTTAATTGAGTTAGCATTCTTTTGTTGACTTGAAGTCACACACATGCACACAAAAGCTCATGAGTGAATATTCAGAAGACAGATGCCAACTCTCTAATTCAAGTATACGGGCCAAAAAATCTTGGAGAAAAAAAAAGGTTTTCTAAAACAAAAGAATTAAAGTATTATAAATTCTCTGCCAGAAAATTTAATTATAAATTTAATTATAAATTTCCTGGCAAAGAAAATAATCAATAATCCCCATTATCACACCATGGGTGCTATCCTGGAGATTAAGAAGTCCTGAATGATTGATTTTCATACCAGAATTCTATTTTAATGTGAGATGTGAGCCATCGCCATTATAAAAAGCTTCAAGTAATGTAATATTTTTCTGAGAATGGCTAGATATTTGTTAGAGCAAGAAGTTGAAGAAAATGTTCAAAGAAAAATTGAGGATCTTGGGAATTATGCTTACAGAAGTCATACTGCAGACCTCCATGGACTTGGTCAGCTATGTGTTTGCTGCCTGTGAGGATGTCCATCTTGACACCCCATATCTCTTCTAACTGGCCCGAATGCCCCGGTGATTTCTTTAAGTATGCTAATAATTTGGAAGACCAGTATCATTGACCTTGCAATTATAGCCCTTTTACCAAGGGCCACTGCTGTCATTGTCTGTTGAATCTTTCTTCTGACATTTATACAGTAGACACCCCAGAAGCACTTGCTGTCACCTGAGTCTTTTCCCCAACCACCACAACAATACATATTTATCTGGAACTTTACTTCAGCCCTGAGCAACTCAGATCTCAGTCCAAGAGAAAGTATCCAAGACCTTAGACCAACCAATCGTTTTACTGAAGAATTGGATATCTCTTTCCCAAAAGAGGTTTTTGTTTTACCATGTGTTAAATCAGCTTCTTATTACTGTAATGAAATATCTGAGGTAATGAACTGATATAGAACAAAGATTTATTTGGCTCACAGTTTTGGAAATTTCAGTTCATGATCAGTTGGCCCCATTGCTGTGAAGCAACACATGATGGCAGCAGTGTATGGTGAAAACCGGCACCTCATGGTCAGATGGAAAAAAAAAGAGGAAGACCTGGGTGTCCCACAATCCTCTCTGAGGACACACCCCAGTGACCAGAAGACGTCCACCAGGCCCCTGCTCTTAATATTCTCACCGCCTCCCAACAGCACCAAGATAGAACCCAGTTATTAACAAAGGGCCTTTGAGGGAACATTCAAACTACAAAGTATACCTACTCTGGGCCAAAACCTACTCCTTCTGTAGTAACTCTCCTCATCTCGCCCTAGTGATTACTTAATCAATAATTCTTTAAGAAAATATAATCAGAATTATGACTTCCCCTAACATCCTTCAGGAACAATCTCACCATGATTTCTTCAATCATCCTCAGAAGTCCCAGCCCTTCTGACTGTCCAACAAGCCCTGGTCTCTTATTCTCAAACCCAGAATGCTCTGTAGATTCCCTAATTTCATGCAATTTTGCATCCCTTTCTGAACTCCCCACTAGATGCTGAAACCCTCAAGGTTTATTATAAACCAAATAACCACAGTCCTCTACTTTTCTGAACAATTTCTTCACCTTAAATTAAAACCTAGTTTTTTTCCCAGGACACTGATTTGCAACCCTCTCAAAGGGTGGCTGTCTTTTATTCCTCCAAATCCCACGTTCAACTGGTGCCAAAGGTAAGCTAAGTGTCTTTCCCATTTTATTGCTGCATGTAGACAATTATTCCTCCCTCTTCAGTAAAAACCCCAACTCATTTTTTTTTAAAGTGGGTAATTTTATTTATTTACTTATTTATTTATTTATTTTTTTAGCAGATGTACCTTTTCTACTCTTTAATTCTAAAAGTCTACAAAACTTTATAAATTTTAACCTTGATATATTTTCATAAAAAATCACCACCTACCCAACTCATTTTTAAGCACATTATTATTGGGCGATGCTGTCCATTACCTCTCCTTCTCATTATCATAAGATATTCTTTGTATCCCCTGGTATCTTCCCCTCAGTGACTGGATATTTTAATATCTTACGCTTCTCAGCATACTTGGGATATCAACACTAATATAGATAATACATGCAAACATTATCTCCCTGTTGTTTGACCTTTCCATCACTCCTTCCCAATCTTGGGTCACAATCTAGACCTTGTCATCATGACATGAAAAACTCACTTTCAATCACTCTGTTCTCTGAATTCAAACTGTATTTTTCCAATTCACTTATACTCCCAAACTCATTTTCTTTGTACTTAGTCTATTTTTTACTCATTGCCTCTTGTGTCAGTTATGATTCCATGGTCCAGTCCTATAACTATTCCCTTGCATATACCCCCAGCTTCCCTGATTCTGTCTCTCCTTGTATTTGACCAGCAAAAGTACAATTATGGTTAAAAGTAACCTTCCAACTTCTTCATGTCTATGAGCACTTTGAATGTGGGTGGAGAAAAACTCACAAGATACACAATGAACTGAACTCACGTCACCTCAAATTTTTTAGCCCAAATCTCAAGGAGTCCATTGGCACTAGACCACAATCCTTTCAGAGTTCTACTTCCTAAGATAAAATCTTTCTCTTTTTCTTCCTTCATGCTTCCAACACCTCCTCCCTCTTTATTACCCTAAGTTTATTATCAAGTTTCTCATTTTACACAGGAAAATAACTACCTTACCTTTCCTCCACAAAACCTACTGATGTTTGATTTTATCCTTATAAGCTTGTAAATAACCTGTTCCTGCATTGTGGCTGTTGGCAGAAGACATTAGACTTGGGCCCGAAATGAAGGCACAGCAAACAGCATGGGCATGTTTACATCAATTACTCTTGCACTAAATTCCCATAGAATTGACATTCCATGAACCCAGACAAGTACTGCACAGGTGGATTTGTGGAGAATTCATTGCTTAGAGCAAGCACCTTAGAGCAAGCAGTAAGAAAGCTGCTCTTTGCCTCAGAGAGAGATATTAGTTCATTCTTCTAAGTTGCTTGCTACAAAACCAACCTCAAGAAAAGGTCAGGGTAAAGAACAGTCAAGGCATTCTCAGTCAGAAAATGCAGAGATGCACAGGCCCCAGATGAATTCTTCCATCAATCCATTGCATGATCCTACAAAGTTCCTGGATGAACTGGAATTTCCCTATGAATCCAACACTCCATTAACTACCTGTTTAGTCTGACTGGCAAAGTCGAGGGTCAGTTTTGTTCAATTTGCCTCACACGATATTTAATTAAGGATATTATCATGAGAACTCTAAGCAACAGGATCAGGTCAACTTGTTGTATTGACTTCAAATGTATTCTGCAGGATTGTGGACTTAGAAAATTGTGACTAGTCCCAAGACCAGGAGGTCTTATTTCATAAAGTTGGCCCACCTGTAATCCCAGTGGCTTGGGAGCCTGAGGCAGGAGGATAGCATGTTCAAAGCCAGCCTCAGCAAAAGCAAGGTGCTAAGCCACTCAATGAGACCCTGTCTCTAAATAAAATACAAAATAGGTCTGGGGATGTGGCTCTGTGGCCAAGTGTCCCTGAGTTCAATCCCTAGTATCCCCCACCCCCTAAAAAAAATAAATAAAGCTGGAATGCATTCAAAATCTGATCTTATCTATTTGGATATATGCAAGGGAGTTTAGATTGACCTACTGATCTTTGAGGTTATTTCCAATAATTACAAGGGGGATAGATAAGGCTAAAGTAAAAACATTATTTCACCTACAAAAATGTAGCACAAAGGAGCACAGTACACTCGAGTTTGGAATTTGCTGTTACATTTGATTTAGAACACTGGTACATTGGTTTGGTTCACTTAATACAAGGAGCAGTATCACTGAGTGGTTACAACTTTTGGTTCACTTAATACAAGGAGCAGTATCACTGAGTGGTTACAACTTTAATTGCCATGTATGGCAACCCCCAAAGATGCCTGGGCATCAGGAGAGGCATGTGAATTTACTTTGTTAAGACTGAAACAAACTTGTAGGGATCTCTCTGTACACACAAGATTGAAGACACGGCATGTTTGAGAGATGTTATTGATTGTGTCAGACCGCCAGAGTAGTTGAGGATCAGTCAAATCCATGGGCATTGACCTGTCCTTATAGCATGTGGACAGGGATGGTGTGGTGCGTTTAAATTGACAGCTGTGGCTGCTGGTGGAGTCCCCTGACCATATGATTCTTTGGCCAGTCTACCCTGATGAATCTAAGAGACAAATCCCTTCTCCCACTGAGAGCTGAGTCGGAAACAACCAAGATATTGTTCTGAGCTGCTTCTTTCAATCCTAACTCCTGTTCTCAATCCCAATCTGATTGACAGGTAGAACAATGGGATTCCCTGGGCCTACTTGCTCTTACCCACCACTTGCATAAGAGTCCAGGGAGTCTTATCCCTGAAAACATTCTAAAGTACCTTTGACGTTTTTCTTTGGAAAGCCTTGTCAGCATCTCATCTTTATTGCCATAACTGTTGGGTCTGAGATTTAATTTTATCCTACTTGTAAACTAATGAGTTAACCTGTTACTGTTGCGTGGATGTTGATCTGAGACAAAACAGTTTATTACTCATAGCATAGCAGGTGGGAACATTATGCTTCTGTAGATTCTCATTGCTAGAGAGCCATCCAGGGGAATTTGATATGGGTTCAAATGGATAGTGTGAATGCAGAGGATTTGCATCACAACTGAAGAACCAAAGTTTGAGGAATCTGCTATTGCCATAGCAAGCAATAAGATAACTGCTTTTTGTCCCAAGGGAGAAGTACCTTCAAAGTTCCTTGCTGCAGAGGCAATCATGAGAAATGGCCTAGGTAAAAAGTGATTAGGATCTTACATTCTTAGTATACCCAACAAAAATTTTCAGTGACACACAATGCTCCATACTAGACTGATCTTTGAACACCTACTTATTTACCTGTTACTCAGGTATTTGCCACCTTTCAACTCCTGCCTGTGTTTGGCCTACTTTCTCATTGAAACATTCCCACCTTGAACCCTCTACTTATTGGATCCTAATCCTTCTCAATGACTCAGGAACTTGTTTTTAGCAATTATTCTTGCATCATTGACTTGCCACTCTATCTTGAATCATTCATATCAATTTGCCTACTTTGCACCTAAAAAAAATAAAAAAGTACTCCCTAAAATACACACGTGCCTCCCACTTCTACCCACTTCTCCATGACAGCCTCCTCCAAAGACAGGTCTATACTTCCTACTTTCTCACTTCCCACTAACTCTTTCCAACCTGACTGTTCCCACTTGTCAGGGAAAATTTCTTTGTAAAGAATTTCCATCTTGTCAATTCAACTCTTGATTTTGGGTCCCCATCTGACTTGACATCACTGCATCATTTGATAGTCACTCTCTTCCACATTCTGGATACAACATCTTGGTAATTTCTTAATATCTGTCTCCTTTTCTTCCCACTTACTCTTACTCTATTGCTCTCTTATCCTTTAATTTCTAATTTCAAAGTGCTGATGTTCCCTAGGATTACATTCTTGGACATCTTTTTTCTACCTATACTCACTCCCCAGGGACTCTCATGTAATCTCTTGACATTATTTTTTTTTTAGTATAGATGTTTACATCCACCTTTTTATCTCCAGAATGTGTCTTCACTTTAGACAATTAAAAAGATTTTCAAGCATAAAATATCCCCCCAAAAACTCTTTATTTTCTGCCTCCATGAATTCTAAACCAAAGAAATCAGGCTAAAGCAAAGAAAGACAAAAATAGAACACACACACACAGAAAGCCCCACAAAACTGCAATAGTAATAAAAATACTTTGTTCCCTATATCAATAAATGGTAACAGTGTATTAACCAAGTTGGTCAGGCCATAAGTCTAAGTCATATTGGATTGCTGTCTTTAATATTCCAATTTTATTCATCTATAAATGTTTCATCAAGATGTATTTCAAGCATAGATGTGCCTCCCTGCCTCCATCAATTCTACTCTAGGACAAGACATTGTTGTATTTCACCTTGGCTACTGCATTAGCCTGAGTTTTTGGTGTGTTTCATTCTCTATTTCCTAAATCCATTCTCCACACAGCTATTAGAGTAACTTCAATGTGCATCTGATCATGAGTCTTCCATTTAAACAGTTGAATGGTTCACATCGTACTTGGAATGAACCAATAGCCCAAAACATGCCTTAGAAGCTCTTCTATGATCTGCCCTGCTCTCCAAACTCACTTCCTGACTCTTCACTCTCTTTACTGTATCTGGCCTGGATTCTTGAAATTACCTTATTAGGTCGACCTCACTTATGTTGGAAGCTTGCATTTATTTTTCCCTTTGCCTGAAAGACTACGGATCTTTGCAGAGTGATTCCTTTACCTCTTTAAGATCTTTGTTCAAATGCTGCTTTTCCAGAGAGATCTTTCTAAATAATATGCCACCTCTCTCTGAACCCCAACACATACATGCTTATATTCTACTCCTCTACTATAATTAATTTATTCATATTATTAATTACTCAGATTATATGCACATGCACATGTGTGAGCAAGCATGCACATCATGCACGCGCGCACGCACACACACACACACACTCATACTCCTGTTTATTTTTCAGCTCCTATCTCTCAGTCCTGACTAGAATTGTTCACCAGGAAAGAGACTTTGAAAATCTCATTGACTATATAACTTCAGGACCTCGCACAGTGCCTAGCCCATAATGGGAAGTCCAAGAAACACTTGTTGAATATAAAAATATTAAAATCACTCAATAGAAGTTTCAGTTAAATCTCAGGGCTCTCAGTAGCAAATATTGATCATCAAACCCACAATGGCAGGTGAAGTTTCACCTTTACCAGCTAAAAACTTTAATTAACCTTAGGAAGATTTTTTCTAAACCAGTAAGGAAAGATTCTCCTGAGCCAGATGGAAGGCATTGTAGTTCAGAATTCTTGTTTCAATTATAATCTATGCCAATTTTGATAAATTGAGTTTTCCATGCCAGTTGACATATCATAATTTGAAAAATAGACTCTTTTTTTCTGACTGACCTTCAATTTTCAGGAGGTTCTGGCACCTTATCTTTAAGTTTCTCAGTTCACTTTTTTCCTGTCAAGAATTTAAGGATTGATGAAGAAAAAATCAAATGTAGTATAAGAACTTTTATTCTAGTGAGATAGCTTCAGTTTAAAAATGAAATCCTTAAAATTTTTATAATTTTATGATTTTCGTTTTTTAAAATGGCGCACACCCAAACTGTAGAAATTATTATTGGAGATGGGACTAGGATCATTTGTGTAGTAAAACACATCATAGCTTAAGGCAAAGTTGGCTCAGCTCTGTGCCTAGTGTTACCCTCTGGCACTATCTTGGATTCAAGTGTGTATTTTTAGTTCATTGGTTTGTGACAAAAGCAATTTTACCAGTTAGATTCTTCAGTAGAGCCCTGCTAATTAAGTGATCTTAAGGCAGAGTCACAAGGTTTTGTTGACATATAACGATGTTATGTGGTGGTGGTCCTTGTCCATTTTGACTCCCCAGTTCATCTCCCAGGGATGAATCACTGTGTGTGAACAGTGGGGAATGGCCAGGATGAGACTGGGATAAGCCCTTCTTGGCACATATAAAACTACCAATACTTCCTAAGCATTGCACAATGATGCAGATCCTAGCCAACTGTTGAAGATTTTTTTCAAATGGAATCAAGCAAACTTTTCTTTTTCTCACAAAAAAGTTAATTTTTATTTACTCTGTGTTCATGGTTTAGATCAGTACATGTTTATTCTTGAATTTTTTCCAGATAGTTCTAGTGCCGTCTTGCAGACACAGTGACCTGATTTACTATTCCCCACTTCTGTTTTCTCTAATTCACTTACTCTTGCTTGCTTTTTCCCCAATTACAGTGATTCTTGATAAATCTATCATATGAGGCATTCTCAGATCCAAAACTCTATCAACCTTTCCAGAAAATATAAGGACAGGGTTTACTTTTGATGTCAAGTTTTCTTCAAAATTACCCCTATCAAAAGGGCAGAGCACATTCTAATAAAATCACAATAATTCAGATATGGTAAGATATTATCTTTCTTTTTATTTATTTTTATTTTTTATTAAAGTATCTCACACACAGAGAAATTTGTGCATAACATACATTTGTAGCTCAATAAATTTGTTATAAAGGGAAATACTTATTCAGATCAAAACATTGATTAAATGTATGACACTTTCCTTTGAAGGTAGCAATTAGCACTATTGTAGGTAGTAATAAAGGCAAGATTGAGTTTGGTAGAGCAATATTTTTAAAGAATTAAAACTATCCACAAATAGGATAAAGCACTCTTGGATTGAAGAAGAATTCTATGTAATCAGAACTATTCTGTGAATAGGAAATTTGAGATCCTGCACTGAGGGGTTGGTGGGATTAGCTGACTTCTTTGGTTCTTTCCAACCAAGAATGCATGTAAAAGCTAGCTCTGAAGATCAGTACTGTAGTGTGAATCATAAACAACTCCCAAAGGACCACTTGTTAGGTGCTTGGTCCCCAGTCTGGTGCTATAAGGAGGTGGTAGAATCCTTAAGAGACTGGGTGTACTGGCAGGTCTTCTGATCACTGGGGATGTGCCCTCATACAGCATCAGTCTCTTTCTCTTTCTTTTTTTTCACTTCCTAGCCATAAGGTGAGAGGTCTGCTCAACCAAGTGCTCCCACCATGATGTACCATAATGTGCCCAAAACAATGTGGCTAACCAGTGATGAACTGAAACCTCTATCACTGTAGGTCAAAATAAATCCTTTTTCTATTTAAGTTGATTATGTGAGGAATTTGTTATAGTGATGGAAAACTAACAGATGCCTGGTGATAGTATCTAGGCAATTTGTAAATGTGCATGATGAAATTCTATTTTCTAATCATCAGTGAAGATGACACTTAGAAGATCCTTGAGAATGTTTTAAGTCCATACCGTTAAGTACATTAAAATGGAAAAATGGGCTTGTCGGTTCTCATATTAACAGAATATTTTATTACAAGTTACAGACTCCGCCACCAAAATCTAGGGGAGAGAGTTAGAATAAATTCCATGAGATAGAGGTCTTATATTTAAGTTTATTTTTACCCTGAGCAAGCTAAGGCAAATAGTGAAATTATTGTATGTCTTCTTTTTAGCACTGACATGATTTTTTAACACAAAGTTATTGACCAAATGAGAACAGTATGAAATTTTTATAACTATGCATCTCAAATGCAAGAACGGAACTGATTTCATTTTTATGTTCTTTTTCATTGCTTCTTTTTCTTCTATATATGATAATTTAATTTTATAATTTGTATTTTAATTGTTTCAATAATTTAATAAATAGAAAAAGGTAAATAAAGATAAAATTGTCCAATTTTCTACTTAACAACTGAGTTCTGCAGAGCCCAATGTGATTAAATTGAGGTCAACTTTCACTTTGAGTCACCTACGAAACAAATATGCTGGAATATCATCAAAAGTTTTAGAAAAGAGAATTGTTTTTTAGGGTGCAAGTTTGAACAGAGGCCAGAACCTCCAATTTATCTATTTCTTTGAGTGAGTTTTAACACATTGACCTGGCTATGCTCCAACACCATTTGTTATATCCTGCCTGTCTCAATCGCCCTTGAAATTTTAATAAGGCCCTATACTTATCTTAACCCACTTTCACAATATTTCTTGGAGCAGCTATCCAGCTGTGGTCATTCACTTAAGAAGTAGCTAGATTTATCTAGCAACTAAGGGCATCCCTATATCTCTTGTTCCCCCCACAGAAGCAGGAAGAAGCTCAGTGCATTTGTTCCAGCAAAAAGATTTGAAAAGCTTACACAAATAGGCAAGAACATCCAAATAAGATAATCAATTTCTCAAGCATTTCTCATAGTGGATTCATTAGGAAAAATGATAGAAGCAAGCACCCAGCTGAGCACTTAACTTGGACCATAGTAAATTCTGTAAAGCCACAAAAGGTAAAATGCTACAAGAAATTAAAACACCAGGAAGCTTTACACCAAGATACTCTCCAGATCATCTAAAGCCTTTTTGCCTTTGAATTCTCACCGTTGGCTCTCATGTGCTTTGATCCATCCTTTCTGAGCACATCACCACAGCCAAGCGACACAAAGCAGCCCAGCAGGACTGACAAGGCCCAGGAGCCAGCACAAGTGTGAGTCTGGCAATCTCTCCTCTCCTTGTTGAACTGTCCTTGTTGGTGAGAATTTTTTAACACACAAAGCATGTTCCTAAAGACAGTAGGAAAGGGGAAGAGATTCCTCAGTTCCTCCCTGTTTCTGTTTCCTTTCAGGACCCCAATATCTCATCTGATGACCCGTGCAATTTGAATTATTACTCTTAAAGCGTGAGTGATTATGAATTAATATGGTCTTTGTGACTGTTCATTTAAGCCATACCTGTCTAGGACCTTCAGCCAACTTCTATTAAATGGGTCCCTCATTCTGGTTTACTCTCATTCTCCCTCTTTCAATATTTTAGCCTGTCTGGGCACTGTGCATTAAGATAAATAAGAGAATATTTTCAGTGATTTAAAGGAGTAGATGTAATCAGGTAAAAGAGGAGAGAGGAGTCCAATCTGTGAGTATACATTCTTGAATCACTCATTGTCTCCATTGTCCTCATTTACTCCATATTTCACGAATATGAAATTTAGATTAAACTAAACATGCTGATACAAAAATAAAATACAGCATCTTACTTCGAGTTACACAGAAAGAGTATTTTCTTTAGGTTGCTACAGTGATATCTTTTCAAAGGTTTTTTCCCTGGAGAATTCAGGCATGTTTTTTTTTTTTTTTTTTTTTTTTTTTTTTCTTTTATAAGAAGTTTTGTGGCTGTAATGTACAATTTAATTTGGTCAAATAAAGAACCTATAGAAAATGATTTAGAGACGCAAGAGAGTGGACATAAAGCCTTCCATTTGTCAGATGACAGCAACCGAGTGCAATAGTTATGATGAGGATTGCTCCTGCCTCAAATTAATATGAAAACTTTTCACAGTCACTTAACTAGCATGAAAAATTCTAGAAATTCATACACTGGCAAAATCAACTACATACCAACCAGTGAGATAGCTGAACTCCTTAAAAATGTTCTGTACTCTTCATGGGAGGGAGCCAAATAATTTATGGACTTTAGGGAGGAAACTTTCCCTGCAGATGTGTTTTATGCTTCCCAAATGGCCTCTTTCCTTCAGGCCATACGAGGTTTGGTTCAGTAAGTACTTTTCAGTACATGTAGTGTGCCTAGCACTGTGCTAGGCACTCCTTTATTAAGCAAGGAGAAGTAAAGCTATACAGACATAATAGTAACCTAACATACAGAGTGGTTGTCAATGGAGCAAATGAGTTAATAAATCCCAAACACCTAGAATAGCACCTGATACAGAGAAACCCAATGCAGTCACTTGCCCTCATGTATCCCTCTGTAGGACAGGCACTGTGGGCTCATGATTATGTTTCCAATAACCTACACTGTGCCTTGTGCAGACTTAGTTCTTAATAATATGTGATAAATGAGTGATGAATGAATGGATGAATTAACGTGTTGAGAAAAATCTTGCTTCTTTCAACAATACATAGACATTTTAACTTGCTTATTTATCCAGTGATTTAAATATTTATTCAAATAAGAATCTCAGAAAACACACTACCATGATCATTCAAAGATGGTAAGCATTTTTCAAAGAAACATCTAAGATAAAGTAGCCTGTTTTAAGTGTTAAATGAACCTATTTACCAAATATGTCTAGCAGAAGCTGTAAAGTAGAAAATATGCCAAAACCAAAATTGTTTTTGCAAAAAATTTAGATCAATATGTGTATCTAGGTGCATAATAAAAAAATTGTGCTCATGCACTCAACAAATATTTATTAAGGGCAGACTTTGTACCAGGTACTACTGCATGCACTGAAACTATTAAACAGACAGTAACCACGGCCCCTGGCATCTTGCTTTCTAGGGAGGGTGAAAGACAAGAAAGGCACATACACAAGCACTCAGTTTCAGGGTATGCTTTGCAGCTCTTTTGAACCCCACAACTGCTCAGGAAGCAGACCTGCTCCAAATCAATCGTTCTATAAGAGTTAGAGGAAGGTGTTTCTATAGTAGAAGTACAAAATAGGTGGCTGCTCTCAAAAATATTTTGGGCTAAAAATGTTTGTCCTCTCTTTTTGGTGTAAATTTGAATGTTTGTTCCAGAATCCCTCAAAAACTCGAATGGTCTCAAAAGTTACACTCAGGTTTCCCATTCTCTCCTCTCATTCTCACCTGCTCATCTTTCCCTTCCTCAACCCCCACACATCCCTGGCTTTTAGTTAATAATAGCTATAGAGGTTCCATATGAATGCAAACTAAAATTGTGATATTTGGGAAAGCTAAAATACAGATCATAGAAACGATTCTTTCCTCGAGGCTTTGCAACTTCATCTCTGAATCATCAGATAACCTTAATCAGGGTGCGCCTGGAACCACTCTCTTCTGCAACTTCTGCCTCTTGCCAATATCTTTATGTGGGAATGAATAAGTGTGCTTGAAGCTCTTCCTGAAGGACAAAGTAAGGATCTGCTCTATACAGAATGACTTTACTTTTTCAATAGAACTCTTACTTAATATACTGTGTCCAAAATGTCCATTATACAAAGATTCTTTTTAGAAATTTCAATGTTGAAAAAAATCTTTTTTTGACCGTATCATATGCTACTTGCTTCAGTTAACAATGTGACCTGAACAAACTCACAAAATTTCTCATTTACTTTTTTTCCTTCTCAGTATTTGTAGGTTTCCTGAGCTTTGCTTTTCTAGGACATTTACTTTCTGTTTTATTCACTCTATTAAATTGTCCTTGTATTCTTTTAAATTTTTTATTTTACTGACTAGCAGTTTAATGAAATCTATTCTTTTAGTATGAGGTATCAAAAGTTCTTTTTGCAAAGAGAGAGTATACCTGTATAAGCAAATAAATGATTTGTAGTAATGGGTACCAGACCTTAAAGTGGAAAGTGCCAAGAGCTTTTTAAGAGTCCCAAATAACCTTAATGTAGATGTCACAAGTCAAGGACCTTGGACCAGATCTTGTGCTTGGATTGGTTTATTTAGCTGACCCAATAATTTTAAAAGAAATATTAGTTACCAACATTTGAAAGTAAAGAGATTTCAAATACAAACCAGTGCTCTCTGTGCCCGACCCTGGTCTAATATTTAATCTTCTAAAAAAACTCCTCTAAAGGACTCCCATCTTCATCATCTGAACCTCACAAATGAGGAAACTAAGGCATAGAGAGGTTCTGTCACTTATTCCAGGGTCACACAGCTAGCAAATAGCAAAGCTGGGACTTGAACTCCCACAAGGTTCCAGACATTCCCACGCAGGCCATGCTATTACCTGAAAAGAACAAGTCAAGGGCCTGGACCCACATTCCCACCAACCACAGTGGACCCACTCTCCAGCCTCCCATAGGTAGTCGAAACTGAAAGTCAGGTACCTCTTTAGACAGACGCCTGGTGTTGGTAGGCATTTCAATTTATGACCCTTGCCTTCATTCTAAGTTTAGAGCATATTATCTTGAGATAGGAGCTGCATCTCAAATGGTTTTATGCATTCTGTAGGTTTAGTCTTTTCTTGAAGTTAATTAACACTGATGAGTCCCACAGGTCTTGATAGCTTCCTGTGAAGTTCTCAACACTGATAATAAAATGGGCCAATGAGAACTGGAATACATTTCACTATTGTGCAGCTCATAAAAGCAGTTTTGCCTAAATTGTTCCCCAAAGGATTTCACACTTAATTGTTGAGCATTTTCAGGTAATAAGAACATGAATGACCACATTTGCATATTTAGATTGCTCATTTGCCCTGGGTTCAGTAGTCATTGCTTGAGAAAGATTTGTGTACCACCTGTTCTCCGTCAGTTATCTTTTCTCTGTTAAAGATGCTGGGATAGAAAAAAGTAAAACTAATCTCCTTCATTAAAGGTGGAGAGACTTTTAATAAAATGGGACTTGCTCTGCACTTCAGAGAATAAGCAGAAACCTTTGAAGGATTTTCTATCTGAGGAGTTTCCAGGGAGGAAAGGATATGATTTAGTCAGCTAGTCAGCTAAGCTCATTAATTCAGGTAACTTGTTTCTAAAAAGGAAATTTTTCTCTGAGAAGCTGCTATGGCAGACCTTGCTTTTCCTCTCCCCCACCCCCGCCGCCGCTGATTTCACAACTTCTAGCTGCTGAGACTAATATGCTATTTCTAATTTGTCGAATTAGCTGTATATTACCATTTGATAAAATTGTGTGATTCTCAACTTATAATCAAAAAGAAGTTGTTGAGGATTTCTTTTCTCAAAACAATATTTTTAAATGTAAATATTTATAAATGGTCTTTGGATTTGTCTTTGATATTCTACCAGGAAAGCCCATGTGTATAATGTAGGACGACTGTGGAATAGAAAGGACATTTTTAGGTTTCACTTCTTCCAGGGATTTTCTCCTCTACCATCCTGATTCTTTAGGGTGACTTGTTCAGTAGATTATTTATTATAATAATAACAATAACAATAAGAAGAAGAATTCAGAACATATTTATTAACAAATATACTACTTTTAATATTAGGATTACTAAATAACCTTTAATTCTCCAGGATTGCTATGTGATAGAGAGAAAATGCCAAGAGTTTTAAAGGACTGCTTAAAGACAGTGGCAGATGCACTGAATATCTCAAGAGCTCCTTTGAGCTGATATAATAATCACTTCAGGTATGAAAGATGTGTTAGGATTTTCTTTTTAATGACCCAAAGAAGTATCAGAGCTTTAAGAAAAAGACATTAATAAATCAGAAATAGTTGAAAAAATAAAAGTCTCATATTTGAAATTGTAATTGAGTCAGACTCTGTTATCTTGAAACTGTTCTAATAGGAACTATTTCCAAGCAAGATTCTTGAGCTTTGTGCTTCTAAAGTAATTTGTACATGAATGAATTCTAACATTCATATTGTTTAGCCCCAGGAGTCAAAAAACATTTCAAGATCATGAACTCTGGAATGTGACCACCTGGGTTCAAACATCAGTCCCTGCCATGGGTTGGTTCTTGCCATCAAATCAAGAACAGGTTAAGTAGTCACCCCATGCTAACAGTGGATTTAATAACAAAGGGTCAAATCATGCAATAAATGCCAAGCTCCAAGAACATTTCTGCCCCTAGCAAGGGCTTTTTAAATGTTTATTATTATTATTATTATTCAGTATATTTTTATCCCCTCTCATGCTTTTGATGGTTTAGAAGCTATTGTTCTTTTCCAGCTTATGAGGCCCAACTACCAAGTTCTCAGTCAATTTAGATTGCAGAACATAGACAAAAACTCTCCCTTAGCAGAACTGAAAGTTCCTGCAACTCTGTGTGCAAAGTAGACAACATTTTCCTGAATTCATATCTTTTGTAGATGTTTGATTGCAAACATGATCTGGAAGTTACAGAATTGATTTTCCACATGTTCCATTTCTGAGAATTTAGTCAAGGTCAAAACTTCTGCAAGGGAAAATGGTATGTACTGCCTTTTATGTGGCCATCACGTGTTTCTTTATCTCACATTGAAAGAAAAAGGGAATGAATTTGGGAGAAACAAGCAGTCTCTCTTATGTTAAGTGTTATTGAATTCTCTATTTAAAATACTTTCATGAGATTATGATATTAAGGTCTTTTCAGATAATAGGGAATAAAAAATCTTTTTCCCTGCTTTAAGAGTCTAGTTCTCCCATTTTTCAGTGATTTCATAATATTGTGAAGGTGATTTCATAGTCATAATCTGCTAGCTTTATGTAGCCATGAGTGTCACCTAGGTCAACCATGTTTGTTTACTTCCTCCAGGTTAGTACTCTTCTCTGACAAAACATTTGAGATCACGATGGTGATGAAATAGTTTTTATTTCTTTACCCATTGCTGTCACTTCATTGGTCCTTGGCAGTAGAGCCATTGTGTCCATGTTCTTGTTCCCGACATAATTTTTAAAAAACACAGGTGTAAGGAATTAAAGCAAACGTACAATTATGATGTCAATTGTTTTGGACACTCTTTCCACCACGTCATGCTTTTCTTTGGTATTTGTGGACAATCCTTTCTCTCTACATTTTTTTGTGAATCTTTTTATGTCTGAACTTAACAGAGAGCTTTCCCTTGAGCTCTATGAAATTCTTAAATCTCACTACATCTTTGTTAGAGCCTTGTTTGATTTTGGCATCTGGCGTAGATAACTTATCTTGAGATGTATTATGGATGATTTAATAATGTTTTTAGGAAGCCTCTATTAAAGAAAATAAATGATTGTTTTAATTTCAGTCTAATTTCATTCATTCATTCTATAATTTTTATTGGATATGACAAAATTTTCTAAAAATTTGCTTGTATAAATGCAAGAATTGTAGAGTTACTTAAGTTTTTTACAATAAAAGAATACAAGTTCATTGGAGGAAAATTAGAAAAATACAGAAAAAGAAAAAGGAAAGGATGCCATTAAACAAAAAAACAGTATTTGTTAATATGTTAGTAGAGTTGCTTCCAATATTTATCTCCTTTCTTTTTTCCCTACCCTCCTTCCACAAAACTGAGTATCGGTACATATATACTTATATAATCGAAAGTGTTTTGTAAACCCAATACACACACACACATACACCTAGTGGATTAGTCAGGGTTCTCTAGAGGAACATAATCAACAGGAAGTGTCATTATAAAAAGGGAATTTATTCAATTGGCTTACATGAACAGAAGCTGGATAGTCCTCAATGGCAGTCTGCAACTGGAGAACTGGAAGAAAAAGCAGTTGTGCAGTTCAAGAGGCAGAAGCCCCCGAACAAGAGAGATAAACAGAGCTACCCTAGTCTGAGACCAAGGCTTCTGGAGAGTACATGGAGAATCATTGGCAAGTTCACTCTGGAAGAGTGAAGAAGCAAGAGTCCTATATACTCAGACGATCAAAGCAGCAATCAAGAACTGGTTCAAGAAGAGCTGAACTTGCATCTGCATCTGCCTCCTTGTTCTTCCAACTTTTATTCCATCCTATTGGGCGGTGCTGCCCACACTTAGGGAGGGTCTCCACTTCAGTTCACTATCCCACATTCCAATCATTCCTAGACACGCCCTCATGGACACACCCAAAAGCCTCTTAATCATAGGCATCTCTTAATCCAATCAAGTTGACAATTCAAATTAACCATTACATCTAGAATTTAACATATGAACAAATTTCACAAACATAATTTACTGTCTTCATAATATTCTATTTTGTTGAATATACCTTACCATGACATACCCATATTTTTGAATATGTAGATAAAACCCATTGTTTATTATTATAAATAACCATGCAATAAATAGTTTAGATCTGAAATGACTCCAAAGACCCATATGTTAAAGGTTTGGACCCATGCTCATGGTTGTGGGACCTTTAAGAGGTAGGACCAAATGGGAGGAAGTTAGGTCATTGGGGCTATACCCTTTAAAGGGATATTGGGACTCAAGCCCCTTATTTTTCTTTGTTTCCCAGTCCCCATGAGGTAATCAAATTTTTCCACTACTTACTTTTTTTTTCTTTTAAGAAATAGATTATTATATTCTTTTAAAATTTTCTTTTCTATCTGTTCCAGGGACTGCATCTGTCCTTAAAATTTAAGGAAGACAATAACAACAACAAATACATCAACTAAAAGTGGGCAAAGGACTTGAATAGGCATTTCCCCAAAGAAATACAAATGGTCAATAAGCACATGAAATAATAATCCACATGAGTAGTTCTTAGGAAAACATAAATCCAAACCATGATGAGATACCACTTCAAACTTGTTAAAATGACTGCTATTGGAAAAAATACAAAAACAGGAAATGTAAGTGTTGATGAGGGTGTGGAGAAATGCAACCCATGTGTATTGCTGATGGAAAAATAAAATGGTTTAGATGCTAGAGAAAATAGTATGGCTGCTCCTCAACATTGAAACATGGTTTTGCCGTATGATTCAATAATTTTACTGCTGGGTACATACCCAAAATAAGTGACAGAAGAGTCTCAAATATGTTTATAGCAGCATAATTCACAATAGCCAAAGGTAGAAACAGCCCATGTTTAGTGGTGGATGATTGAATAAATAAAGTATGGTACATAAAGTACAACATGGATGGAATTCGGAGATAGGTGTTAAATAAAGTGATCCAGTCACAAAAAGACATGCCTGATTCCACTTCTGTGAGGTTCCTGGAGTTGTCAATTTCATGAATCAGAAAGTAGAATGGTGAATCCCAGGGACAGAGGAGGGAAGAAGAGGTCAGAAGTTAGTGTTTAAGTATTATAGACATTCATTTAGGGAAAATGCACAAATGCAATATTTCTGGAGATGACTGGTGATAACTGTAATGTGAATGTGGCCAGTTAGTGTCCCAGACTGAATGGTTATAATGGTCAATTTTTATGTTATGTGTATCTTACCGTAATGAAAAACTAGAAGGGATCTTGGTTTTGGTTTATCATGGTTGTTTACATTGTCTAATAGAAGGCCTAGGTGGAGGTCTTTGGTCTTTTTACATTAGATATAGGTGCTGAGATATTTGGTTCCCAAGTCTTAAAAATTAAGTGTTCAGTGCCGTGGCATCTCCAAGCACTTCAGTGGACATTCTGCCACCTTGGTCGCTGTGTGAAAGTATGTAAGGTCTGCTACTTCCTTATCTCTATTACAACAAATATCTTGCAATTCAGAATAACAATGACTCTGATATTCCTTTAATAATGGGAAGTATTAAAAGATGGGGAAGTAGTGGCAGGTGAGGCTGAGAAAACAAAGAGAACATTCTAGAAAGGAAGTCAAATCTTTTAAAAGAATAGTGCTAATTTTTGCTTCCTTAATGAGAGGTGGGGAGAAGAGCTCACAGAAGGTGCGGAAAATGTCCAGTTAATAATTTTGTTTTTTTTAAGTTATCCATTATAAACACATTTATTAAAATGCAATTTAAACAACAGATAATAAAGAAAGAAATTCAAATGTAGTTTTAGCAATCATTGATACACTCTGCTAAATGGCAGATGAGACCCACATACCCTTGCTTAGTGCAAGCAGTGAGCACTGTGCTTGTGTTTGTTTGTGTTTGCTAAGCTAGTAAAGGAAGCTGCACAGCACAGCTGCTGGGATTCTCCTGGGCAGCAGAGAGAAGAGTGGTACGTTGGGGTGTCTTTCATATCATGTGTAGGTTCAGCTTTTCCAAGGTCCCAAGATTTAATCCAGCAAATAGAGTAGGAGGTGAAGCGAACTGCCTTGATTCCCTTCACTGAGTGCAGTATGGCATCCTGTTTCATGTACTCAAAAAATGTTCACACTTTCAAAAAGATTAAGGATATTCATCTTTTCCATTGTGGACAAGAGAACAGCAAATCAAAATATTTAAAATCCTCTCTTTTCCCCAAATGAGAAAAAAATAAATAAAAATAAAGCATTCCAACAGAGTCTCTGCTTAATTCATGGTGATCTGATCTCTTTCTAGGAAGGGACAGTTCTCGTTAAAAATATCATTTTCTAGCCTGAGGACTTTAAGAATATGCTATAATAGGACTCACCGATAAGGTTATGCAAACATAATCACTTACTCATTGCAGATTCGTATATTTGGGAGTAAAAAAAAATAGATCCTAAAAATTGTTGAAATACTTTCCCAAGAAACTATTTCCCCAGGCAAAAGTTAGTGGCAGAAATAGTTTCAGAGTAGACAGCACAAAGGAGTACATGCCAATTGCAATTAGAACAAGCAAGAGAATTCACCTACAGACCAGAAACACAATTCCTTTTATGGCATATTAGAAACATCCCAAACTTTCTCAACAGTGGTATTCATCAAACAGCTAACATTCTGAAATCCCCTTAAGAGGATGCGGGAGTGAAAACACATTTGTTTTTAGTGTGGTATCTTCAGGAAAGAGACCTTATAAAATCATTTGCCTTGTTGGCCTGTCCACCTTCTATAATAACCATTGATCCCATGGGCTAATTTCAGCCAACTTTGATAGAGAGGCAAAGGGTCTATAGCTGGACAGAGCCTCATAAATTTCTTGTGGTTTCATCCAATCCCTTCAGAAGAGTTGTTTAATGGTATCATTTTGAAGAGTATAAAAAAGCAAACCAAGTTTCTGCTGTGAAGTTGTCACTGTAATGGAAGATGATTACATCAGAAGAAGTTCAAATGGAAAAAAAATGTTTGTAGTTTCCTTGTAGTTTCTTGTTAACAAGCAAAGTGAGTGCCATATATAACTCCACATTCTTGCTTCTGAGAGTTACATCCTGAAACTTTATAATAAATTCCACTCTTGGGTTTTGCACATCTAAGTGGCCATCTTCTTCTTTCTTGGAGTTGAACTTAACCTGTTTTCGGCAGTGTACTGCCATAACTAAAAGGATTTCTAAGAGCTGTCAGTGAGTCAGAGTAGGGGAAGAACACGCAAGAATTCAGAAGAATGTCAGGAATCAATAGACCCTTCCACAGTAATATATCCTGGGCAGCAGTTCAAGTTCAAGTCTAGGACAGAATCACTATCTGAGAGGGTCCAGGTCTGAGTGTGATAAGGGATCTGCTTATAGAGTTTGCAGCTGAAACTTGTGAATTCCAATGCAAAGACATGTTCCATTCTGTGGAATGTACTTAAAAAGCTATGAGAAACTAGTGATGAGGCCAGTTAGGACTTACAAGACTGGTGCAGAACACAGAATCTGATGTTACCCAAATGCCACAAAGGCACTCACAAATCGTGGTGGCTTCTCATCACATGTAATCAGAGGTACCGGGGTGGTGCTGCTGGCATATGAGGAACTTCCAGCTTTTCCTCCACTCTTCCTCTACAACCAAGGTGCTGATTTTTCACTCTGATGACAAAGAGAAAAACCAGAATCTCTCTCTGTATATGTATACATATATACATTTACAGTCATCCCTCAGTATCTGTGGGGGATTGGTTTCAGAACCTTCACAGCTATCCAAATCCTGGTTGCTTAAGTCCCTTACGTAAAAAGACATCATACTTGCATATAACCTGCACATATTCTCCTGTATACTTAAAATCATCTCTAGATTATTTATAATATCAAATAAAAAGTAAATGCTATGGAAATAGTGGTTATGCTGCATTGTTAGGGAATCATGACAAGGTTAAATGTCTCAACATATTCAGTGCAGATTCAATATTTTTTCTTGAATGTTTCAATATGGCCAAATCCTAAATGTGGAACTCACAGATACAAAGGATCAATTATATATACATATAATATATATATTTTGTGTACACATGTAACATGCACACACACATATATATGTATATATAATTTTCCATTTGCAAGTGATAAAAGTGCTCCAAATATCTTGGTCTAAGACATCAAAAGTTACATAACTAGGTAAGAAAACCTGCAGGGAAACAGGATCATAATTATAGATCTCCAGAATAAGTCTAGTGTTGGATAGGAATTGATGCTTTAAAGATAACTCAGATAATTTGCCTCCAGTTTTCACATTTCAACACTTTTTACTTGAAAGTAAAGAAATAGGTTATACAGAAAATAACAATTATGTGCTTAAGCACAATATAAAAATAATTAGTACTAACTTGGGAACTGGCCAGATTAGAAAGGGTATATTTAATTTTTTTGAAAGAGTCCAAATAAAAACAAATTCATTTTACATTAATTCTTGGAATTATAACTTTGTTTAATCTGGTATAGTAATTATTTTCCTTCTTCCCATTCTTGAGCATTCTCTAAACTCTGCTAGCAATATTAATGTAGCCCAAGAAAGGACTGAACACATTAAAAATGGAAAGAGAAATGAGAATTTTTTTAAAAAATGAAACTACTGTTTTATAAAATGTGGAACATAAAACTATAGACCTCAGAAGTCTCACCTGAATGAATCAATAAAACTAGAGAATTGTAATAAAATATAACTTTTAAAATGCCTTGGATCAAATACAAGTTATACAGTTGTGTGGATAAACTTTCCACATATCTTCAGTGGACAGGGATGCTGTCCTGGCAAGGAAATTAAGTTCTGTTTGAAATGAGAAAGTGCAACCGTAGATTTGGATTGTTTCATTTTCTGGATCGGTCACAAAAGTAGCTACCCAGGGAGTTAAGTTACAAGTGCAGTACCTTGGAAACTTGGCTCTGATGGACTAATGTCCAGGAAAGGGCACTTAGTGTTTTTTTTGGGGGGGGGGAATACATGCATGTATACATGCATATACTATAGTAGTGACCAAATGGATATTAGATAATCAGATCAAGTATGTCTTTTACAATATAGACATAGTTAGGCCACAGGCAGGAAAAACTGATGAAAATGTAAACCCACATGCAAAAGAGACACAGGCATGAACACAAGACAAAAAATAGGATTGCTTTCTCAATATTTAATTTTACCTTCTAGAAGTAGTCATGGAAACTAATATTTATATTGTTATAAATACATATTGAAGAAACTCTATGCTTTCTTAAAGAGACATTTGCTGCTGGTAAATAACAACTTCACTATCCCAGCCTCTACTATACACTAGGTGGGAAATCCACAATTAGAAATCAGTGGAGTCAGCAACACCATAGCCAGAGAAGGACTGGCTACTTTGCTCAGGAGCTAGTACTTGTAGTTAAATAGCTAAGCTGATTTCAGTTTTACTTCACAAATTTAGATGAACGTTCCAGCTACTCTCAGCACCACTGATCATTTGAAAAGTGGGCATTTTTCCAAAGGATAAAAAATTCATTATTTAAGGGGTGAACCCTATAAGGGGAAAATATTCACTAATATTTTAACAGAAAGAATCTAGGGATTTACAGGATTTACAGGACTTGAATGATCAAACTCTTAACATAAAAAGTATTGAACAAATAGTTCAAGCTAATATGATAGATCAGGTTTCACCCAATGTAATTTAAAATGTTTGTGTTATGATATATTTTTCCAATCAAAGCTTATTATAAACTCTACTTCCATCAGCAAGAATAGAATTTTTATGAAGATTAAGTCACATTCATCTGGTATTTTACTTTATTTTTTCCAGACTGCTCAACTTTATAAAATGTTTCAATAAGCACTGAGAAAATAATAAAATAGGTAAATATATAGTTGCAGCTATTAAATTTTTTTTCAAAATTTTTAATAATAGTCTCCAGACCAACTTTAAGATCTCACTATATATAACTAGTACTTAAACATTCTTTCTTAAAATTCCCACAAAATTTATAATGTTTTGAGTAAGGGTTATATACATGAGTGTGTGTGTATGTGTGTGTGTGTGTGTGTGTGTGTGTGTGTGTGTATACATGCTATGCATATTATGAAAGTATTTTTATACTAATTAAAATATTATAATTATGTATTGATTTATATGATGATAATATAAACAAATTATACAATTATAAGTGAATTCCATTAACAAATTCTAATAATCTTTAAATCGCTTTTATGCCATTCCCTTTCAAGGAATCTTTCCTCATTTCAGTTTTATTAGAGTCGTTTTCAACATAGGGACTGTACTTCTGATCAATGACATGATTAGCCGTTAGTCTCTATTTCTCCAGATGTAGAGACAACATTTCTATTCAGCAGGGGATCTAAACCATTCACAGAAATCCTATTTTACACCAGAAGAGTGAATATATTTGGTTGAAATGAGATTTGGTATCTCTAAGACTTATCCCTGTGTTTGATGCCTGGGTTAGTTCCTAAGGCAACTAGAGAAATAAATAAGTCTGACTCACTAGAAAGTCGAGGAATGTTTACACCGTTTAGTTTTTATGTCAGCCTTGGGATGTGGTTATTAATTACTACCAGCCTCATAGGGAGAAGGAAGTTTGGATCTCGGGGCTTAAGTGACTTACCTGAACATTGAAAAAAAAAAAAAAAGCCTGCAAAAATATTATTAATATCAATCTAGTAATCTATAAAAAGGATAATACGTTAAGACCAAATGGAATTAATCTGGGAATGTTCATTCATTTAGTTCAATCAACACTAAAAATTCAATTAACACAATTCACTGTAATAGAATGAGGAAGAAAATTCAAGTAATCACTTCAATAGCTACAGAAAAATACACTTAACAAAATTCAAAATCCATGCATGATTAAAAACTCTCAGCAAACTAGGAAATCAAGGAAATTTCCTTAGTCTGATAATGATCATCTATATAAAACCTAGAGCTAACATAATAATGGTGACTTAAGTATTTTCCCCCTAAGATCAAGAATAACACAAAGATATCCATGCTCAGTACTTATATTCTACACTGTATTGTGTTTCTAGTCAGTGAAACATGGTAAGAAAAAGGAATAACAATCATACAGATTGGAAAAAATAATTAAAACCCATCTATTAACAGGTGGTATGATTGTTTAATAGAACTAATGAGTTTAAAACGTGGTCACAGGATACAAAGTAAATATACAAAGTTAATTGTTTTTACATACTAGCATTGACCAATTTAAAACAAAAACATTTTAAAAGTATCATTTAAAATAGTCAACACACACACACACACACACACACACACACACACAAAACCCTGAAATAATTAGGTATTAATTTAATAGAATAGTTAAAACATCGACATACTTAAAACTACAAGATACTGAAGAAAGAAATCACAGAAGCCAAAATAAATGAATTATATGCCATGCTCATTAATGGAAAGATTCAGTGTTGTAAAAATATCACTTCTCACAAATTCCATCTATGCCTTCAATGTAATTCACATAAAAATACCAGGAGTGATTTTGTAGAAATTTGACAAATTGATTTTGAAATTTATATAGAAAACTAGGGGAAATTGAATACTCAAAGTCAATTTGGGAAATTAAAAAAAAGAAAAGAATTGAAGGACTCATATCACTTGAGGCAGGGTCATCAAAATATTGTAGTACTGGCAAAGGATAGATAAAGACAAATGGAACAACAGTAAATGCAGAAATAGGCTCACGCATACATGCTTCATTCGTTTTTAAAAAGGTATAAAGTAAATTAGTGAAGAAAAGATAGACTTTTCAATGAACAGAGCTAGAATACTGCATACACCATACACAAGCATTTAAAATGGACTGCAACCCAAATTCACATCATATGCAAAACTAACTGTATTAAATTCTTAGATTTAAAGTAAAACTTAAGACTATCAAACTCCCCAAAGTGAACAGAAAAATCTCTTTGGTTTTGGGCTTGGCAAAGATTTCCTAAGTTGAACACAATAAGTGCAAACTATAAAAGAAAATTTGATAAATTGCACTTCATGGAAATAAAAAAAAATCTGTTCTTTGAAAGACACTGTTAAGAAAATAAAACAACAAACCAGAGACTTTGAAAGTATTACAAAACATATATTTTCTTACATACTGGAATCCAGAATATTTAAACCCTCACAACTCAATCATGTAAACTAATTAGTTTAAAAATACACAAAAGATTTGACTCAATCAGTCAAATAAGATGGCACATCAGTCCATAGAGATGCTCAACATCATGAAAATAATGAGATTCCATTACAAACTATTAAAATTTTGCCTATCTCTATATTCATGTAATAACTGACATCAAGCACTTGGTGGGGATGTAGAACACTCTGATGCTTTGGTTTTGGGGATGTAAAATGGAAAACAGTTTGGCAGTTTTTTAATAAAAATATCCTTCCTATCAGACCCAGCAATACCACTCCTAATCCCTAGATATTTACCCCCCAAAACTAAAAACACATCTACCCAAAACCTGCATATGTATTATTATCACTTCTTCAATAACAATTTTAAAAACCTGTTAACACCTCAAATTTCCATCATTTGGTAGTGGATAAACTTCTAATGTTCTTAAAATAGAATACTATTCAGCAATACAAAAATCTGAATTATTGACACAAGCAACAACAAAGATGAATTTTGACATTCTAGAAACAGAAAAGAGATAAAAGTTGCCAAGACCTGGAATTAGGCCCTGGCATTGACAGCAGGGAGAATGAGAACACATTTTGGGAAGAAGGAAATGTTTCATATTCTGATTGTGGTGGTAGCAGCTGCGTAGTGTTTACATTTGTACACTTAATACAGATGAACTATGTGTGAACTATGTCTCAGTAAACTTGACTTTAAAAAGTGGAAGGCACCTGTGCCTCTCCTGTCTGAGAGATGTTCATCCTAATCCCACAGTCTCACTCTTTACTTGGTTATAATTTGGATTCTGTCTCCACCATTGTAGTAAAACTAATTTTGTCAAGGTCAATAATAACATTTTGACTGCAGAATTCACTTTTGGTTCTTATGCTTGAATTCTCACAGCATTTGTTGCTACCAATAACTTCTTCCTTTCAATGCTTTCTCCTTGCCTTCCATAATACTGATCTCTCCTATTCACATTTTCTTAGTTTGTTGCAGAGGCTCCTTGCATGTTAAATATTGACACATCTTAGAATTTCACATTTAGCCTACTTTCTCATTTGCTGTTCATCTATGTGTCTTTCATTTCAAAGACAAAGTTGAGCATTTTAATCAAAGGGATTGCATCTGCACTTAGGGTACTTACTTGGTACCAAATGGAGGGTAGATTTGAAAAAGTCAAAACAAAAGGAAGGCAGATTAGATTTGGAGATTAGATGCAGAAGTGATGGAGATTCAAGTTAGACACCGACTGTGGGACTTGGAAGAGATATTTAGAGTTCTCATCAACAGAGCTTAGAGATGTCTTCAACACAGCAAGAGAAAGAGAAGCAATTCTTATATGAATAACAAAAATTATGGTCAATTTCTGCAATTTGAATAATGGTGGAGTCATTCAGCAAGTCAGCAAATAATGTGAAAGAACAGGTTTTAGGGATAAAGTGATAATTTCAGACCGGAACATACTGAACTTGATAAATTTACCAAGAAAGTAGTTTTTTAAAAAAATTATTCTGTATTCCAGGAAAGAAGTTGAGGAATTTTATATATTATTCCATTTGAAGAACATTCTGGAAAGGGCAAAATTTCAGAGACAGTAAAGAGATGGACATTTGCCAAGTATTGGGGGCAGAGGATGGTTGTGTGTGTGTGTGTGTGTGTGTGTGTGTGTGCGCGCGCGCGCGCATGTGTGTGTGTGTGTGTGTGTGTGTGTGAGAGAGAGAGAGAGAGAGAGAGAGAGAGAGAGAGAGAGAGAATATGATACATATCTATTTACTTTTTCTGGAGTCAGGAAACATTCAAGTATCCATGCATTTCTACATGTTGTTTACTCTCCTTGAAATCTCTTTCCTCTGCTGCTTTCAATTCATCTTCCAGGTCATGATTCAGATGTTATCTCCTCAAGGAAATCTTTGATTTACCTCATATTCACCCTCAACCCCTCCTGCTATGTAATTAGATTTGTATCTTTTGCACATTATAATGCCACATTCAAATGGCTCTAGCTGTTATGTGCCAGGCTATATGGGCAATGACCAAACAGATTCCATTTTACCAAACAGACTCTATGTCTTATAAGAAGTGCTTCTCCCATCAGGAAACTCTCCCTCTGCCATCCTGATCCTGCTTAGCACACCTTGCTTAGAAACACAAATGTTTCTGTTCCTCTTATACAATGTAAAATTGTTCTCTTTTGGGTTCCCATTTTTCTTGGATAATGTACCCTGTCAGAGAATGATTGTCTAGACCTTAGTAACCATTCTTTAACTTATACTTCACTAGGGTTGTTTTGACCCACTTCCCCTTCTGCTTATGATTTTAGACCTCGTGATATTTGTTTGCAGTTTTGAATCACAGCAACGGCCACTTATGATTAATGTGGTTTGGGACTATAAAGGTGTGCTCTAGCCCTTGGAGGGAGTTGAGCAGTGTAGGCTTGCAGTCTGCCCTTGTCCAAGCAGCTGGGGGCCAGCCAGCTGGTCAGTAAAGATGACCCTGTCTCCTGCTTTAAGATCAATTAGAGGATTTATTGCAATCGCACCATAACATAACAGATGAAGCTCTTAGACTACTTGAATACAATGGTTGGTCAGTTTAACTACATTTTTGTTCAAAATATTGTGAGTTTCTTAATATCTTTCATCTTTGCAAACCCATTGCCTGGACCACAGGAAATGATCAAAGAGGAGGGCAGTTTTACCCAATCAGTGAAACCCATGGCTTAGGTAATCAAATAGATCTGAGTTTTAATTCTGACTTTTCTATCTACTAGTCTGTATTCTTGGTTAACTTATTTAATCTCTTTGAGTTTAGGTCTCTATAAAACAGAGTACCCCTCGTGGACCTGCAGAGACAGCTCCACTTGGAGGCTCCTTCCTGTAGGTGTTGCAGGTTTTCACCCTGGAGGGTTGTTGGATGGAGGCTGTCAGTTCCTTGAAGGCAGGGGCTTCTCTAATAAAGGAAATTTGATTGAAGTCATCAAGAGAGAGTCTCCTGACAAGAGGGAAGTCATGATCTCTGTGATTGAACACAGAAGTGATACGTCTAAACTTGGCCAGATTCTATTGATTAGAAGCAAGTTACTAATTCCGCACAGACTCAAGGGGAAGGGCTCACACAAGGGTGTGAATGTCGGGAGATGCGCATCTTGGGGGCCAAGGAGAAGCCGCCAAGTACATGTGAGGAGTCAATAAAACCCCAAAGCTAGCGCAAGGCCCGCTACAGAGCAAGTACTCAAAGAGCTCCTTCCATCCATCCAATGGATGATGAACTAATCATGAACTAGTCAAGGGTTCTGCAGTTAACCTGAGTTGCCACTAGATGGTGGTGTGTCCTTCGTAGCATTTTGCTTTAAAGAGGGCACAGAGATTTTGAATATAGGAGCCACAGGAAGCAAAAAGAGCATTTTGTAAAATGATAAACAAAGATACTTTTTAAAAGCAGAGACATTAAGCATCCAAATAAACCTTTTGAATCCCTATTGCAGTTATATGATCTATTGTACGTTATTTTTCTAGAATTAACTATAAGCTATGCAAACAAACAAAAAAACCCCCACTCCTTGCTTTTATGTACCAGATTTTTCAGATACCCAGACGCGATTTTTTTTTTTTTAAATTAACTCTTAGATATTTAGAAACTTATGTATTTTGATTTTTAAATATAATGCTTATCATATTTTCTAATCAAAATAAAACTCATTGTAGAAAATTTGGAAAATACAAAAAAAGAAAAGAAAATTAAAAAGCAATCCTAATCCCACACTTAGGAATAGTTTGGTATGTTTCTTCATAATTCTTTTTCTTTTTTCCTTCTATCTCCCTTTCTTTCCCTTCCACAACACACATACTGAAGTGAAAATTGTGTTTATATATAGCTTTGTATCTTACTTTTATCACATAACATCACATGACCATTTTTGCACTCCCTAAAACATTTTATAAAAACATAATTATAGTGGACTGTGTACTCTGAGGATAAACCTCTAGTTTTGTAAATCAGAGATGAAATTTAAATGAAGCAATTTGATGAATGAAAAGGGCCTTCTGAATTCAGTGAACAGAGATTCAAATGAGAACTCTGATATTTGCCAAACCTGTGAATTTAACCTAACTGAAGGTCAATTTCCACTTCCTCCCCCCATGAGACAACTCAGTAGCACACAAGACACTATCCTTTTGGAGATCACAAAGATTTTAGGAATTGTGTGCAGATAACAGGGAAGAAGTCCAAATATATATTCACAATATAACTTCAGATAATTCTATTTTTAATTTTTTGAGAAACCATCACATGTATTCCATAGTGGTTGTACCATTTTATATGCCCATTAGCAGTGAACCAGAATTCCAATTTCTCTTTATCCTTGACAATGCTTGTTATTTTCTGGTGTTTTTATAGTAGCCATCCTAACGGATGTAAAGTGGTATTTCATCATGATTTTGATTTGTATTTCCTTTAATAAATTATAAACTTTTAAATTTATAATAGTGTTCGATTTACAGAAGTATTGCAAAGATAATACTGAGAATTCTCTTACAGCCCTCACCCATTTTCCTTTATTACTGACATTTACATTTAGTATAGTACATTTTTCCCAATTAAAAAACCAGTGTTGATACATTACTAACTAAAGTCAACCTTCATTTAAAGTTTCTGAGTTTCTTCCTAATTTCTTTTTCTTCTCCAGGATTCCATTACATGTAGTCATATCTCCTTAGGCTCATCTAGGCTGTAATAGTTTCCCAGATTTTACTTGTTTCAAAGACCTGGACAGTTTTGAGGAGTACTTGTCAGATACATAGAATGTTCCTCAACTGGGATTTTTCTGGTATTTTTCTCATGATGAGACTGGAAAATGTGCTTTTTTGAAGGGAAAACACAAAGTACCTTTCTTATCATATCAAAGTGGTAGACTGTTCAGTAAGTTTTTCTCTCTGCTGTGGCTAAAAGATCTGACTAGAACAATTTTAAAGGAAGAAAAGTTTATTTGAGGGCTCACAGTTTTAGTGGTCTTAGTCCACACCGTAGAAGGCTGGCTCCATTCCTCCTGGCTCAAGGTGAGGCAGAACATCATGGTGAGAGAGTGTGGCAGAGGGAAGCAGCTTGCATCATCAGGAAGCAGAGAGAGACTCCACTTGCCAGATACAAATATATATCCAAATTCACGCCCCAATTCCCACCTCCTCCAGCCACACCCCACCACTTCAGTTATCACTCAGTAAATCAATCCTGATCAGGGGATTAAATTACTGATTGAGCTAATACTCTTACAACCCAATCATTTCTCCTCTGAACCTTCTTGCTTTATCTCACACGTGAGCTTTTGGGGGACACCTTACATCCAAACCGTAACTATCAATGCGACTTACCATGTTGATGTAACCTTGAGCACAGGTTTCAGAGGTAGTGTTTGTGAGGTTGTTTTTTTTTTTTTTCTTTTTAATTCAACCCCTAAAATCTGATTTGGTATTAGCTTACTAGTACTATTGCTTACTAGTACTATTGCTGCAATATAAATAATAAGGTTAGTATATAATCATCTCTTTTGGATAATCTTAAATTTAGATGCTGAATTTGTACTACCTTTATGATAGTGCATTCAATTTTCTTTTTCTGGAAGACATACTCTAGCATGAGAATCCTGGATCTTTTTTTGTTAAAAACCATTTGCAATATTTCTCCTACCTGTCATATTTATGTGTTCTATTTGTTATAAATAGAACATGTTTTATATAAAAATGATCAAAACTGGTGGCTTAATTTTTCCTGCCCCTCAAATTACACATTTTTTTCTGATTTTCAAATATATTACTATAAGTTACAAATAGTATTTTGGCATATTTTAATTTTCTTTGTATCTGTTTTTATAGTCTTTTTTAATTTGTGCTTAATCTAAAAATTTGTTTCCTGAGCAAGTTTTTCAACCATTTATTTATGTTTTTTCCTCTAATAGTTCTAATAGTTCTTGAATCTTTCAATCCCACTGTCAATTTTGTTTCATCATTTATTAATTTCTGGTTTTATCTTCATTAACATTTCTGCTAATCCTTTCTTTTTTCAGATACAAAGTTAAAAATTTGAACGATATTTATATTCATTATATTTTATGACTTGCTTTTAAATTCAGCTTTAGTCATATTAAACGTTTTCATACATTATTTTTGCTATTCAATTTTGAGAATGAGATGGACGTCTTTGCCCTGTGTACGTGTATGATTACACAAATGGTATGAATCTACACTGTGCACAACCATAGAAATGAAAAGTGTACCCCATTTGTGTATAATAAATCAAAATGCAGTCTGTAAAAATAAAAAAAAAATTGAGATAGTAGATATGTAAGAGACTATTATTTATCTTCCAGTGAAGGCATTTTTGAGTTTTGGTTTAAAGATTTATTATTATTTTACATAATTCTTTTCACTTTTGTCAGACAGCTATCTATAAGGTTTAAAACTGTATATTTTCTTTGCATTCAGGTTTATACTCATGCTATCAAAATGTCTATCAAATAAAGATTACCTTTTATTTCTAGTATTTATTAATCAATATGGATATGCATTGTTTTTCTCATTATGCTAATTATATTTGCACATGCTAATATTAAAGTTACATATGCTACTATTTAATAAACAATATATGTATACTGTTTTATTCCTTTTGTTAATTAAATCTACATGTGGTCAAATTCTTTTATTTTTTCTAGCTGCCAAAATACCAGTGTTATAGATCTGTTCATTTCTTAATTGTATATTTAAAAGTTTTTTTTTCTAGCTAGGAAAAATTCTATATTTTCTCTTTATATATTTTAATAAGTTTAAATTTGCCTTATGAAAGATCATGTCCATTGTGTTCTTTCATCTACTTTAGGATATGTTGAGTCTTCTAAATCTAAATCTTGTTGTTTTCATTAGTTGGAGGGAATTCTCAGGCATTATATCTTCCAACATTGCCTTTTCCTTATTTTCTTTATCTTCTCTTGCAACTTCAATTAGATGGATGTTGATTCTTACTATTATATCTTCCATGACTCTTCATTTATCCCCTTTACTTCCTGGTCTCTTTTAGGCAAATCCTGGAAATTCCTTCAGATCTATCTTCTTTTTTCAGTAATTCCCTTGTTGTTTGTGTCTAATTCATTATTTAATTCACAATGGATTTCTTATTCCAATAATTATATTTTTTTTACTTCCAGAAGTTCCTAGTATTTAACCTTTCTAAAATATTTTGCTTTTTTGTCCTATAGTTCTTCCTTTTTAAAAAAAACTTTTATTTTTTAAAAGCTAATATGTGCATTAGAGGAAGCAGGAAAAAAAACATAAAAAAGCAAAGAACAAAATCATCCACAGTCACCAGCTTGTTGGACATGTGCTTCTAGGTCTTGTGTGTACTTATTGTGTACATACAAAACATCCTATTCTGTGTGATTGAGATCATATGGTGCACATCATGTTTTCCCATACATCCTGCCTTTCCTGGGGACAAAAATTTCACAATAGACAAAAATGACAATAGATTTCCTCAAGATATAGTATTGGCAGAGTTACAATTAAAACACTGCATTCCCTTAATGCTTGAGCCTTCTTATTTTCATGTTTTTATTTAAATAATGTTTGAACATTCCGCTATATGTAATCTGTGTTGTTTCTGATATATATTCATAATTCTGTGCTTCTTCATTTTTTGGTAATTTTTATTATGATCTCATATTCCTTGGAATTTTGTCTTGGGAATTATTTGATGGCTGGGGTTAAATTATTTTCCTCCAGAGAAGGTTTGCATTTCTTTGCCAGTTGCCTGAGATCCACTCTAAATTTTTGACTTGTTATACAGTAGCCTCAATTCAGGATCAATATGAAAATTCATATTAGTAAATAGGAATCCTCAGGGAAATTTATGATTTAATTGGGCATAGCCAAAATGAATACCTATCACTACTTCATGCCTTTGGGTAATATAAATCTATCATGCAAACAAAGAGAGCACAACTGTACATAAGGGTGGAATCTTAGAATGGATTGTTTGTCTTATTTGCACTGCAAAGTTGATCTTCTCTGGTTCACTTAGAACCATAAAATGAAACTCTAGTCTACACCATGAGGACTCAGCAGATAGATACTCAAAGGTAATGACAGTTTGTTTGTACTACACTCTGAAAAGTGTGTGCTATATGTTAATCTAATATTAGATGTACTATATTAGAAAGGTATTTTTAGGTCTTTTTCTTAAAGTTTTAGTCTACCTAACAGTCAGTAAGCAAAATTGTATATTTATTCTGTAGAGTCTGTGGATTTTATCAATATAAGATATTTCTTATTCCAGCTTCATACCTTTTACTTTATATTCTACTTGGTCTGCATGGAGTATTTTCCTTCCTGAATTTTTGTTTTTGCCTCACAAATTGCTGCCTCATAATAATTTTAATCTTTTAGTTTGTAATGCAGTTTTTGAATCTTTGCCTTCTACTGGTGACTTTGACCACTTATATTTATTTTTATAACGATTGTTTTGTCTGGCTTATGTCTTCATTTTCTGTTTTGTTGATTTTTATTTTTTGCCGTATGTCGCTTTTATTTGGTATATTCATTTGTGGGTTTTTATCTTCACTGTCTTCATGGAATTTTTCATGTTTGGCTTTCATTAAATCATTTCCAAATACTAGTTTTAAAAATGTTTTAACCTGTGTTCCCCTAATTATCAAGGTTAAAATGAAGTCATATTGCTTTGGGTTGCTCTATCTGTAGGACAAGGAACTGAGCGTGTTTTTATAAATCTCCAGGCTTTCTACTCTAGCTTGGTCTTTGTTAACATACTCATGAGTCTGGGAACAGATTATTGTCATACAACTATTTTTTTACAATTTGAACTTTCATTTTGGAGAATAACTCTGGACAATTATCGTATTTTATGATCTTTGCAAAATGACTTAAACAAAGCTTCAAATTCACTAACCATATTTACTAACTATGCTAGGGAATAGTCAAAACCTAGCCTCAGATCTATTTGGAAGACAATTCCTGTTCAGTTCCTAGTAGCTGGTAATCACTTGTAATAAACTGAAGTGGGATCTCACCTATTTCATGGATTCTTTAGACAATGGAACACAGGCAAACCTGGATTCCCGCCAGGGGTTTTGTCTTTTAGAGTGTATCTCCTATAGCTCTTCTGGGTTGCATTATACAAAGTCCTCTGTCTTTACTTTTGCATTGTTATTCCCTACAAGCTGCCATTTTTGACATGCAGGGAAATATCTGACAGATATAAGTGTAACAAAATGGTCCTTGGACACTGCCAGATCCGAATTTAAATTCTGACTCTGCAGTTTCTAATTTTCTGGAGTTTTATAAGCTCTATAAGATCTAATTTATTCAACTTAATATCAATCTCACTGTGAGGTTGTGAGAAATAAATCATGCTATAAAATACTTAGCAGAGTGACCTACGCACAGTACCTACTTATAGCCATAGCTATCGTTAATAATGCATTCAATATTCTGCATATTTTAATTAAATAGCTTTTAGAATTCATATTTATAAAAGACATTTTAACATAAATTCACATTTCAAATGGTTCTTTCAGTCGCCAAATTTTAAAATTAGCAAGATTTTTACTTTTTTAACAAATGTCAAATTCAAAACATTAAGAGAACTATCATTGCTCTCTAGTTTTGTAGAACTTTTAATTTCCAAAACATTTGCAAATTACTTTATTCAATTCTCACAACACCACCTACAGGTGGACAGTACCAAAGTACTCACTCTACTCAATGACTACTGTAGGATTACACATTCAACTGGAGTCATTACTGGAACATTAGACCTAGAAAAACCTTCTCTCTCTTCCATATCTATTGAATAAGTTTGTCAATTAATATATGGAAAATCATTAAAGAAGAATATGTCAATCTATGTTATAATATGCCCAAAATTTTAATCTTTCAAATGTACTAAGGATGCAATGGAAAATGAAGACAAAATTCAGAGGGATATTCTTTATTGTATTTTTAATAGTTTCTGTTCATTTTATGAAGGACATAATGAAATTTACTCTGTTAATAGACAACATATGGTGTGACCCACAATAAGTTAGAATCTTGAGGTTTTGGTCAAACAGTTTTTTTAAGGAAGAATTTTGGTGAAGTCATTTTAGTTTTCTGTTTGTTGTTTTTTTAATCAAGAAAACTCTATCAACTAATTTGTTCTGCAGACCACTGCCACTGGTTAAGGAGGGCTTAAATATCAACCCAAGACTGGTTCCTGAATTGACACATTTACCTGGGTAGTTGAATTCTTTACTCTGAGTTTCCTTCCATCAGAGTTTCATGGACCTTTTTCAATCAAGTATCTCTTTGGAAATTTGCTGAAATTTTATACTACACCTGAGAACTGTTAGAATTACTTGGAATGCTTGTAAAAATGTGGAATCTGGGCCCAATCCATGTTTACAGAATCCAGATTTCTAGAGATGTCTCAAGAATCTGCATTTCAAGTACACACCTCTACTAAGTAATTCTTATTATTTTACATTTTTAAAGAGTCACTAATATAAGTTATAAATTAGGAAAATGCAATTGCAATCATGAAATATTGTTAATATTTTCAAGTAACATATAGAACTTTAATATTCAATCATGGAGATTTTAGACATCTGTGAATGCCAGATTCACAATTCTAGCGTTAAATAAAGACTAGGTTGCCTTTCAGTGCATTAGGCTCTTCTTTTATGCATGAGGAAAGACCAAATGCATGTTCATTTTAATTTTGGAAATTGATGACAGTACTGTACATATTTACTCCAAAATGTACTTGTTATTCTGTATTATTTTATAGTATAGTATACAGTCTAAAATATTCCATTTAATATACAGTATTCATTAGTAATACATATACAGAAAGTAAAGATAGAGGCATTCACACTTAAAACTCTTACCAAGCAGTTAAGGAAAGCAAATCACAAATATTAAATGATAAACAGCAATACAGTGTTATCTCTGCTAGGGTCATGATGAGCCCCAGACGGTCCAGAACAAACAGGAGTGAGAGTTAGTTACCAAGGGGAGGCATTTTAGTGGAGGTAAGTACCACCTTAGCTGAGCCCTGAACAAAGTTGGAATTTTCAATAAGTGGAGAGCCAGAGAAAAGAGAGAGGGAAAGCTTTGAATGTGTTTTAATTTTTATTCTAGTAAAAATATGTTTTAATAGAGGCCACTTATGTAGTGGGCAGTGGAAAGTAATACTGAGGGATAAATAAAAGCCAGATTGTGGAGGGCCTTGACTGACAGGCAGGCCTTACCAGACCAGTAATTTACTTGGCCTTTGACATTATTTTTGTAGCTGTGCAGACGAAAATATTAATAAATTTGTGAGAAATGACAAACAGCACCACTAAAGAATGTAAAGCCCATTCTTACTATGGCAGAGAGAAAGCAAACATTATTTGGAATAGCAACACATCCAACCCAATACAAAGCAGGTTTTTGTAATTCACCATAACTTGAGTGTTTAATCATTCACTTTTGACAAGAAGAAGGAAAAAAGGACTAAGCAAGAGCAGAGCCGTTTCTGATGATTTACTGATCAAAGCCAATTAGGATGGTTCTGGTTGAACTCAGTTGAGTTTCTCTGAAATTACTTTTCAAAGTAACGTCAACAAGAGTGAGCATGTGCAATGCTTTGCTTCCTACGTGTTAGTCCATAAAATAACTAAAAATCATTTACCTATATCCACTGAGCTTCAGGATGACTTTTGAAGTGTAAAATCAAGGGAAATGTAGAATTGAATGCAAAACATTTTGCTATTTTGTCTTTCATATGAGGATGTCAGAATATCTTTCACAATAGGAGACTGGATGAAATTTTTCTCTAGTTTCAGTATTTATTTTATCTGAGCTAGAATTTGCTTATGAACAAATACCAGATCTAGAGTGTGCATGAATATGTCTCTACTATATTTTCAAAAATAGCATTATAATAAAGTAGAGCAAAAAATGAGGACTGAAGAAACAAACCATTCTTTATGTTATACACAAAATAAAATCTTATTATACAAAATAAATCACCAGTTTTCATATTTTTCTGGTATCATTAAGTTTGGGGGTGGCTCATAAAAGAGATTTGACAACACATTTTTATAATTTTATGAAAAATTTGTTTTCCCTTAAATACTTCACATTAAACTATTTCAAAAATATATTACTTTTTTTTTTTACATTTCAGGCTAGAAATGTTATAAACAATCTTGTGTATTATTGATGAGTCATACTTTCAATTATTATCCTATAATGTCTGGATATTGATTTTGCTCTTTTTTTAATATCTCTAAATGACTATACTTTTTTTTTTTTTTTTTTTTTTTTTTTTTTTTCTTTATTGATGATTGAACTCTGGGGTCCTCTACCACTGACCTACATCCTTAGTCCCCTCTCTCTCTCTCTCTCTGTTTCTGTCTCTCTCTCTCTCTCTGTCTTTCTCTTGCTCTCTCAGTTTTTATTGAGATAGGGTCTGGCTGTTGCTGGGATTGGTCTCCCACTAGCCCAACTTGTGATCCTCTTGCCTCAGCCTCCCAAATTGCTGAGATTATAGGCAAGCACCACTTCTCCCAGCAATGACTCTCTGTTGTATATTATTTTAGTCCAGCTCATCATATTATTTTCCTTGGAGGCACTACAATGTAAAGGAAAAAAGTCTCATCTCACAAGTCAGGCAGTCTGGGTACCAACCTTGCACAGTTTCATCACCTGTGAAATGAAGGTAGCAATGCACTCTTCGTTATTTCTTGAAAATTTTCAGTGGTCACATACATAAAGCCCTTATTGCACTGCCTGAATCAGATTTGGGAGTCACCAAGTGCTAACATCTTCCACTCATGTTCACTGTCTAGCTCTCAGCTGTCATTTCTTGTAGCTGAAAAATTACACAAAAGTTGTCCCTTCTCCTTTTCCTTAGCTGACTCTTTGCCACTGAAAGTTGAGATATTTGATAATTAAGCTTATTTTAGTTGTGTCTAGAATAACAATAAGTGACAAACAAGAACCTGAGGCAAGAGTCAACTTTGCAATCCCTATTTGTCAACATAGGTTTTTTTTTTTTTTGTTTTTGTTTTTCCTAGCACATATCTTGGTTCTTGAATATGTGCAGAAAGGTGGGGACACTTATGGTGAATGACCTCTGGAAAAGTGAAATGTGACCATCATCAACACAGAGTACATTGTGGGCACCATGAAACCTAGCTCTATTCATGGAGGGAGGGGATCATGGCAAGATAAGCAGTATTTATAAGCATTTGGAACCACAGGCTTTGAGCAATTGCCTCATTTAAATCCTCATAACAGGCTTCTAAGCAAATTATTCTTTATAAATTTAAAAAATTACTATACAATTATGGAGTTGGAGGCTCTTATAGTCAGTATTCTCCACTTAAAAATTTTCTGTTATTATCTATTGAGAAATTATGCATTTATGTACAATACTTAGAAATTATGATGGCATCTCAGGATTGGAAAAAATCAGTAGAAATCATTGAATTCTACAATTTACCCTTTATTAAATTTCTACTGCAACATCCATGCTAACAGGTAATCCTTTCTGAATTTGTACATCTTCAATGTCAGGAAACAGACTGTTTCCCAAGACATCTGATTCTATACTTGGTCAGCCTACTGTATTTATGGATATATTTGACATCTTATGGCATCTTACCTTTAGTATCAGTTTTCACAGATGGGACTAAAATAACCACAAAATTTGATGGGATGAACATTCAGCCATATGAAGATCTGTCTGATGACCAGTGGTATTTTCTTTTCTTCAGGTTAAACATCCCATTTCCTTCAATTTCTCTTTCACATGATTTCAAGTAAACTTTTTTTCAGATTTTTTTTACCATGTGTGTATTTTTATCTCTTCCTATTAAAATAAAAATATTTGCATGTAAGATATAAAGTTAGAGATTGCACTTTCCTTTTCCCTAGATGTTATCATTCTCCATGACAGCCCCATTACTGCAAAAAAGATTTGGAAGTCACATGAATTACTATGGCTGTATAGTTCAATGATAGGTTGAGATAATATACACAAAAGTAAGCCAGTCATGTACCCTGTGCATGCCTCTAAGCCTAGCTACTCAGGAGGCTAAAGAAGTAGGTTCACAAGTTGAAGACAAGCCTGGTGAGACCACCTCTATATAAAATTTTAAAAAGGGTTGGGAATAAACCTCAGTGATAGAGCACCTCTGGGTTCAAGCCCCAGTACTGAAAAACAAAAATAAAGAAGATAATATAAGTAAACCATAAACTACAGTATAATGTCAATAATTATTATCCATGGTTGTTATGTTTATTGTCAATTGAAATCCACATGTCTCCACCTGATAAACTGACTCCTCCACCCATCTCATGGTTGCTTAATCTCAGGTAGAAAGTGGTAACTATTCTCTTCCCTTCACCAACATGGTGTGTGCACTTGATTCCATTCCTTTACATGTGCGCTCATAAGACTTTCAGGATCAAGAAATTCCATTCTAAGAAACAAAAGTAAAATTACCCCTTCCCCCAAAAGATTCAGATGAAAACTCATGATAAAATGAGTTACAATAAAACAAGATCCAAGAGGAGATGTTGGAGAACCAAGCCGGGTCTATAAGGAATTGCATACTATATGGCTTATATTTTTATGCTATATTAAGGTCACTACTATCTAAATAATTTCTTTCTTTGTCTCTGGATGGTTGGTTCAGTAAAAAAATATGTGAAACCTCTGTTGGAGAAGAAGAGTCAATTTTTCTCCTCAACCCATGGAAAACTGTCTCCATTAGCCAACACAAGAACCTTGATTTGCCTGCACAATGCCTATCCTATTCTGTTTTTCTTATTCTATTCTCTTCTCTTGCTCCCATCTCCTGTTCATTTTCCTCTTCTCCTTTTGTAAATTATTGTAATCAGATATATAGACTAAATTACATGTGTTCGTGTAGTTTATTAAGGTTTGGGTATATGCACACGTGCTAAAGTTCTCATTTTCTTTCTTTTTCAATTTGTCACCATGCTGTTCAGCTTTCCTGCCTTATCACCTGGTTTCCGTCACAACTTAGCTGACTTCAGTTACATGGACAATTTTTAAACTCAAATGCTACCTCAGGATAAATTTAGAATGGGTTACCTTTTACCACAGATGTTACAGTAGAAATATAACATAAATGACTACCTCAGGGTAAAATTATTACCCCTCTCAGGTTACATGTTTATCTTTTCTGAGGATTCCAAGAGACAAAGTCTCAACCTAAAGCAATTGTTTTCGTGGTAAGAATTTGAGGCCACTCTGGTAGTTCTGGGATGTAATTTCTCACTTGGCACTGACCATAGGTCTTCAGGTCTCCCTTCTCAGAAAATGTAGATAAATAAGGAAACAAATAGAAATTCAGGCACCAATTACTCTAAGAGGTTCTCAAACGTTACACATTCAAATTATTCCATTTTATAGAATGAAATGGCACTTGATTTCAGAAGAGTATAGTTATTCTTTCACACAGGGTGAAATTTAAGTGAGCAACATCTATGCTCAGTTTCAGGACTTCTGGGGATACCACCCTCCATAGATGCTCAGGTCACATAAAATGATGTCGTATTTGCATATAATCTACATATATCCTCCTGCACACTTTAAGTCATTTCTAGATTACTTATAATACCTAATACAACATAAATGTTATTTAAATAGGGGTTATACCATATTGCCTAAGGAATGACAAGAAAATAGTCTGTACATGTCAAGTACATGCACAATTTGTTAAATGTTTTCGATTAAATATGCAGATGTGAAACTTGCAGAGGACCAACTAGAACTCTTGCCACAGTCTGAGTTGATGAAAGCCCCTACTCTTTTTCCCATAATTTTTCTTCTCTCCATTTCCTGCGCAGATCAATAGTTTTGAAGTTACCATGAATTTCTTAACCACTAAACAAAAGCAAAACAGAAAAAATAAAAGTGAAAAACCAGCATTTCCATTATTGTGAAGAAAAGTAAAATCTTGCCCTAATTTTCCATCATAGAAGTTGCTCAAAATAGCAGCCTGTGTTTAGATTCCTCGGAACTCAGTTTTTTTTCATAATAATAGTTTCCTTCAGTGTTGTGATCAGATTAACATTCACTAGTGTGATTTGTAAAGGGGAGGTACCATGTATTAAGCACAGATTGGATCTAAGAATAACAAGTGTTATTCTTAGTGGCACAAATGAGTCTTAGACTAAGCCTGGCTGATCCTGCTTGGGAGTGATGAGTCAAAACTGAGTCCTCTCACTTGCCACCAGAGGGGAAGAAAGAGTCATTGAAGAACAAGCCCAGACTTTTGCAAATGGTACAAAATCACCAGAAATTTGCTCTATCAACCTTGTAGGTGTGAGGTTGGGTTTTCCTCCTCTTCTTAGGAACATGTTTGGAGCCAGGACACATGGTTTTCGTATTTTAATGGCGATGCTCATAGGTAATCTGTTCTTTTCTTATTACTTATGTATAAGATAATTAGTGCCATCATTACAGTTTTAGGATTCTTATTTGGCAACTATTGTTTAATGTTATAATGGTATTACTATCATGTGAAAAGTAGAACAGTTGAGTAGGGGAAAGTGGATATTACCTATGCATTGGTTTTTATATTTAATTTAATATTGAATTTATTTATTGAAATGAAGAAAATACTTTGATCAAATACAATACATCAAGAACAAACTTGCTTTTTTATGTCTTGTAGAAATAACATTCTATCAAATGACACTGATTATAATTTCAAAAGTCATTTTCCTATCCAGTGATGTTTATATTAAACATAAAGTCTATGTTTTATCCATTAATACAATTTATTCTGATTAATGTATGATATATACCAGGTATTAGGGATTTTTCCCTATCATTATTTTTTAAGTACAGTGTTATCATAGAATCAGAACTAAAAGAATCTTAGTAAAATAAAATAAAGTGACAGTTTCTAGTTAATTAAATTGATTCCATATAAACAAAATAATAATAAGCTTCAAGTAACATGTCTCTCAGTATAAATACTTGGAAATAAACAACAAATTGATAGTCAACTAAAATATCCAATTAAGATGACCAAATGGCACCTATAATCCCATAAATATTGCCTAATCCTTTTGTTTTGTTGACAGTAGAGCTTCTCTTTGTCCAGACAGTCGAATAACCAATGAAGGGATTTTCAATCTGTTTTCCTACTTTTACTTTACTGAGTTCCTTAGATAAATATGTTGGATTTTATTTTACTTCAAAGATGTCAATAGAATTGATTTTTTTATAAAGAAAGAACATAAATCACCATTATCATCTTACTTTTCAAATTGTTTATTGTTCTTGAGACATCTGACCTTAATACAGGCTTTCTTTTCTGTTGTTGTTGTTTTAAGGATGACAGAATTTAAAACTAGCTTTCATAATATATATATATATATATATGTATATATAGATATATAGATATAGATGTGTGTGTGTGTGTGTGTGTGTGTGTGTGTGTATTTGGTAGTTGTTTTGTGGAAGATCAAGCGTAAGAATTACAGGAAAATAATCTAGTAGTAAACAATAAAAAAAGCCCTACCATCTTATTTGCTGGTGAAATATAAATGAAAAGGAGCTATAAATTGTGAAGAAATAAGCAATAAGCATCCTATTTCAGACCCTAATAGAATTCTGTGTGGACAATTTTAATCGCTGCCTAGAGCGTCTTTCTGTCTCTAGATTCTTTTCACTTCACTCTGTTACATATCCCTGTGGGACTGGTCTTTATGAGAAACCACATTGGTCTTCTATCCAACAAATACCCCATTGTTTCCCATGGTCAGAAAAAAATAAATGAGTAAATAAATAAAAATAAAACAATAAAAACTTTGTCAGTTCCCAGACTTCCAGTCCAGCTACATCGAACCTTTCCAACTTGATTTTCCTTCATAAATCCTCTTTGCCAACCAAATTGTCCAACTCATTGTCACCTCAAAATGCCTAGAACTTTTCTTCCACCAAAGAGTGTTTTTATTCACTTCTTTGTACATAATGACCCTTTCAATCTGACTCATACTTGAAACTTTGTGAAATATTCTCTAAGGTTGCCTGAGTTTGATCTTCACATATTATCTACACCAATTGTGAGCCTACTACCTACAAGGTATTTTCATAAATACGCATTTTGTCATTCCATTATGTCATCAGCATATTGAGGCTAGGTCTATAATCTTCTATTTTGCATCTTCCACATGCTCTGTGAGTAGGATACGGATCAAGTGTTTTATAAATTTGAGAGATGATAAATTGAAGGGTCAACGAAGGGTACCAAAGTGAGTTATGAGAAACATCAAAATATAGTCACAATAATACACGTGATAGATTTCAGGAGTTTGAACTATTTACACTCATTTCAAGGTCATGTAAAGATTCTTGAGAGGTAGTTTGAAGCAGTGGGTCTATAGGGAGATTTCCTTGAAGAGACCATGTTTTGAATTGTATAGCACCCCTCAAAGTTAGAATTAGAAGCTACATTCTAACCCCAAGCAAAAGAAGCAAAATAAGACTGTGTCAAGAACAATTTCAGTGTCCCTTAAACATGGGGTGGGTAAAAAAATCATCAATTTAAACTTATCTCTCCACCTGCTTAAGGAATCTAAATATGAATGGGTGTGACTGGTAATCTGAGGTAGCAGGAAAGAGATGGTGAGCAAATTCCTGCTGTGCTGTGCTAGAAATTGAATGTGCCCCCATCCCGAAACTACAGGTCAAAGGTAGAGGAATCCTGAGGTTCAGGTGGGGAATGCATGGTAGGTAGGAATATTAGTGGATGAACCATGTAAAAGGGAACCTTTCCAACATTCCCTCAGGTGAGGGAATCGGGATGAACAGAGAGAGCTGGTGAAGAAGGAGTCAAATGCCTGTAAACCAATAGCTGTGGGGTGGAGAGAGAAGGGAACTGTAAGAACAGCCAGTCACAGGAAAGCTCAGGCCTCCCTTCCTTCTGGCCCCTGCAGGAACAGAGCAGAAGAGGCTCCAAGGAACTCAGAAATAACCCTAGAGCAAATATGAACTTTAAGGACGCTCCAGGCTCAGCGAACATGGATCGTACTATATTAGCTCCTGTCAGGTGAAAAGTCCCTTGGATTCCTTTCCCCTTCTTTTGTCCACAAACTGTAGTCTGCTAGGGGCCAGAACACTTAGAAGTTTAGAGATGGGGCCAATAGAGGAGCAGAAACAGAGGGAAGAGGTATCCAGGTGTTCCTTTAAGACAGCCTGAGGTCGACCTGTCAGAAAAAGAAATTTATGTTATTGTGCATTGCATTGAGACTTTTGGTCATTATTTGTGACTGGCTATTTTAATTGCTGTGTGTTTTTAAAAAAATGATCATGACTCTTATGCAAGGGTGAACATAAAAATTCAGTCTCCTGGCGATATTACCCAGAAGCAGGGCACACCTTCCCTCTATTAGATACGTTAACAATGGAGTGGGAGAAAACCAATAGTATTTTGATTTGGTAATACCTCACTAATTGTGCAATATTCCTCCTAATTAAAAATTATTGGTAGTTTGACTCAATCACTGTAATCAACAAATGATCTATTTCTACAGAAAGAATTCAAAGTCTACCATGAACGCTCTACTCTTCACAATGTATGTGGAATGGTAAAATTGATATTAGTTTTCCTCAAGAACTATGTTTTATTCCTTTATAGTTTTAAACTTGAGCTAACTCTAAACTGGGAGATTATACATGAAAATTATGTGAAATTTCTATTTCCAATCTGAATATATCTATTTTTAACCTGTTATTTATTATTTAACAGGAATTCACTGTGAAGAAGACATCAATGAATGTTCATCAAACCCTTGCCAAAATGGTGGTACTTGTGAGAACTTGCCTGGGAATTACACTTGCCATTGCCCATTTGATAACCTTTCTGGAACATTTTATGGAGGAGAGAACTGTTCTGACATTCTTCTGGGCTGCACCCATCATCCATGTCTAAATAACGGACTATGCGTCCCTCACTTCCAAAATGACCAACATGAATTCAGCTGCCTATGTCCACCTGGATATACTGGGTCACTTTGTGAAACTGTCACCACACTTTCATTTGAGGGCAATGGCTTCCTATGGGTCACAAGTGGCCCACATACAGCCAAGGACTCAGTTTGTAACATAGCCTTCAGTTTTCAGACTGTTCAGCCAACAGCACTTCTTCTTTTCCGAGGGAACAGGGACATGTTTGTAAAGATGGAGTTGCTAAGTGGCTACATTCACTTGTCAGTTCAAGTCCATAATCAGTCAAAGGTGCTTCTGTACATTTCTCACAACACCAGTGATGGACAGTGGCATTCAGTGGAGGTAATATTTGCAGAGGCTGTGACCCTTGCCTTAGTCAGCAGCTCCTGTACAGAGAAATGCATCGCTAAAGCTCCTTCTCCATTTGAAAGGAATCAATCAATATGTGCTTTTCAGAACTCTTTTTTGGGTGGTTTACCAGTGGGAACAGCCAGCAATGGTGTCACTTTGCTTAACAGCTATAATATCCCATCCACGCCTTCGTTTGTAGGCTGTCTCCAAGACATTAAATTTGATTTGAATCCCATTACCTGGGAGAACATTTCATCGGGCTTGTCATTAAACATCAAGGCCAACTGCCTGAGGAAGGACTGGTGTGAGAGTCAACCTTGTCAGAATAGAGGACGCTGCATCAACTTGTGGCTCAGTTACCAGTGTGACTGCTACAGGCCCTACAAAGGTCCCAACTGTCTGAGAGGTGAGAGGGGCTGGGTGCCCAGGAGTGCTGTGCCTCAGAGAAGAGCAATCACAAGAACAGCTGTGCTGTTACTGAGATGAAGCATAACAACCCTCGGGACTTAGGCTGTTGTTTGTCCACTAATGAGAAAAAAGAAGAGTACGGGGCTGTGTATTCGTTTTGAGTGGATTCATAGGATAGCTGAGTTTCACTCAGTCAGAAATGTAAAACAATGAGCAGATAGCTCCTATTCAAATCAGTTTTCATCTTGTTTGTAAAATGCTCTTAGAATTTTATCATTTGAGCCAGGCACAGTGGCACATGCCTGTAATCCCAGCGGCTCGGGAGGCTGAGACAGGAGGGTAGAGAGTTCAAAGGTGGCCTCAGAAATGGTGAGGCACTAAGCAACTCAGTGAGACCCTGTCTCTAAATAAAATACAAAACAGAACTGGAGATATGACTAACCGGTCAAGTGCACCCCTGCCTCCAAAACAAAAAAAAGAATTTTACCATTTGTTGCATATCAGAAATTTGCTGTAAATCTCATTTGTAAAAGAAAAAATCTTTGGAAAAGGACTTTTAGTTACAAAACTAGTCAATACCATCTATTAGCACAATATCTTGTGATTAATAGATTCCCAGTAAATATTCACTCCCTTAGTCTCCTTTCTATGCAATTCATACTTGCTCCAAAACCATATTTAAGTTTAGCACTTTAACAGAGCAATAATTTCATGCAAAGTGACAAAAATAAGTTTTGTCAGAATTGCATTGGATAAAACAGATAGAGGTCTTACAGGAGAAAAAGGAAAAAAAAAAGGAAGAAAGAAAAAGAAAAAAGAAGAAGAGGAAAAATATGAAAAGTAACCATAATAAAACTTGGTAGATTAAATAAATGAGTTGATCTAATTTTTCTAGCAAATCATGATCTGAAATAAATTTCAAAATCCTTTATTTCCAGCATCATGTCAAAAATTGCTGTTGATAGTGATCAATACATACCTGTTTCTTTTTATTATTATTATCATGCATTGAAAAAGTCTGAGAGGTAATTGTAATAGACTGCTTTGAAGTTCAGCTGTAATTTACTCCAAGATTTTAGAGTAACTCCAAGTAGGACAACATCTGGTAAATAGTCTTCTCTGTTTTATATGAAATAAAATTAAAACCAGTCTTAGCCCATACCCTACTCCATGTTCAAATGGCTAAGAATTATTAGAAACTATTCACGGGTTTCCCCCTGCCCACAATATTCATTACAAATCACGGACCTGTTTGACAATGAGGTATGGCATCTACTCACTCTATGTAATATTTTAAACAGAATGGCAAGTTGTTTCGTGATTTTTTTTTTTAAAGGAGAAAAGGGAAATTATGCTGAGGCGATGGTTCACTTTTTGAAGAAAAGTTTAATTGACCCAAGGCAATATTTTCAGTACATATACAAAATAACAAACAGATGCTGACTCACTTTGACTGGCTTCCAGATGCAGTGACCCACAAGGTTAATGCTGACCATTGCGATGTTCACTGTCCTAGCAGATAGATTCAAGAGATGCCAATCCAGTGGGCTCTGGTTTTCTTTATTTTTTTCCGACTTGGAAAATCATGAACTTTTTAAAGCCAAGTTCCCGAATTGCTTACACTCCCTCTACTTCCCCTGTTTCCTTATATCCTTACACTATTAAAAACTATTTAATCCCCGTGAGAATATTTGGCTTGAAGAGATTATAATGAGTTCTTTAAAATCTTTTTCTTTTTGAATACTTGGGATAAGTTTAAGAAAAATCATATTTTTCTTATCACCTCTGGTCATAAAATATTCCGTATTGGCTGTTATCTATGAGAAATGTTTGTGTAGAGTCTATTTCTATTACAAAAGATGCTTAAATGCAGTAAATACACATCTTTTTGTCATCATATGTGTGTATTCAAGAGGGAGGATATGTACTAACAAGCAGAAAGACACAAACTTCACCCAAAACATGATTTTGGCAAAACATTTTCCAACCTTGATACAAGTTGTAAGGATTAAGCAGACCAGATAGAAGATTTCATTGACTAAACACAAAAAGCATAGGAATTTGCAAGATCTTAAAGTTAAATCTTTTTAAAAATTGCCTAAACTTTGAATGGTTTCCCTAAACTTAGACCCAAAACTGTCTGTAAGGTGATCCCAGCTTATCTTGGTAAAGCTTCCAAGATATTCTTCAGAATAAATGCACCACCTATGTCTTGCCTTCTGGAGAATATTTGATTTATAAAAGCAATTTATGTGTGTTTCATCTTCAATTGTACATGTACACTTTGAGAATTTTATCCTTATAGAATTATAAATTCACATCTATAGAAGTTTCATTCCATGGCTGGATTTTTTTTTACACTATGATGCTTGCCCAGTGTAGAGACCCAAAACTCTGATTAAATACCTTCAGGAATGGGGAACTCACTCATTCCATCTTGCCAAAATTTCCCTGAACAGTTCTGTCCTTGTGTTTAAATAAAATGTGCTTTGCTCAAAGCTCATTCATTAACTACATTATAATTCCTGAAGATGTGCTCACATAAATCTTAACACCTCTTCTTCCTAAGGATGCTTAAATATTTGAAGAAGAGCATCTAGAACTATCCAACTTTTCAATTCCATCATGCTACACATCCTAAAGCTTCCATCTGGCATAGTCTTCAGACACATCATCACCTGCTTGCTTTGTGGTAAATCTGCTTGTCTGTCTTCTTTCTAAAATATGGTAGATGTACTTGATGACACAAGGTGACCCAGGACCCTAACCTCCCCTGTTCTGCATAACATGCTTCAATGTTGCAGCCTAACACTATGCTTATGCTCTGGCAGTTTTCTGGTAGTTACATCACATGGGTACCTCACTTGGAGTCATTGTCATTCGCAGTGTCATAGGGTCCTATTTCTCACCTGAAAACCTATGAGACACTTTTTGATCTTTTATTTATTCTCGTTAGATTTCATCTTGTGTTCCATCAATCATTAAAGATTGTCAAAATTGGTTTTTCATCGGCATATGTTACCACTGATCCTTAGGACATTTATCACCAACATGTATGAGAAGTATCCCTTCCATGTCCTCAGCTAAAGCAGATGTGGCTTCAGGTATTTCTAAAACCTTGTAGCATATCACACATGCTGACTACCTGTTTATGATTCTGAAGGATAGGATTACTGAAGAGTCAAGCTTCTCAAGAGGGGTGGCAGGAGAGAAAACAACTCTGTATTCAGTCTTTTAATTGAGGTCCACAGAGTGATGCTGCAGGGATCCTGCCCCCTGAGGTTGAATGATTTTGTGCATATCCTCAAACCTCAAGCTTCAAGAGCCAAATCTTCTTATTAAGCATTTTTATCATATATGAAAGTGCTGCAGTGTATTCAGAGATGTTAACCTCTTCAAAGAGGTTATTTTATCTAACAGTACACTTTGAAAGCTATCAGTAGTTGCCTGGAGCATGTAGTCTCCAAATGCAGATTCAAACTGCAATGTTCCATAGGACATCAAGTCAGAGTTCTGAAAATGTAACCTGTTATGCAGGAGATCTGCTGCCTAAGCAAGTTTCACTGGAGCTCAGCTACACTAAAATACATCTAACCTTTGGCCAAACTTCAGTTGGACCATATGATGACATTTAGACACTTCAGATATGCTTTTCTTCTAGGACAGGGATGCAAAAACCCAAAGACAGAAATATTTTTAAGACAGTGCTCTTGTCAAGTTCAGCATTGATTTCTATATCACAAGACGTAATGGGCATTTCTTAGTCCTCCTCTCACTTGACCTCTTAATAACAGCAAACACAGTAGAGTAGTAGCTCATCCTCCTGAAAACTCTTTCCTTAGTAGGCTTACAGGGTATCACTCTATCTGGAATTTTTTATCTTACTGGTTCTTCTTCTGTCATCTCCTTTGCCTCCAAATGTCTGGAGCCTAACAGCTCAGTTCCTGTACCTCTTCTTTTTCTCTCTATATATTTCACTTTTGTGGCGGTACCATTCAGTCTTTTGTCTTTAAATCTGTCATATACACTAAAAAACCCAAATTATTATAGTTATCCCAGAACATCTCCCCTGAACCACTATGGCAACTACATAGTGGTCATGTCCATGAGCATATCTAATAAGGCACCTTTAATTTTATGTGAGCTCTCATTTCCCCCCAAAATCAGTTCCACCAGTTTTCTTTCCCATCATTGCAAATGGAAACTTCAGGCTTCTAGTTGCCTAGTCCAAAAATTTTGAAGATGAACTTGATTTAGAAAATTCTATTTGTTTTACTTCTAAAATATCTTAAATATTCTACCACTTCTCACCACCTCCTGATCAAAGGTCTTGGATTACTGCATTCTTCTCTTGGATTACTGCAGTAATGTCCTTCTCTGTGAGTTTTTGCTCAAATGTTACTTTCTCAGAGAGTTCTTTCCTGCTATTCAATTCAAAATTAAAATTCCATCCCTCTGCTCAAAACTTCCTATTCTTTTTCTCTATGACTTAGTTTGCACCAAATGATCTTTTACATGCTGACATACTACACAGTTTGCTTTCTTAGCTGTGCTGGGTATGTTTTTCCCTACCAATATATAAATTTGATAAGAATAGGAATTTTCGATTCTACTCTCTCACCAATGTTTTTAAATGTCATGTTTCATTTTTACACATCTTGAGTTTTCTTGAGGTGACACACATCACTAATATTGCCTCTTTGGTGCTTTTCTAACTCCTCCAACCATAGGAAAGGCTGGAAGGGGTCAATATTCCACTTTTCTCCCTTTTCTGTCTTCTGGACCTCTCCTCCCAAACATGACCACAGAAGGAAGAGTCCTCCTCTTCCTTTATCATCTGTCTGGCCTCATTATGTGGGGTGTCATCCCAAAAGAGTATTTACTAATCAAATTCTTGATTTTTATCCTTTACAAAGGACAGAAGGCTTAATGATCTGTTGGCTCCAACAGGCCTACAAATAGCAAAGATGAAGCCTGCCTGAACACTATGCTTACAGATATTGCATGAAGTGCTCTTGCCTCAAAATTTCTTCCAAGTTGGAATAACATGTAGTATCTGGTATTTCACCATTAAGTCCCAGCATTTTAGGGCAGTGAAGGGGAGACTCTTTAGTTTTATCCGTACAGGCATCTTCATTTCCTCTTTTGTGACTGATGGCTTTATTTGTGAACTACAAACCCAAAAATGCAGTTGTTTTCAGGATAAAGTAAACTCAGAATCTCAGAAAATGAAGACAAATTGTCAGTCTATTCAGTGAGTAAGTCCTGAACATGAAAATGTGTGTATGTGTATAGGTGTGTGTGTGTTCTTGCATATGTACGCGTGTATAAAATTTTCATCTTTTGTTTCTTCTTCCTTTTGAATCTCAAGATGTTTCCTCTTTGTTTCTCTTCTTCTTTTTTGACATCAAAGAGTATGTGGCAGGCAGATTTGGCCAGGATGACTCCACTGGATATGCTGTCTTTAATCTGGATGGGAGTTATGGACAGAGCTTCAGCCTCTCCATGTTTGTCCGAACAAATCGACCATCTGGCTTACTCCTAGCTTTGAAAAATAGCACTTATCAATACATTCGTGTCTGGCTGGAGCATGGAAGACTAGCACTGCTGACTCCAAGCTCTCCCAAATTCACAGTAAAATCTGTTCTTAGTGATGGAAATGTTCACTTAATAACTTTGAAAATCAAGCCAAATAAAATTGAACTTTATCAATCTTCACAAAACCTTGGATTTATTTCTGCTGCTACATGGAAAATCCAGAAAGGAGATATCATCTACATTGGTGGCCTGCCTGACAAGAAAGAGACTGAAGTTAATGGTGGCTTCTTCAAAGGTTGTATCCAAGATGTAAGATTAAATAACCAAAATCTGGAATTCTTTCCAAATTCCACAAACAGTGCATCCCATAGTCCAATTCTTGTCAATGTAACTCAAGGTTGTCTCGGAGACAACATCTGCAAGGTAGGATTATTCATACCAACTGTGCATATATTGTATACTAAATTTTTATTTTATTAATATACAATTTATTAAAATAATCCTTTGTACCTGAACACAATATTACTGGCCCATGAGCCATAGACCAGTTAAATCTCTGTGTTCCCAGCAGACTGGGGAATTTATGTTGAACCATAAATCCTAATGGCCCTACTGGTATCATGGTATATTTAACAATTAAGTTACATGCTTCAGTTACATGCTTCTCCTACCCTACGTTGATCAAATTTCTTAATACTAGTGTTCTAATTCTTGAACTCTTAATGGCGCTCCATGGGTTTAACTGAACTAACTCTTTTTGAAAGACCCCATTAACTTTATTTTAAATACCAAGCTATTATTTTGAACTTTTATTACATCAACAACAACAACATAAAAAAAAAAAAAAGAATCTGAGAGGTAAGTTAATTTGAAATCCTCAGAAATATAATTTCTCAGAGCCCATGCTTTATATTATGTACTTTCTATGCTTTTCTAAGAACTATATTAAATAGATGAAATTGTCAACTCTGCACGAGCTTTCAAAGGAAAAGAAGGAAACACATTGATATGTGTGACACATTTACTAAGCTGCAACTATGGCCATAGACCAGCCTTGGTTCTAAATATACACAGAGGAATCATTATGAATTTATTATAGGAACACTTCTAATGTATCAGGCACTGTTTAACATAGATTAATCTATTAATTCTGTTTAAGTACTACTGTATAAAACAGACATTCTTATCCCCTTCTATGCTATTTATAAAGAAACTGAACTTTATGTAATGAACTGGGGATGTGGCTCAGTGGTAGGGCACAAGCTTAGCATGGGTGAGGCCCTGGGTTCAACCCTCAGCACTGAAAAACCCAAAAAGTTATGTGGCTATCCTGAATCATTTGTTAAGGGTTGACCTGGGATAAATACAGTCAGGCTCTAATATTTTTTTCTTTTAAAATATTTTTATTTTGAAAACTTTGTAAGTGAACTTGGAAGACCTGAAATAAGAACAGTGAGTCTCTGACTCAGAGGCAGAGCAAATGGGGAGGAAGGGCATTGAACTGGGGCCCGGAGGATCTAGACACCAAGCTTCACTTTCACTTCCACAACTGAAAGGACCTCATCTGTAAAAATAGAAGTAATAATCCTTATCTCAAATAGTGACTGTCTCTGAAAGTACCTGGTAATCTGTGAATTACAGAAAGCATCATTATATTTCAAAAAGCATCCTTGTGTTAGAGAATAATTTTCTATTTCTTCTTTTTCTCTCCCTTTCTTCTTTTCCCCTTTGTCTGTCCCCATTCCCTCTCTCTATTGCTCTTTCCCTGCTGCTCTTTTAGAAAGCAGTGAATTGCTAACATTCAGTTTTATTCCATATACTTAAAATGCATATTAAAAGCTTAAAATCTGAAGATGTAGGGGAATTGGCATTTTAAAATAACAGATATACGTTGTACCCTTTAACATTTCCATTTCTAGTTGACAATGCTTTTTATGATTTTTTTTTCCCTGCTCAGACCAATCCCTGTCACAACGGAGGCATTTGCTATTCCCTGTGGGATGACTTCTCCTGCTCTTGCCCTGCAAATACAGCTGGGAAAGCCTGTGAAGAAGTTCGGTGGTGTGAACTCAACCCGTGTCCTCCCAGCGCCCAGTGCCAGTTGGTGCCCAAAGGATTCGAATGTACGTAGAGCTCAGAACTCTTATCCACGCAATTAATTTGGCTTGTTTAAGTTGTTCTGATAGAAAACAGAAAAAGAACACAGGCATGGTCAACTAATTAAAGAGGTGTATGGTTGTTTACCCATCTGTGGGTAGTATAATTAACCTGATATGAGTAGTATAAAAATCCAAATTAGTGCTTGCTTTATCCCACCCTGCACATCTGGTTTGGGAAATGGAGAATGTAGCAATACCAAACCTGGATCCTTGGTCACTTAAACCTGATGTCTGAAAAGCTAATCAGGTGATACCGGTCTTTCCTCATTACTAGAAATATAGAGTAAATGTGCTACTGTTTGCTCACTGCCATTTTTTTAACTTTGAACTTCAGGTAATTCACGTTATCTCCGTGATCTAAAGCTTCCTTGCCTGAATAGGGATACCAAAATCTATAGGTTCTTTGTGATGATTGCATACCCTGATGTATACAATCAAATACATTAGGTACCCAATGATGCTGGCCAGGGCTATATATTTTATGTGAAAGCTTTCCCTGCCCCTTTCAGTGCTACAGAACACAATTTCTCAAAAGTAAGCGATTTGAACACCACACTGGATTTTGACGTATTCACAAAGTAAGCACACTGTCATTTCTGTGCTGTCTTCTCTCCTCCTTCAAATAACACACAGCCAATGTTAAAGCCAACCCTCTGTATAAATTGAATTTGAATCCCTTCCCCTTATTCAAAGATTCTGCTGCTAAAGATGTTGCTTCTAGAATTTTTCTCTCACACTCCAACATCAACAGTGCTTTTATTAGCAGATAAACATACCATCAAATGTCCTCATTACAAAATATTTCCCTTGACCTCCCTCCCCCAGATTCCCACCTGCAACTTCCCATTTCTCTGCTTCCTTTTCTAGTGAGAAAAAAAAAAAAAAAAAAAAAAAAAAAACCCTCTAACAATTTGTGCTCCAGATGCTTCTGCTATCTCTCTCCATTATTTTACATCATCATTTAGCCTCCATAAACCATCACCTCTTACACTGTCTCAGCCCAGAGCTTCACAGATTCCCTCTACCACTTCATTAAACTCAGTTTTTTCTTTATATCTCTTACTATTCCTGGATATTTTGGGGGGGGGCGGAGTTACTGGGGATTGAACCCAGGGGCACTTAATGACTGAGCAACATCCCAGTCCTTTTTATATTTTATTTTGAAAGAAGGTCTCACTAGGTTGCTTAGACCTCACTAAGTTGCTGAGGCTGGCCTTGAACTTGCAATCCTCTTGCCTCAGCGTCTAGAGACACTAGGATTACAGATGTGCATCACCACACCTAGCCTATTCTTTGGTGTTTTGACATACATGTATATGTTTGTTTATCACCTCTTTCCTCAGTAAACTATAAGTTTCACAGTGCAAGAAATTTTTCTATGTGGTTACTTAAGGCACTGTTGACCCTTGGAGTAGTGCCAAACGTTATAGTAGGATGTCAGTAAATATTTGTTAAATGAATAACTTCACTTATTTTTCTCTGAATCAATTCTTTCACTTAACTGCTCTAGATTTAAGTACATCATCTGCTTAAAATAAGAAATATACATAAAATATCTTTAAAAACATTGCACTAACATAATGGAATAGAAGTAGAGGATAGAGTGGCCAAAGGTGAGTTCCAACATCCTATTTAGACTGTGCCTGAAGTAACTGAAGACAAGAGAATATACTTACTTTTATGTTTCTATATTTTAAAAGATCTATGTGATACATGGTACACTGCAGATATACTTGAGGAAGTTTTCTGGAGGAATATATAAGTTGATAATGCATTTTTAGGAAATACACACTACATACAAGTAGAATCATGATGAGTTCATATAAAGAAAGTACACTGGTTTCTAATGTAACACAGAACTTTATGGATTGATTGATTGCAGAGCTGGTAATCAGACCCAGCAGGGCCTTGGGCCTACTAGCCATGTGCTATATCACTGAGCTACACCCTACCTCAGCACAGATTTTAAACGCAGCATTTTCCATTGTTCTACCTCTGACATACTGATTGGAAATGATGATAAGTGAAAATGAACTATTAATTTTATTGTTAATCTTTTGATAGAAATATTAAAATTGTTAGTTAGGGTTCAAATCATCTGGAACATTTCCAACAGGGGAAAATAAAAGAGTAGATTTCAAAAATTAGTGGCCGCCCAAGGACAGTGTACACCTAAAGCAGTTTAGGATTGGCACACATGCGTATCAGAGAGAAGTGAAGTGACTCTCCACTGTTACAGCATTACTGCTATAAAAAGAAAAGAGGTTGACTCCAACATCCCCCTAAAATCCCAACAGCATTCTTTTTGAAGTATGACTTACCTGAGTGCAGAGAGAAATGGAAATCAATAGAAGGTTTACAATAGGAATTGTATATCAGTTTCATAATTGACAAGTATGAACCGTGGATTCATTTTTGTTTCTTTGTATACTTTTAATTTTGTGTGATCTTATGACTCTATTGTATTTTCTTTTCAAGTAAAATATTGAGAAGATTAAGTCTAACAGAACAACATACTCTTGAGAGCTCATACATTACTGAGTTTGCCTTCAGATCTTTAATCATCTGTATCTCTGTGTCCCAGTAGGATTTAAACCAAGATTTAAAAATTTACAACTCACCTTAGATACAGGTGTGTTTATTATGGCAAAGTACCCCAAAGAAAAAGCAAAGTAAAAATGTTATGTACATTGTGGTTTTTTACCTATATCTCAAGAAGTGATTTCAGAGATTTGTTATTTTAACATTTACTTTAAAATATATAATGAGTCACTTGTTGCTCTTTTCCTCCTTAATCCTCACCCCAAAAACTGGTAGAAAAAAAAAAAAACTCGAGAATCAAAAACAATGAAATCAAATGAGATTTTAATTCAGTCAAATAATACAAGTTGAATGATATACTTAAATTTTCTCTTGCTTTGGTTTCTAATCATGTCACTTTCCAAAATAAAGGAAGAAGTTGTTTTCATCAATTACTCATTTACTAATGTTTCCTAATGTTTTAGTCAGCCTTTATTACTTCTGTGATAACCAGAACAATTTTAGAAGAGGAAGTTTATTTAAGGGCTCACAGTTTCAGAGGTCTCAATCCATAGACAGCTGGCTCTATTCCTCAGGGCTGGAGGTGAAGCAGAAGAATGTGGCAGAGGGAAACAGTTCACATGATGATCAGGAAACTCAGAGAGAGGTCTCCACCTGCCAGATGCAAATATAGACCCCAAAACCATGCCCCAGTTCCCGCCTCCTCCAGCCACACCCTACCTGCCTTCAGTTACCACTCAGTTAATGCCTATCAGGGGATTAATTCACTGTTTGTGTTAAGACTCTCACAACCCAATCATTTCTCCTCTGAACCTTCTTGCATTGCCTCACTACTTGAGCTTTTAGGGGACATATCACATCCAAACCATAACACCTGAGCACCTACTATGTGTCAGGCAGTGTTCCAGGCAGAGACTTTAGTGAAAACCTAGACAGAGAAGATTTCTGATCTCATAAAGCCCATGCTCTAGGACAGAAAGACAATCAAGGAACAAGTGGACAAATTTAAATTTCAAATGGTGACAGGAGTCATGAAGAAAATAAAACCCAGAGTGAACCCAGAGAGTGGACCCAGAGAGGAAGTTGTTTTTAATTGGATACTCAGTGAGGGCTCCTCAGAGGAGGTGACATTTGAGCAACTATCAATGCTGAGGGGAAGCCAGGTATAAGAAGGCCTAGAGGCGAACGTTCCAGGCTTAAGTAACAGCAAGTATAAAAGACCTGAGTCAGGGACAAGCTTGTGGTGGGACATGTGGCTGTGATATGGGAACGAGGAAGAAAGTGAAAGGAATTGGAACTAAAAAGTTAATCAGGGGTCAGATCACATGGACTTCTGTGAGTGCTGTTTAGGACTTAAAACTTTCTAGATATGATGGCAACCAATGGAGGTCTTGGGCTAAGGAGTGGTGGCTAGATTCACCCTCAGCACCACAGACAGAGGGCCACTAATAAGCAATTAGTCTACATAAAAGATGACTGTGGTTGGGTATATTGCCTCACACGTTGGGTAATGATAGTGTTTTAAGGTCAATTGCTACTGAAAATCGGGGAAAAAAAGGAGAATGGTCAATTGACTACTGGAGTGGATAACGTGGAGGTCATTGTGGCCTTGACAAGAGTGGTTTTAGTGAGGTGATTGGAACAGAACCTGAGTAACATGTACCAAAGAGAAAATGGGAGATAAGAAAGTGGAGACAACGAGAAGAGAAAACTGTTAGAAGATGTATCGATGGGGAGGGGAGCCGAGAAGGAAGCAGCAGGGTGGGGAGACAGGACAGTGCTTCCAGGTCTCCTGCCTGTGTCTATGTTTTAAGATTGAAAAACAACTGCAGCATATTTGTACAGACAGGAAACAACAAAAAGGGAAGGAAAATGATGGGGAGGGTAGAAAAGCGGGTGCGTGTCTGAATAGTACCTGAACAAGGGTGGAAATCAACGGGACCCCACACAGTGCTGACCAGGTTGGCCTTGCGTGGCCATACGGAAGGTGCATCCGTTGTAACAGGATGAGAAGCAGCAAGGGTCCAGGTACTGTGAAGTTTCAGGTTTGGTGGAAAGCTGGGCAGTTTTTCTCCTGTGCTCAAGAATGTAAACAGGAGACTGAGATAAGGTTAAACATTTTAAGAGAGAGAACCCATTGTGATTTAATAATCTTTGAATAGAGAAAGGCACTGTTTACCTAAAAGTGCTGTACTCCCAGATAGGACGTGGACATAAGGTAAAGGCAGTCGATTTGGCTGTATATTTTTTCCAAATCACATGAAATCACTTGGTCATAGGTAGAGAGTGGGTAGCCTGGCACACAACTGGATTTTTGCCAGTTTAGGCAATCATTGGGAATGCCTGTGGGGGAAGGGGTTGGGAGATTTAACCCAGGGATGCTCTAACACTAAGCCACATTCCTGGTGTTTAAAAATTTTTCCTGTGAGACACGGTCTTACAAAATTACCTGGGCTGGCCTTGAATTTGTGATCTTCCTGCCTCAACCTCCTGAATAGCTAGGATTATAGGCATGTGCCTTTGCACCCAGCAGAAATACTACTTTTAACTCCTTGTTAATCTGCTTAATCAGAAGCCAGACTACACTGTTAAACTTCTGTGTTGCTATAGCTATATTTGTAATTTCTTTGTGCTCAATTGCTTTATGCATGAAATGGATAATCAGTGCCTTATTTGGGGGATCTAGTGGAAAATAAAAATTGGCATGCATTAGGATATCAATGGAAAAGAAAAGTGTGGTGTGGGTTTTGGTATTAGATCATCCATGTTTGACGTTCTGGCTTTATTAGTTAATAAACATAAGCAGATTCCTTAATTTCTGTTAGTCTCAATTTTTTCTTTTGTAAAATGAAGATTATAACCACTCTTGTATCAAGAGTTTTGTGTGAGAAATAATATCAAAAAGCAACTAGCTTTTTTATCAACACATGTCAAACAATCAATACATGATATCATTAACATGATCACTACTATTAATGCAGGTGATTAAGAAAATATCATAGACTTAATAAAGTTGCTAATTAGTGTTGTCTTCTCTCCTTAGGTATTGCAAATGCTGTTTTTAATGGGCAAAGCAGCAAAATATTGTTCAGAAGTAATGGGAACATTACCAGAGAACTCACCAATATCACATTTGGATTCAGAACAAAAGATGCAAATGTGATAATATTGCATGCAGAAAAAGAGCCTGAGTTTCTCAATATCAGCATTCAAGATTCCAGATTAGTCTTTCAATTGAGAAGTGGCAACAGCTTTTATGTGCTGCATCTGACAAGTTTGCAGTCAGTGAATGATGGCACATGGCACCAAGTGACTCTTTCCATGAGAGACCCACTGGCCCAGGCCTCCAGGTGGCAAATGGAAGTGGACAATCAAACAACTTTTGTGACCAGTGCAATTGCTACTGGAAACCTCAACTTTTTGAAGGACAATACAGACATTTATGTGGGCGATGGAGCTCTTAACAATATGAAGGGCCTGCAAGGGTGTCTAAGTACAATAGAAATCGGAGGCATTTATCTGTCTTACTTTGAAAATGCTCCTGGTTTCACTAATAAACCTCAGGAAGAGCAGTTTCTTAAAATCTCTACAAATTCAGTGGCTACTGGCTGTTTACAATTAAATGCCTGCAATTCCAACCCCTGTTTGCATGGAGGAAATTGTGAAGACATCTATAGCTCGTATCACTGTTCCTGTCCCTTGGGATGGTCAGGGACACACTGTGAACTCAACATTGATGAATGCTTTTCAGACCCCTGTATCCATGGCAACTGCTCTGACAGAGTTGCAGCTTACCACTGCAGGTGTGAGCCTGGATACACCGGTGTGAACTGTGAAATGGAGATAGACAATTGCCAGAATCACCAATGTGCAAATGGGGCCACCTGCATTAGTGAGACTAATGGCTATTCTTGCCTTTGTTTAGGAAATTTTACCGGAAAATTTTGCAGGTAAGTATAAAATCCATGAAGCTTGGTCTTTGACAAGTCAGAAAGCTCTCCCCTAAGGTCTATGTATATATACTATGCTGAACAGGACATGTTTTGGCTACTTCCATCACAATTTGATCTTCTAAACATAGGATTTATCTTGAGGGATGATCTACAAGTATTAATGGGTAGTGTTTCAGCCACATAGTGTTTTCTTAGACACCTTTGTTAGAATATGTCTCATGAACTATAAATCCAGGATCTGGCAGCCCTAAGGTTACAGGAAACAAATATAGTTACAATAAACACAAAAAACTGAATTTCAGTGTTGTTAGGGAAGGCAGAACTTCTTCTGACAAAATAATGCCCTGGGTTATTTCAGGCAGATAAATCTCATAAAATCCTGGACAGGCTACATAATATTTTCAAAAAGGTAAATTCATGATTTTCAAACATAAAATGAACATGTTTTGAGGATTTTATTAATTATTAATTAATGAGAAAACTAGTAAGATATAAACGCAGTTCAAAGGACAATCAACAGAATATAGATGTATACATAAAACAAAAAATGATGAAGTAGATCTACTAATAAGTGCAAAACTGTTTATTATTTATAGAGAACAAAATTAAGATTTGAAATATTCTTTCCCACAGTATGACAATCAATTGTATTGCTACAAATTCGTTCACTTGAATAGCAAGATTCTTTTGTATCGATATAATTTTCTACACTTTACAGAGCTGTAATATTGCTTAGTAAAGAAAATCTAAGACATCTACCCCTATAGAATCGGATTTTTGTAGAGGGTCCTTTAGATAACATTCAGCTTTCCACCAAAAGATAATCCACTAATCTCTTTTGCCCATTTCAAAGTATTTCTCAAATTTTTTTCTGAAACTACAAAAGCAGTATTTTAGTTCTAGCAGCCACCTCTATTTTATGCTGTATAAACAAAGATAAGAAAGAATATTTTCCTGTTAAGTCACATTGCTTCAATATTTCCATGTAAGTAGAAGTCATTATGGCTTTTACAACTTACACTGCTTTAAATTTACTAAATAATTGAGTCATTATGGGTAGGTGAGAGGGTTATTATTAACAAGTAATACATTCCAGGACTTTGGCAAAAACACCTGGAGTGGGTTGGCAGCCATAGACATTGTAGACATTACACTAATTCAGCACTGGTACCTTAATTACATGCATCTTCTAGCAGACATAACATGTATCCATCTCCATAAAAATTGTATGTCTCTTCATAGCATGTATTATGTTATTTATTGTTGTTCAGAGTATATGATAGCAAAGTGATTGGTGCTAAGTGTTAATATGCCAGTAACATGTTACTTCCTAGGAGCTCCTCCACTAATTTGCCAATAGGCAACCTGCCTGGTTAAAAGCAAGAGAAATTCAGGATCAAAATCAGTAGTATTCCACAGTGACTTTGGTTAAGTAAAGTATTTATTCACCTAAGTAACTATTCTCCAGAACTTTTTTGTGCCTATTCATCAAAGTCAAGTTCTTAATGTATAAACTTCTCAAAAGTACCTTCTAATGAGATTCAGAAAGTGTTTATTAAACCTAAGATGTATACAGAGCTTCATGTTTGCATTGCTAATTGACTTCCTTCAAAGCTGGTTGACACCTTTGACTCTTTTGAAATGTCCTTGTATCTTCTTTTAAAAGTAGAAGTGATTAACTTGTGATAAGAGACATCTTACCATCATCTCGTCTAGTTTCTCCACATTAGCTGCAACAAACATGACAGGACAAAAAGGGATTCATTTTACTGTTCCTGAATATTTATTCTGTATCCAATACCATGCACGTACACAGTGGGTCAAAGGACCTGAGCAACCTTCTTAAAATCTCTTTTGAACATCAGTCCCTTGAAACCAGGGTTTTGTCTAGCAATGAAGTTCGGCTTAGCTTTAACAATTTGTTCTGCCTTTTATAAGGATTCTTTAACACGTGCAGCTTTGTAGCTGCAAAAGAGAGTCATGGGCTGAATTCACATGCAGTTGCCGTTGAGTGCTATATACAAACCTCCTGGACAGCACTTGGCTTGCATTCTACAAAGCTATGAATTATTAGAGAGGGAGCAGCAAGTCTTGGCAGGGCAACTGGAGTTCAGCTCTGAAAGCCAACAGAGAAATCGCATGAGTGCTTGGGTACCACAGTTCTGTCCTTGCTTTCCTGGCCTTTATAGAAATGCAATTTTCCTATGGCCTTTGTTGATTTATTAGCAGAGCAGCAGCAAATCTAACTGTAGCAAGTTCCTTTCCAGCCCTGAATTTATTGCCACCTCATGGCATAGATCTTATCTCCCGAATGAAAACTGTGTAAAATGGAAGATGGATAGCCAGTCTTGTTACAGTACCCTCCAGCAGGAGCTTTTTGCTGAAGAAAGTGGTGCTGGTATAATGCAGAAGCACTATTCAGCACTAAGAGAGCCTCCAGACTGAGCACCTAATTAGCTTGACACTGACTACATACATGAACTTTTCAAAAAAGTTTTCTTGAATGAAATGATCAAGATGAACAGCTGTGGCTATTACATTTCTCTTTCTAGATACAGAAGATTACCCTCAACAGTCTGTGGGAATGAACAGACAAATCTCACTTGCTACAATGGAGGCAACTGCACAGAGTTTCAGACTGAATTAAAATGTATGTGCCGGCCAGGTTTTACTGGAGAACGGTGAGTCACGTTAGAACATTCTGGAAGAGAATTCTGGGCTAAAGAACAATGGGATTACTCGGAGTTCATTTTCTCCTCTAATTTTTCATCTTAGTTCCCATAGGAAAATCTGTGCTGAAATATAGGTCTGGGCAGAGTTCAGCAATAAAAAAGAAGTAAATTTACAGTATAGGTCAAAGTAGAGAACATTTTATTAGCCAGGACTTCAAATAGGGAAATATGTTTTATTAAAAATGTATAATGTGCTATTTTTCTTTCTTATAAATACTTCTGGATTCATATCTTTCCCACCAACACTAATACACAATGCAAATATGGTTGCTGTCGAAGTAAAATGAAATACACCTGAAAGATTGCCTCTTAGAATTACCTACAATCCAAAATGTATGTACACCTTACTATCTGATTCTGCCTTTTCCAGAGCAAGACTTCAGCTTTTCCTCACTTTCTACAGGAATGGTCACTGGCTTTAGACATTCTGTGACCTGCTGAAAGTGCAGGCAAATTTGCATATGGATGTGATTGACTGGGGGCGAGATCAAGGGAGAAAGCAAGTTCTTCATAACTTGCATCAGATTCCCAAAGGAGCCTGTGTCCCCCAAACAATTGCAAACCAGAGCTCTGTAGGTTATAGAAATTATAGAGACATAACAGTCAACTATTTGTTTAGCACTGAGCCATGCACCTTCATCCCTCATTTTTAGAGCTCTCCAAGGTAGGTTTTACTATTCATATTTTGCATATATGTAAGCTAAGACTGAGAGGTTAAGTGACAGATCAGGTGTCAATCCAAATGTATGCTGCAGTATGGTTGAGCTGCCTCCAAAGGCTCTGCTCATCTAGTGGATATGCTGGCATAATTGTATGATAAAACTGCTCACCACAATTAAAAGAAAATGGACAAAGTGCTCCTCCATCTCATATTCCAGTCAGGATAAGGTCTCTCTGATCAAATTTTCTACATTGAACAAATTAAATAAAGTTGAACATAACTGACAAAGAGACTATGACTGATTTTTTTCCCCCTAAGAGCAGCTAGCAAAACAATGGGGATATTTGTGCTCCAATTACACTTTGGATTAATTTGAATTTTCTGTTTCTCAGCTGACTCTTTTGGCATCATATAGATACAGTTCTTCTGTCATTTTTACAAAACAGCAGGGACCCCGGGGTACACCTTCATGTTACCCTTCTAATGTTTTAGGTGGCATAGGCAGTCCAAGTATGTAAGTGTGGAAAGAGATAGTCTGAAGTCATGTCCTACTTTCTAATTCGCAAATCTACGTCATGCAATTATTAACTCAGAAATGGTCAAGTTGACTTCCAGTTCCATATGTCTTCAATATATCACAAATATGTCCTTGTCCTAAATTTTGAACAAATCCTAAACTCTCTTTAAGTGCTGATTGCTTCCTGGCTTAATATCACAGCTTCTGTTAATTCCACAATGCACAGAGTTCATTTGAAGACTTGGATTATTTTTCTGTTACACTTTGCCCCTATATACAATAAATATTGCCTCATATGTATTTTTTTAATTATTATTTTGTATTTAAATTCAAATTGTTGATTTGAAACATGAAAAAGCTCATAATTTTCCTTTCTCTCTGGATAAATTTTTCATCTGGATAAACTTCTCTAGCACAACATGATTTCTAAAATAGCAAAACTCTGTTTGGTAGATTCAGTACTTTCAAAGTCCTGAACCATCATTAGTTAATTGTTTGGATGCTAATGGACTTATTCTGACTTTCCATCTACAAATTCTTCTAATGAAACCTGCAATGTTGCTCGTAATACATGTGAATGTGTTATTCACTATTTAGTTCAAAATATAAATAAGTAAGAAAAAGGAGCTAGAGGAACATTAGAAAACAATTTCCCAAGGTCTAGGGAAATGAAACTTTTGGGATATCCAAGGATATGAAAAGCTGCCCTCTAAAACATTGACTTCTCTCTTGCCTGGCGAAACCTCCAACTTTATAGTGTTATCCTGGCAGGTTGTGAATGATGGATGGTGTCAACATGCCGGCCCACCCAGAACAGAGAGTGCTTGGCAAGCTCCCGTGAATTGTCAAGTTTTGCTCAGATCTAATCAGAGAAGACTCCTTCCAGCCCAGCAGCTTAAGCCAAAATATGAAAACAAAATGTCTCAGCTATGCTTGGTATTCAATGGGATAAGGAGCTGTTTTTCTTGGAAGAAATCTTCACTTTTCTATACCTTGAGTCTGTGCTGTCCACTACCTCATCCGCCTAGTGATTAGTTCCTGACCTATACATGGACCTATGTTTTGAAAGGTAGAGGACATTAAAAATTGTTTACATTGAACTTCAACATTATTAGCTGCTCTGCAGTAATTCTTGACATTAAGATTTTATATGACTTTCCTAAAGTAATACAGATGTTTTAGTCATTGCTTTATTTCAAGGCCTTAGCAGTGTTTGGCACATGATAAATAATATCTTCTAAATGACTGAATGAGTAATTGGTGAATTAATCAATAAGTATACAGATGAACAAGTTGCTGACCATAGGTAGTGATAGTAGGTACTGTGTATTTCAAAAGCCTAGAAGAAAGGAGTTTGAAAGTTTTTATCAGAAAGAAATGATTCATGTTGGAGGAGAAAGATACGTTTAACCTAACTTAAGCATTATACAATGTACACATTTATCAAATATCATGAATGCACACAATTTTTATGGTTTTATATTATCAGTTAAAAGAATTAAAGGACAAAAAAATGTTGGTAGAGAAATAGGTCAACAAAAAAAAAAAAAAAGAAGAAGAACAGTGTCCAGGGAAGAGGAAAATTTCAACTTAGGATTGATGTGGCTTCTTTTGAAAATTTGGCTTTGAAAGCCATTTTATTGGATCATTCTTAAATTATGCTTAGCTATTGAAACAGATTTATTAGCAAGTGAAATCTTCTAATTACCCACTTTTGCTCAAGTTAAAAAATGGAATTTCAATGTAATTTAAAAATCCCCCAGAATTAACCATCTTGTGTCTGTTGGGCTGCTCACCTGAGGATGCTGATATACTGGAATCCTGGCAGCTTAAATGTAGGTCTGCTTTGCAGACTCTAGGTTGGCAAAGTGCAGACTCACCCTCATGACTTCTATGTGCACCTAATAAACTGAACATTTATAAGGTGGCAAACCCACTACTGCTCTTAAGGGAGAAACTATTCTATGCACGGCCCGTTTTTCCCTTGGTTTCTAAATCGTGGCACCTGTTTTCCCATTCTAATTAATTCAGTGTGTGCGTGTGTGCCTGCACATGTGTGCACAAATGATTTCTATTAAAACTGCAATTCGTTGAAGGAATTTTAAGGAACATCTCCGATACTATTCGATGTATTAGAAGTTGCATGGGGATTGGTAGATGAGACGGTGCTGTCCTAGGTAGATGAGGCCAACTTTCAACCGCATTTCCCAGTCCATTTATTAAAGGAGTTTTTGCTGTTTCTGTTTATTTTCAAGGTGTGAAAAGGACATTGATGAGTGTGCCTCCAATCCATGCTTCAATGGAGGCCTGTGCCAGGACTTACTCGACAAGTTCCAGTGCCTGTGCGACGTGGCCTTCGCCGGGGAGCGCTGTGAGCTGGACGTAAGCGGCCTGTCCTTTTATGTCTCCCTCTTACTGTGGCAGAACCTCTTTCAGCTCCTTTCCTACCTCATTCTGCGCATGAATGATGAGCCAGTTGTGGAGTGGGGCGAACAGGAAGATTATTAGCTTGCATTTGAACACTCCTGAGCATAAAATCCTTGGCGTTTGAGGACAGGACATGCCTTGACTGGTTTTAGACCTCTAAAAAAGAAATAAAATAAAATGAAATGAAATAAAAAAGTAAAATAAAACCATCTTGAAAATGGAAATCAATTCAAGGCCTATGCTAAGCATACCACAAGTACTTTGTGTCTGTATAAAATATTTTCCTATTCTAGCTTTAAAATGAAAAAAAATTCTTAATATAAGCAGAAGTATTGAGTGTATTTAGTACAAATATCATTCTTAATACTTCCATATGAGTGGTTTAAGAAATCATTTTCTCCCCACTCCATTTTTTAACATACATACCTTCCTATTGTAAGTTCCCTCTAATCACTTTAATTCTATTTTCACTTATGTTCTTTATTCTCATCTATTATCTATGACATAAAAATTTGAAAACTACTCTAAACTGCTTTATATCATGTATGTTTTTATTCAAAGTCATTTAAATGAATGTTGCCAGTTCTCTGATAAGTGATAAATGTATAAAGAATAAGTAGAGAATTCCATCCCTAAAATTATAGAAAGAAAATGATCTGGTATCCATACTCAAATCATACTTTGCTAGTGTAATTTCCAATTTCATATGACCTTCTCTTTTACCAGAAAATAACAAATAACCCTTTCTTTCTTTCTTTCTTTTTTGCAATATTTTCCCTTTTATCCATGCAAACAGAATTGATTGCTGATAAATTTACGAGTTAGTTGACTTTTCTATCAAATTTTCACTGTTGTTTTATTATTTATGCTAAATATATTTGTGTACATGTATCTGTCCAAAGGAGGCTTTGTGTTCATTGAAAGGAAAAATACTAGATCTTATGAATTAATTCAGAACATCAGTAAAGTAACAATAACCTACTAGATGTCATTTTGTGAATGTGTCAATGTCTTTAGGAGCTTCCCTGGTTTGAATATGTAAGCATAATTCATTCATTGGATAATAGCCGATACTCATTTATTTCTAATTATTTTAAGAAAGTTGTTTTTCTCTGGAAATGACCAAGGTAAACTTAAATATACATTCAGACAAAGAAGAGGACAAAATAGTGTGATCATAAAGCAAAGAAAGCACATTACATTTTATTTTGCAATAGTAACTGAATATTTATCCAGCAAAAATTCTGGGAGTACCAGCAATCATTTCAAATCAAAAGTAACTAATTTTGAAATCTATTCTTTATACACATCCATTTCCCTATATCCCAGATTTTGTGACAAGAGACATGGGAAAAGCTTTCCCCTCAACATTTGCATTCCTGAGTATTTGCAATAAGCATCAAATAAATCATGGCTAAAGATCATACATGTAGTTTTCACATTTACTCCCTTTGGATGTAGTTGTAATTATGAACTCATAGGCCATTCCAAATGTAATCTGTTTCCTATCAAATGTATCTAGGATATATTCACTCACGGTCTCTTTCTCTGTGCAATTCTGATGCCTCTATTTGTCACTGTAACTGTCGACTGCTTTTTTGTTTTCCAAATGTCTTGTCATGTGATCTCTGACTTTAAAAACAGACTCTCTTTTCCCTTCTGTAGTTTCAACTGTGTTGTGTATGACTATGGCTTTTACACATTTGCATAAAAAAATAAAACCTTTTTTCTACACCTTCTATTTCTCATCCTCTGATGATACTACTGTCTTTGTTTTCTTTAACTGTGCCTTGCACAGTAAGATAACCCAGGCCGATGTGGGCTCACACGCACGCACACACACTCCACGTGAGGAACACAGAAGCAAGTGCCGATCTCCTGGATCATGATCTCTTTCTCCACCTGTCACTGCAAATAAACACTGTGGCATCAAGGTCAAATTCATGTACTTTCCCTCTCTGGCAAGTAATCATATAGTTGGCAATCTATTACTGATTGCAACCTTTACCATGCTATTAGTTTACATTGTCCTGAACAAACCTAACCTTAGTTCAACCCAGTTCTTAGGAGGAGACATCTCACCTAAGTAACAGAAGTTCTCACACACTACTCTGCACTAAGCTTTTGAAACATAACCTGCATTTATCTGCATAAAAACTAATTTTATTTTCCTCATTTTTCAGATTTAGCATCTGAACTAAATAAAAATATGATTCTGGTTTGGGCCACACTGCCTCCTTTGTGTGTGTGTGTGCATAGTGAGTGTTTTTTTGTTACCCTGTATTTTGAATAAAAGAGAAGTAGATGGAACAGGCAAATTTGGAGAAATTGCTGTTTTGGGAGCAAGGAGAGACAATGAAATCTAACTAACACTATTGCAGAACTTATTCTGTGCCCAAGACTGTGATAAGTCATTTTTAAATACATGGTTTTATAAAATTGTGTTTTTTCCACACAAGGTCAATCAAAATCTCTTACCTTACAAATTCTCCACTAAGTTTTGTTCAAAGACCCTTTTGCAATGTGTGGGTTTTAGATAGAAGCTATTCAGCTGTAATTTTCCAAAGTTTAATTGCAGCTTTTTCTAGAAGTGTACTATATAAAACTTGAGTGTAGTAATTTAAGTAGGAAAGCAGTGAGGAATGTTTCTCCACTGCTAATAGTATTACTGCTATGGATTATTGCATGCCTCTAAGTTACTTTTCTGGTTTATTCAACACATGCTGAATGAGTTTACCTATTATGTGCAGGGCCCAATTCTAGGTACTGGGAATACAACCATAAATCAGATTCCAAGCTTGCTCGAAACAAGTTGAAGCTGTCGCAGAGAACATAGGAAGACAGAGGGGCAGTTCCCAGGGCGGTGCTGGGATGGAGTTGGGCCCGGCTGGAAGAGTATATAGAGGAGGAGCATTTTGCCTACTTTTAAAGATGGATATGGAAGGTAAAGGAATGTTTCACCAATCCCAAACTGAGATTCTAAGGTAAACAGAAGCCAGGTTCTGAAAGGAGAGAAGGAACAGCCAAGATGTTCCAGGCAGGGAGCACAAAGGGAAGTGTGGCAGGAGCACAAAGGGATGGGGGCACGGTAAGATTGAGGCCATAGAATTGAGTAGAAGAGAGTCCTTAGGAGCCATGGTGGAGACCTGGGCTCTTCATCTGAAGAACAATGGGAAGTCTTTCAAAGGTTTCAAACAGAAAAAAATGACATAATCGCACTAACATTTTTAAAGATCCCCTGGGCTGCTGTGTGGAGGGTTAATCAAAAAGAAAGGAAAGACTAGACCCAGAAAAGCATAGCTAAGAGGCTGTATGGGATACAGACAAAATGAAAGGAGATTTTGCACTACTTTATGTAGTTGAAGGTGATGTACAGAAAGGGAGAGATTAACAAAGTCTGAAGCAGTAGGACTTTATGATTGTTTTAAAGAAGATGTAAGGATGATAAGGGATGGAGAGTTACATTTGGTGTATATTATTTTTTAAATATTCATTTATTGAGAAATGAAAAAATGTAAGGTTTTCTGGGATATCTACTTTATTAATCAATCATAATGGATATTCCATTCTGTAGTTCAAGAAACAAATCTGGACTGGGCATATAAATTTGAGTTTCATGTTACAGATATATTCGCTTTTATATTCTGTCTGTCTATGGGTGAAGAAAAGGTGACAATGGGGGTCTACCTTCAGAGTCTGTATTCCCTTACTTTCTGTGCTCTCTCCTCCATGTTTTCCTGACATAGATCTATTTTCTGCTCTGTATTATCCATTGATAGGTTTTTAAATTCAGTTATCTTTTAAATTGCTAGATACTTTATCATCTTACAAATCTTTCTTTCATCCACGCCCTATTTTATTTCACCATGATTGCTCTTCTTTGTTTGTCTTTGAAATACGTCAGAACGTGTTTAATAGTCTCTTTCAGACTGCTCTAATATTTCAGACTCTCAGAAGGCTCATCCTCCTGTTTTAGTGTCTGTGGAATTTTACTCACAACAGAGTTTTTCCTCTGTCGATTATAATTTTTATGGGTGAACACAACTTTAAGAGGATCTTTTTCCCTCTGTGGGAGTCCGTGTAGTTGCTGAGTTGTAGAAATGTTCCTGGCTGTAGTCTTAGCTTTGGTCTTTTGCTGGGCAGCCAGGAGGTTGATGAGTCTAGTGCCTGCTTGGAGATTCCCACAACATCTGGATACTGCAAATTTGGGTTCCACATCCAATTTTGATGTAAGCCCTTCATAAATATAACCCTAATTGCCCCTCCAGCCTCATTTCTTATCCATTCTCTCATGACTCCACTCTCCCTTCAAGCTTTCCACAGCTCTTCCTTTGCACACCAGTATATTTCTCACTTCCCATTTCCTTCTCTGCCTGGCAACATCCTTTGCTTCCTGAAATTCTGGATCTAATATGACTCCTCCAGGACCTTCTCTCTGACTTCCGCAGAATTTGTTCCCTATTTTATTCCTGTTTCTTTCTTGTCACTTTGTACTTTTCTTCTAGTGCTTATGATCACTAATCATCTAAACACAGAAGACGTTTCTCAGTAATACACTTCTCAAGGGCAAGGACCATCTAACACATCTGACATGGCTCTATAAATGCTGGTGAAAGAATTGTCACTTTAAAGAACCACAAGGACCTCGAGAAGTGATTATATTAGTTTTTGACCTCAGTATATCGATTTTAGCAATTAAGGGTAAATTAAGGGTAAATACTTAATTTACCGAGGATGAAGGTTATCATGATATACTTACAACTAAGTTGTATTATCTTTGATAATATAATTTAGCACTTATTCCTAGTGGCCTAATAATGTCAAAGGAGTAGTGATTTTGTCAGTCTGAATTTTTATTTTTCTTTCATTATATCAGCATAGTTATTAAAGCTGTTTTAAAATCTTATCTGCTCATTTCAACACCTGGGTCATCATGAGACTAGCTTCCATTGATCAAATTTCCACTTGCATCAGGGATTTCATATTTCTGTTTCTTTTTCTGGTAATTTTAGATTGTATCTTGAACATTATAGATTGTTATTATAGATTATATAGAGACTATGAATTCTTTTATAGTTCTTTAAAAAGCATTTTGTTTTAGCAAGTGATCAATTAGCTAAATGAAACTCCCATTCTTATAGTGGTGCCGCCTGTTGTATGCCACACCTAAAAGTTCTTCCACCTTTAACTAGACTGCTTCGAATCTGCTCTACCTGTGCACCTTTCAGGGTATAGCCACATATATGAACAAAAGTCATTTCAGAATTTGGGGCTCCACCTCTGTAGCACTCTCCTTTCCAGAATTTTCCTCTTCTTTTTCAGATGCTGTAGTGAAACCTAACTCTTTTCTCTGGTTCTTTAAGCTTCCATTTGCAAAGTTCGCTCCTTGATTTAATTAATCAACATGGTGTGGATTGAGGACTGCACTCAGAAAACAAGTTGGGGAAAATATGAAAATCACCCAGTGTCCTCCTCACTTCCAAGTTCAATTTCCACATCGTTTAATGCATACTTTTGGTTATTTACAAGCACTTTTAGATTGCTCTTTTGTTGTTCAATCCAGTTTTATAGTTTTTATTTAGCAGGAGGTTGGTCTAAAAGGAAAAACTTTGTTATCAGATGGAAGCTGTAATTTTAAATAGGTCATTTTGGACTATGTGAACATTGGTATCTGGTCCCAGAACAAGGCATGCAATTTTCCTTCTGACTTCTGCACTGGCCAGGTCACTTCAGAAGACAAGGTTTGACTTCTGAATTCATATTAAAAGTAAGACTTTGAGGATGGTTGCCAGGGCCTAAAGGCAGGCATTTTAGAAACAGTGTAAGGATAAAGGAATGTTTTCTCTAGAAAGAGATGACAAGGAAAACATAAAACTTCCTTCACATATTTCGGTGGTTATCATGACAAGGCAGAAGTTGATTTGTTTTATAGCAACACATACAGTATAAATAAGACAAAAGGGGAGAAATTTTAGGAAGAAGATTTCAAGTCAGCCTAAGGGAAAGCAAGCTAACATTAGAACTATTCAATAATGTGAAGAATCGATTTGCACCAAAGTGAACTCCTTTCCCTGGAAACCTTCCAATAGAATATGAAGGACAATATTTCAGAAATAGCATAGAGAATACTTGTATAGTGATTGAAAAAGATGCATGAACCTGACAAGTCTTAAAAATCTATGATCAACTGATTAAGCACAACTAATGCACTTTGTACATATGAAATTTCTTAAGATTGTAGTATATTTTACTCAAGACAACAGAATTGTGAGCTAGGTTGAGAAATGAAATTTGTGGTTTTTAGTTAAAGAAAGTATAGTATTGAGGGCTAAATAATTGACCAAGATCACCTAATACTTTGGAAAAATGGAGGACTGCAAAGAATACTTCTGGGATTTTCAGATCGTTAATACATTGGACCATGTTATAGTGAAGAAATGTTAAAGAATGAGAACTCTTCCTAAGACTGTATTTCTAGATGCACTGATTTATTATTCTGGTTTCTTGGAAATTGAAAACCTAACACCATCAACTCTGTTCCAATTACCATTTGAAAGGTAACTTTATCATTCAGAGCAAGGATAGGCTGGGCCTGGATGTCTTGTCATGTGTTTCACATGGGTACACAGCTTTTCTGAGCAAACCTGGAGGTCTGCTTTGCTCCATAATCAATCATTTTTAGACAGGCTATGCAATAGAATCAAGGCATGTAGACAGAAAACAAAAAAAACAAAACCAAAAAAAAAAGCAATCTGGAAAGTTTATTTGAATGGTGTTTCTTTTTAAAAATCATATGTTAAAATGATGTTAGAAACATAGTCCATTTTAAATTATAGGATAATCCCCATTGGGAGATTAATCTAATAGTCTTTCAACCATTACACTGAAAGACACAGTACTGAAATATTAGACAAAATTATATGAAGTTGTGTGTATTTGACATTTAAGATCTATAAAAATGACAATTTCATGTGGTACAACCTATTACATAATAAGTGCCTATATGTGCCAGGAGGCTGCTCTTCCTAAATTTTGGATTATTAATGCAGAACAGTGAATTAAGTAGTTAAAAGGATTCAGGAATGATCCAATTCAACTTCTATTTATAAAAGATGAAGAATGTAAGGTGGAACAAGCAGTGCTTTACTTAAGCTATAAAAGTATACAGGTCTCTCAATTCATAGTTCAATATTATCTCCACTGTCCAAAGCTGAAAGAGTAAACTCCTTTCTCACTTGCCAGGAAGATTGTGAATGAGATTCTCAGAGTACCTGTTTTAGTCAGCTTTTTCGCTGCTGTGACTTAAAGACCTGACCAGAACAACTATAAAGGAGGAAAAATTTATTTGAGGGCTCACAGTTTTAGAGGTCTTAGTCCATAGAAGGCTGGCTCCATTCCTCGGGATTCTAGGTGAGGCAAAACATCATGGCAGAAAAGTGTGGCAGAGGGAATCAGCTCACATGTGATGAAGAAGTAGAGAGAGGGGTCTTCACTTGCCAAATACAAATATATATTCCAAAGTCACACCCCAATTCTGACTTCCTGTAGCCACACCCTACCACTTCAGTTACCACTCAGTTAATTCCTATCAAGGGATTAATTTACTGATTGTGTTAAGACTCTCAAAACCCAACCTTCTTGCTTTGTCTTGCACCTGAGCTTTTGGGAGACACTGCACATCCAAACCATAACAGTACCCTAGAGTACTGTATTTTCTCTACATATATTTTAAAGAATAAAAATATGTAAAACTGAATCAACATCAGACCTACATTCGTCAAAACTGTAGGCTTATTCTGAGGATATTAAAGGTACTTTAAGGCAGCTATCATGACAAACGTGTCATTATTTAGTCCTAAAATCTTAAGGAGATGTAGAAGGCAAAGTTAAGTCTGGCTTGATTTTGTAATAGAAAAATGAAAAGATATATGAGCTGAAGGGAACTTCTATAACAATTATGTTAATATTCACAGCACCCTCTGAGATAAATATCACAATGTATATTTGACAGATGAAGGCATTGAGATTTAGAAGGGTTAGGTACCTGGCCCAAGGTTAATACAGCAAGTAGATATCTAAATCTAAGTACAGTTTAGAATGCAGGAGTGCTTGATTCCAAGCCATGTGTCTTTGCAGTGTGCACCACTATTTTTAGTAACAAGTCCTATAGATTGATTTCCAAATAAATTATTCCTATCCACTTGTTTGTTCACTTATTTTTAATAAAAGAGACATGAAAGAAGATATGCTTTGCTGTGAACTTTCTCATTTGGCATTCAGAAAGGCAAAAATAATTTGAATATAAAGAAAATTATAAAATTACCTCTATTTCTATCACTAAAATAATTATTATGAAAAGATACAAAAGAAATAGATAATACTATCAAATTTGGGAAAGGCAAGCCACACCTCCACTGCACTATTATCAGTTTAAGAAAGTCTCTCAATTTTACAACTTCAGGATTTTTTTCCTTTCACAATAATTCTGACGGGCATTTTTATCTGTGTTTTAAAAGTGAGGAAATGGAAACTTGAACAGGTTACCTGATTTGGTCAAGGTCAAACATCCAGGAAGCAACACACCTGGGGTTGAATCAAGTTGTCTATTTCCAAGTGTAATGCTAAAGAAAGGGTCAAGATTTGTCAGTTGAGACCCAGGAAAGGGATCATGGAGTAATTAGCATGTGGTCCAAAATAGCCACCAAAATGTGAATTATCACCAAAAATGGCTTGATGATGATTCACTCGTTCCTTTCCATTCAACCCTAAATCTTTAGTCCTATATGGATAGTTGCTGTATTTCTTGAATGAAATAATAAGTAAAGATGATGTAGAGGAGGGCAACTAGAATAATAGAACATAGGGGATTTGAGGAGTGGGCTGATGCATCTAATGACAAAGTTCCTCTTTGCCTGGGCTCAATGAAGGGCCTAAGCACACTTGGAAATTAATGGATGGAATGATTGAGGGAACCTATTTGGTAAACCCCAGAATTCCAGGATACAGGCATTCACTGAGACCTACCAAAGTATAGTTAAGTAATAAGAAAATCTCCTTCACAGTGTAAAAAAATAATAATAACCTTATAGAACTCATTAATCCAAGATAGTGAAGCAGAAAATAAAAATAAATGTAGCAAGGATTTGAGTCATTTATGAATGACAGAGTCATAAATGGTTTCTGAGAGGGTTAGAGTTATGCTTAATTACAAAGGCTGATGTCAAGGACAGCACCAACTGGCCCACATCCTCAGGCTTCTGTTGTGAACCGTGCACTGGCCGATAGCACGACAGTCTTACTCTGTATGGCAATTTCTTTGTGCTCTAAATTTGGCCCGCAGGAAGGAGGCACACAGAATGACATTCTCTTCGAATTATAATGTAAAAAAGCACTGTCACTTAATGCTGACTTTCTACTAATTAGCATGCAGAAGGGAGTAAATATAGCACTAGATATTTCTCCAAAGACATAAAAATGGCCAACACAAATATGAAAAGATGCTCAACATCACTGATCATCAGGGAAATGCAAGTCAAAACCCACAATGAGCTATCACCTCACACATGTTTATATGGCTATTCTCAACAAAACAAGATAACAGGGGCCAGTAAGAATGCAGAGAAGTTGGAACTCTTGTGCACTGCTGTTCAGAGTATAAAATGGTGCAGCCATTATGGAAAACAGAATGAAACTTCCTCAAAATTTTAAAACAGAATGATTGTAGGATTCATTAATCCTGCTTCTGGGTATATATCCAAAAGAATTGAAATCAGCATTCAAAGACATTTCTAGACTTCCATGTTCATTACAGCATTATTGATACAAACCCAAGATAAAGAAACAAATGTCTTTAAAATGTCCTAAATGTCCTTGAAAGGATGAGTGTCTAAAGAAAATATGGTATACACATACAATGGAATATTATTCAACCATAAAAATAATGAAATTTGGAAACTTTCTATAACATAGTTAAAACTACAGGACATTACACTAAGAGAAATTCACCAGTCACAGAAAGACAAATATTGTGTGATTTTACTTACATGAGGTGTCTAAAATAGTGAAATTTATGGAGCAGAGAGTAGAATAGTGTTTGCCAGAGACTGGACAGAGGAAAAAATTGGGAGTTGCTGTTAAGTGAGTATAAAATTTTAGTCATACAAGATGAATAAGTTGTAGAGATCTGCAGCACACACTGTGCCCATAGTTAACAATACTGTACAGTGCACTCGGAAATTTGTTAGGAAGGTAGCTTTCCTGTCAAGTGTTGTCACCACAGTTTTTTCAAAACAGTTACATAATAGAGTATTAAAAACATTTCAAATGGAGAAAAATAGATAAGATAAAAGGAGTTCTTAAATATTATTTTGATGTGTTGTCGGGCACTGAAGTCAGGTCTGATTTAGTTCACTAACCTGTTTTCCTTTCCTCTTTTCACACATTATTATGATTTCTGCTTCACCAAGTATAATTAATGTCCTTCATTTCTTAATGTGAGGCCATTGCTGCAGGCTTCACAGAAATCATGTAACATAGATTTTTACCTTCACGAGGCATTTCTTCATGTGTCTAAAATAGAACACAAAGAGAAAATACAAAGTGTGGGGCCCCTGAATGGTCAGTGTAACAAATGGAATTTCTTTTTGTTAATCTATAAACAGGTATGTGAAATACCAGGTTGGCGTTTGCCACAGTGATGATTAGCTAACCATATCATATGGCATTTTTGTCACTTGTCAAATCAATTCCTCTATTGAGATCTCCCTGAGGTGATGATTGTCTAGCTACAATACTGGAATTACAGAAATCAGTTCTTAAAATAGTATATTTATTAATTCTTCCACCGTTTATTGAGGCCCTACTATAGGCAAGGCTCTGAGTCAGGCAAGGTAAGCAATTAAAATACAAAGGATGCTCCTGCTTTCAAAGAACTTAGGTAAGAGCACCAGGCACATACCTCCACCATAGAGTTCTCAATTTTTGTAAATCATGGTGATATGTGAAATGTGCCTATAATGATGGTTATGTCAAGGATGATTTATCATTTGTTGTTCAGACTGGGATACTTTGAAAGTGAAAGGGAACTAGTTTTAAACAGCTTAAACTTATATTGTTCTGGGGTACCTGGGACATATCCTATTATCCATCCTGTAAAATTAATTGTTTCACTTGGTACACTTCTGTTCTCCTCAAAACACTATTGAAGTCTATAGTAGGTAGTTCCAGAAATCAAGTCTACATGTTACAAATTAATTAATTGGTCAAGTGATTCAAATCAGATCATAAAGTTGATCACCTCTTGTTAGTTTTCATTTTATTTCCCTTATTGTTTACTTGAGCAGAATTTTTGGCATTTGGCTCCATATATCAAAAATACAGTTGTAATCAACCAAACTGGAAACTGCTAGTATAAAATTGAATACCAGGTGGGGTTGTGGCTCAGTGGTGGATCACTTGCCTGGCACGTGGGAAGCACTGGATTCGATCCTCAGCACCACATAAAAAGAAATAAAGAAAATAAAGGTATTATGTCCATCTACAACTAAAAAAAAATTGTTTTAAAACTGAATACCATGCTGTTGCCTAGTACAATATGATATGAATTCAGTTTCTCTTAATTTTAATTTTCAAAAAAGGGGTGTATAAATTTTTATGTAATATGAATCTTTTAAATAACTTACATTGCTTTTATGAAATGAGGATATATCTCAATAAATCCATTGCTGAATCCTTTTGGTGAGAATACATGATTGGCATATAGAAATCTAGATACATAGCAACATTTAACATTAAAACAATTTTAAATATCAAGGTAACTTGAAATTGGTAATTGTTTTAATATTATTTATACTTAAAGCTTTCATGACATAATATTTATTCATGGTATATGTATATATGTGTATATATATGTATATATATACATATCAGATTTTACACATATAGATGACCTTTATAATTAAAAAGTATTCTTTTAAAAAAAGTTATAAAGTCTTGCTGTTATCTTTTTTCACAATGCAAGTTCTGAAACCTAAATTCATTTCATGTAAATTGTTGAAATCTATTTAAATTTGTTGTCTACAAAAAAGAAGCAATGTATTAAATATGATATCCAAAATCAAATAGGATATTTGCATTGAAATGTATCTGATCACTTGGAAAGCACATTCATGATTGCTCCATTGTCTAGTTTAATTTAGTTATGTAATAAATATATATTTTATTTAACATTAAGGAGAATACATGTTTCTTCCATCTATCTCCCTTAACATTCCCTTGATAATCCTATGCTAACAAAATATTGTTATAAAGGAAAACAAAGATATTTCCATATTTGTTATTAAAGGTGGCAAAATATATATAAATATCTGATAAATGACCAAGATCACTCTGGTTGATACATAAAACTTAGGAAAAAATTACATTCTAAGACCAATATCTTCCTTTGAAATTTTTAATAGCCAGCATCATGTTGATTATAAAGTAGATAATAAATATTAACTGATATAATCAAAGAAGTGATTTTGAAGTAAGTACAAAACAGCAGTTTCTAACTTTAGAATCGGTGTATGTGCACGTGTGTGCGTTTGTGTGCTTGTGTGTATGTTCAGTCTTCTTCACAGTTACTAAAATTAAGATGAAAAATGATGATACATATTAAGTACAGAAAATGGACCTACTTTCCCTAACAAATTCATAGAACAGAAAAGCAAGGTATTATGGTTTGTACATAAGGTGTCCCCCAATATGTCCTGTATTGATGCACAATGTTCAGAGGTGAAAGGAACATATTATGAGAGCCGTATCCAGTGGATTATTCCATTTGATGAACTAATAATTGAAGTGGTCTTACTGGGTGGTAACTGTGGGCAGGAGGGGCATGGCTGGAGGAAACAGATCACTGGGGATCTGACTTTAGGGTTTACATTTTGTCCCTGATGACTTGCTCTTTCTCTGCTTCCCAGTTGTTATTTGCTGAACTGAGTTTTCTTTCACTAGGACCTTCCACCATGAGGCACTGCCTTATCTTGGGCCCAGAAAAATGGAGTCAGCCCACCAAGGACTAATTCTCTGAAACCATGAGTCCCCAATAAACGTTTCCTTGTCTAAGTTGTTCCTGTCAGATATTTTGGTTACAGGGATGAAAAGCTGCCTAACAGTAGATTTGGTAACTAGTAACCCCTTTGTTGATGATAGTGTATTGGAGTTAAGTAAGTCACACTTTCCAACATTTCCATCCAAGAACCAAATTCATAGACAGCTTTTTATTCATGTTGGACTGAAACTTGATATAAATTAGCTCTTACCTGAACCAGTCCCAGAGGAAGTTTAGATCCATGAAGATACAACCTGTAACTTGAAGGACACTGTCAAAACAGCCATCCAGCTGATATTCATTCATCTGCTTTCAGAAGAGTATTATATGATATCAGAATGGGCAGGAATCCTCAAACTCTTAGTGATCTAGAAGAAGTGTAATTTCTCTTCAAAGTTAGATAAGTATGGTTGAATCATTAAAAGAAATATATGTCCTTTTAGTTCACCTAACGTAAACTAGTAAGAACTGACCACTATTGCAACTTTGAAAAGATATTTTAAAAGATATGTTGCTCATGTTTCTTTTTAAAACCCTCATTTCATTCTTCTTTGCTTAGTCAAAAATACATTTTCAAAATTTTCCAATGAAGACTTCCTGCCTTCCCCCACCACAATCAGTATTTGGAGGGTCTTGTTTCCAGAACACTAAATACACCTCTGCCACAACATCTTATAATAACACTAATTAATTAAGGCTGATATTTTTTGAGTGCTCACTCTGAGCCAGAAATTTTTCTATGGTCTCATGCACATTATCTTATTTGTTATTCACAGAAGTCTTAAGACTCCTTCCCTTTTACTGGTGAGAACACAAACCAGAGAGACAGGAGAAAATGTTGTCTTTATCTTTCATAAATTCAGTGCCGGGCAATCATGCATGGCAGAGTAGTGTTTCAGTATTTACTGAAGGAATAAATAAATGGATGAATGAGTGGTATGTAGTAGGCATAGAAGGAAAAAGTACAATATTTCCAAGAGTGAGGAGCACAGAAAAATCTTCCCACAGAGGACATTTGGCCCAGGACCTACAGCATGAATAGGAATTTTGTTCAGAAAACAGAAAAAAAAAAATTTTTTTTTTCTCTTGTCCAGCTTTTTAGTTTTATTTGATTATTTGCTTGTCATTGAAGTGTTGTTTTCAATGGAGAAATTTACAAATTGTGCTCCTGTATGCAGAGAGCTGAGAATGCCCATGTATTTATGGAACAATATAAAGTGCCATATTGTGATCATAATGATCCTTTGCCTTGATTGATCACTAGTTCTTTCTATAACTGCATTTTTACATTTGTGAGGGTAGAGGAAGAAAAACCTGGGAAACATTCATTAAAGCCATAGACTTCCTTAGGGATCACTGAACAAGGCTTGTAGATATGAGTGAAGGAAGGGAATCTAAGGCACAGGACCAAAAAGATAAACAACATCAAGGCAGATTGCTGAAAAGGCCCCAAGCAACGAGAGAGGAAAAGATGCCAAGGAAGAACAGGTGGTGCCAGAAGAAAAGGAGGATCCAGGAAAGATCTGGAAGAGTTCCTGAGTAGAAAGAGTCCTGGTGCAGCCCCAATAGCTCTGGGACGGGGATAGAGAGTCCTGCATTTGCTCTCAAAGTACCATTAAAGAGACCAAAGTTGATCATTTCTCACAAATCTAGTTGTTAGAAAATAAGCCTTACAAAGCATTTTCCAAAAGTTCTCCCCTTTCCAAATTCAGTCCAGCAGAAGGGTTTGTACTGTGCACTCCCACCTCCTCACTGCCAATTCAGCCTCCCTCTAAGTCACCTTCCTGTACAGTAACTGCTCCCTGTGGGACATGCTGACATTCTGGGCTCCGAGGCAGGAAATCCAATGTTCTGTCCTTTCATAGGTCCCATGACAATGCAGAGAGCTGCAGGAGACAGTGCCTTCCGCATATCCCCTGCAACCAAAAGAGTGCCAGCATCTTCCCAAAGTGACCATTTCATCTACGTGTGTTTCTTCACTACTCTGGACATGGGTAGGATGCAGGGAGAGATGGAGGAAAGCGAGCAGAAAATCAGAAACACAATATATAATCCCTACCATAATAACCTCAAGGAAACTGTAATCTCATTGTAGGGAACAAAAAAAGAAACTACAAAACATATCAGAAACAATCAACCCCTAATTTATGTCACTGAGTAAAAGCACATATAAATTCACAGAAGTCTGATCTCTACGAGCTATTGCAACAGGGGAAGTTTTCGTGGAGGATATGGGAATTAAACGAGGCCATGAAATATGAGGAAGATTATTTATAGGACAGAAATTGGGAGAGCATTCAAAAGAGAAAAAAAATGGCCTAAGTAAAGACGTAATAGTGGGAAAAAAAAAGTTTATATGGGAAAAGAGCAGAGATTAGATAGGCCTGACTGGAACAGGCAAAGAATGCTGGGTAATGGGATGTAAAGTGGGTAAATTAAGTGTAGGGCTAGAGGATGGATTAAATTGTTCAAGCTTCTATGAAAATTAAGCCAGAGAAGGATGAGTCTTTCAGAACTCTGTGATTTAGGCCTGAGCTATATTTTCCTCAGAACTATTTCCTACAGCTTGTGATTATTGCTGGCTCCCACTCACTTTCTGACTGGAAGGGATCTGTCTTAGACTATTCCATTGATTGGGTTGCTTATAAAGAGCAGAAATTTATATCTCACAGATCCGGAAGCTGAGAAGTCCAAGATCAAGCTGTTGGCAGATGTGGTGTCTAGTGAGAACCTGCTTCCTATTTGTAGCCGGTGTCTTTTCTCTGCTTTCTTACATGATGGAAGGGACATTCATGAGAGCTTCACCTTCATGAACTGATCACCTTTCAAAGGCCCTAATCTAGTGATACCATCATTTTGAATTTCAGGGAGACACAAACGTTCGCACCATAGCAGGACCTTATATCAAAATGGTAGCAGCTTTCCTTAGTGATGTTTTTATTTTCAATAAGAATCCCAAATTATATTCTTAGACTTATTCTTCCACATTGGAACTCAGATCATAAAGATGGTTCACTGTTACAGAGATTTTGTGTGAGTGTGTGTGTGTATGTGTGTGTTTATAATGCTATGCAGACAGGAGGTTTTTCTTTGAGCAAACACTTGGAGAAATTTGGTCTTTTAACTAGCCTATTAAATATGCATACTACTTAGCCCAGACTTTGATTTTGTCTAATTAAAAGTTTTTTCTGCATATAGTTTTGTTCCTAAATCTTATTTTAAGCCCCTTTAAAAAAATTCATTTGAATCCTTTCTAAAGTTTTTCTTCATTAATTAACATTTCAGGCCTGTCATACTCTCTTTCTATCAAAGGTCCAAAGACATGCTTTCGTCTGGGGAGGTTTGAATATAATCAATTTAAATCTCCCCTCATGGAAAAAAAAAAAAAAAAAAAAAAAACGAGCAAATTCCCTGGATCATCACCACTGGAAGAGTCTCAGGGGAAATAGATTGATGTTATTTTTCATGATCTTAAAGAACATAAAATGGAAAAACTATGTGAACTCACTTTAGAAAATGTCCCATTCGAGTAGATCAATAAAAAATGTGCCCTATACTTGAATAACGGGTAGTCTGAACATGTTTTAAGATTAGTGGGATCTATTTTCAGAGCTAAGGAAGCCAGTTATTATAAAAGCAGAACCTTAAATGCCCAAAAGACATTAGCCCATTTGCACAGAAACACCCTCCCCCCGACATGCCTCAAGAATCAGATGGGCAGGATTCCCAAGGTGCTTTCTCCTTCCATGAGCTGTGTACCCTGATTTGGGGCTGTAGTGATGATGGGAAGCATTCGCCATCCAGTATCTCATTTAATCCTAACCATCAGAAGTTCTATTATTTCCATGTTACAGATGCAAAAACTAAGGTTTGAAGAAATTAAGTGATTTGTTCAAAGTCACTTAGTTATTCCAAGCTCAAATCCTCATTTTTCCCCTCTAATATATAATTCTGGTTTCTAATTTGTAAAATAAAAGATTTAAAGATCTTAATACTGGGGAATTATAGAAATGTTAAGGTTTCTTAATTGTAAAATGAGTTTTTAAAAATAGATACAATTACATATAGTTCACAAAAACACAAGGTTTTCATGAGACCAACAATGCCCACGAAAGTCTGGTTTTTTTGTTTTTTTTTTTTTGGTTTTTTTTTTAAGAACAGTTCCAGAAGCAAATGAGGAATAAAAATGGGAAGGAGATTGCAAAATTTGCTGTATGGCCCTAGCGGGATCTGCATCTATTTTTTTTTTTACTATTAAGTCCTATGAATGCTAGAGTTGATCACAGCTGGCAGAATGTAAATTATCCTAATTTGCAGCTTTTTGAGGTTGAAGGTTGTGTTTGTTTAGCTGCTTTAACTAAGCATTGCCACTTAATTACCAATATAAATGCTCTCAAATTATAGAAACCAATAGAAGCACCTCAATTTAAAATTTTATTGGCAGAACCCTAAGTAATGACATTGAGCTTCACAGTCACCTAGTGAGGTGAGGTGAAGAGATCTGGCTGCTGTATATAATTGTATATTATTAGTCTTCTGCCTTGAAACAGAAGTGGAATCTTTCAGAGGGTTCCAGCATGACTGGGAAGGACAAGCCACTCCTCCTCCAATGGAAAAAATATGTGCACCTTTAGAAAGAGACAATCTGGGATGTAAAGGACCTGGGATAGGTTACGAGGGCCATAAAGGCGATGCCCAGGCACATGCTGGCAAAGCATTTGAGCAGTGAACTCTACCTCTTTGAAGTAAATATTCTGTGAGGTAGAGTAAGTTGCATCCTGAGTGTAACTCACAAAGCACTGTTAGCAGAAAAGAGCATAACAAGGATACGATCCTTGATTCCACTCCCTTTTAAAGACTCATGCACTAATTTATCATTCCAATAATTGCAGATTACAATCATAACCACAAACTCTGACTGAGTTCTCTTGGTTCAGAGAGGGCTGGATTAGGCCTGATACATAGATCTATAGAGACTTCCCCTCTGCCTGAAAAACATTTCAAGTATCACCTGGGTATGGCAGGAACTGATCATCACTCATGTTGAGAAGTGCTGCATTTGTTTTACAATGCTATCTAATTTGTCAGTTCAGTTTAAAACAATTTGAGCATCTACAGATCTTTATGAACTTTGAAACTGACTACATGAAGAGAAAAAAGAAATGGTATGTTGTTTGACTATAGCTTTCTGAATATACCAGATATAAGAAAGTGTGGGTCTCAGTAAAAAAAAAAAAAAGTGATATGTTATGAATTGTAGGAGTTCATGGCAGAGAATGTGCTAGTTAGAATTTTGCTACATAAAAGTATACTCTCATAAATAAAAGTAGTTAGATTTTCAATATACTACACATGTGTAATTCTGCCTTCCTTGATTTTGTACGTGAGACTATGGGACTACTTGCACATCTGACTTTCTATATGCAGTAAGGTGCCCTTGCAGTGAGACAATTTAAGTGTATCTACACCATCCTTATCAACAGGCATTTGTTGAATTCAGACACCGTCCATGTGTACTTTACAGACTTGATAAATAATACTTAAATATATTTTATGTAGTGAAATGTGTGTACTTTTTCCTATAAATAATTTTCAGGACTCTTTTTAATATTACATTTATAAGAAAAGATTTTGAAACTCAGTGTCTCCAAAGGAGTAAAAACCACTCTGCAGTTCTCCCAGGCTCCAGGGGTCAAATATGAAAGGCCTCTTTAGTTTGCCCCCAAACTATTCCTATTTATCCTTATGAAAACATGAACTCCTAGAGTCAGAGAAAAGGAACCAATGTGTTTTGGGGAACCAGGTGTAAGTAGTATGACATTCAAAAGAATTAGCTGCCATTACTGGGAAATTAGGAAATGGATGTGGAATTTTTAATTATGCATAAATTTCAAACTTTCCATCAAAGTCAAATTATGCTGATGTTAGTCAAATCTCCTGTAGGCATTGATTCAAGAACCTGCTGATGGAGTAAAAATACACAGAAACTTGTTAACAAGAAGTACAATTATCTACATCTCAGCAAATAATGCCGAAGTGTCATGTAATATGCTGAGCTCAGGCAGCCCGTGGCCAATGAAGAGCTCTCTCTTTGCTTCCCGTTAATATTTACAGTTGGAAGCAGTACATGGCTGCAATCTAAGTGCTGCACCTAAAATGGGAGTTGATGGCTCGATACCTTGTTTTCTGACACTGTGAAGCACTGAAATAGCTACCTTCTTAATCATCGCCTGATAACGTTGTGTTAAAATTGGAACGGGCGTAGCACACGACTGTTTTATACAAGCAGCAACCCCGGGAGATTGACTACATTGTTTAGTTGTTTTATTTCTTGATAGACATGCTGAGTGTTAAAAGCACAGAACTGAAAGTTGTGAATTATGGGTCCTTTCCTTTGTTCTCCCGTTGAATTTTTCAGCATTTACACAGGCGGGCACAGTAGAGACAGCTTACAGCCCAGACACCCGCTGTGTGCTGGGCACCTTCCTAGAACTCAACAAAGAAGCCCACCAACCCATCTGCATGCTTTACCAAAGCTCATTCTCACACGTGAAGCTTTAAAGTAATTAAACAAACTTCTACAAGCAGGGAAATGTGACTGGCTATAAAAGCACTGTACACAGTAAGGGACCTGAAATAGAAAATAACCAGTGATACTCTTCTTCCAGTGAATAAATACGCCAACCTAGAGTGACAATTGAAATGACAGAGCAGATTTGGGGTTACAGCTATACCGTGCTCCACCTAGCATGCCATTGGGCAAAACCAACCAAGATCTAACAACTTGGATGTCAGATCTGTGGCTTCCTAGCTGTATGACTTCGGATAAATTGCTTAAATCCTCTTTTAGATAATCACTAATTTGATGTGAAAATTAAAACGGGGTGTGTAAAATGCTGGGAATTTATGAAATCTTCAGTTTGTAATGACTTTTCTCTTTTCTATATATACCACCTTTTAGTTTAAAAAAAAAAAAAAGTATTTTACAGGTAATTCCATTGTAGAAAATGAACTAGATGTTGGAAAGATTAATTGCCTGGATAGAATGCACAAATAAGCAAAGACCTAGTTGTCATCTTTGTAGCAAAAAATAATATATTTATTGTGGGTTCCTAAAACTAGGAAAAGAGCCTTAAAAAATATCAGCAAACGGCTTTTAAGAAAAGAGAACAATGAAACCATGTGACACAAGACCAGCTTCTAAGAACCACTAAGAATAAAAATGTTTTTTAGCACTGCGGTGATTTCTGCTTGGGTCCCCACTGCACAAAGAGGAGTACTGGGACTGAGTCGAGCCATGTTGTGGCTGCTTTTCTCTCAACGAAGTTATAGCTACTCCTCGCGATGTTGAATCACAGCAGATGGCTTCCTTTTACACCCAGCTCCGTCCGTGGAATGTAAATGTGTCTCCTCACAACACTGAAAATACTGAGGCTGCGTATTTAATCTGTGCTGTGCTAGCAGAATGACCCTGAAAAGAACATGAGCAGGGAGCATGTTTCGAAAATTGGCATCTATCCTTGTAAACAGGATCGGGGAGGATTTTTTGAGCCCAGTGACTAATCACAGTTTTCTTCCTGGGGCTCCTAACACAGCCATATCCCTGAGGACAAGTAATCTAGATGGTGATTGAATAGAAAAGTTATAGACCCAAGGGAAATATTTTTTTAAAGGGGCAGAGAAGGGAGTGTTATTCTGGGGTGTGGGAAAAAAGAAGAGGGAATTGTGATGAACCACAAAATTGAAGAGGCTGAGTTTATCATTTGAATTCTCAATCCTGAGTCCCTTTGGGAGTCAAGAAAACAAAATTTCCCTAGGTTTCAGATTATTAAAGTTAGGAAGAGGAATATCTTAGTAATTACTTTAAAATCCAGCAAAAGAATGGAAATAGAAGATGAGAAATTGCCATAATTGATAAGATTATGGAAAAAGAACCTTATATTCTGAGAATACTAATAGTAAACTACAGAACCAAAATACAATAAAGCACTTTAGCTGGGTCATCTTATTTCCTCTTAAATAAGTATCTGAAATGGGTAGGAAGCAGGGAATTTGATTTTCATTTGATTAAAACAGTCACTAAAAATCAGTGGCAAAGAGGAGTTTTTATGTAATTTGCTCTGTGAGTCTTTCTTAGGAGAGTATCAAACTTCTTGGTGCCTCTATCTCCCATCCTTTCTTGGGCAAGGACCTCTTTTTAAAGAAAGTGGAGACATTATGAATATCATATTTACTCTACACATTTCATATAAAATTAGAGATCCTCAAATATAAAGTAACCATTTTGGCTATATTGTCTGATCTAATTTTATAATGGCTTTTAAATTCTGTGCTAAATTTATATGTAGAGAAAGAGCAGTTTTAGTTTGGCAGTATTTTTAAGCTAGTAGGAAAATGCTGTTAGACTTTATTTTGGTCTCCTCCAAGAAGGAAGGCTTAGTGCTAATATAAACATATCTTTTTCCCCTGTTGTGTGTTTGGGCATTTAGTACACTGTTAGTAAAGTGAAACATAAGAGTTTTGTTTGTTTGTTTGTTTTTTCCATTCCTGCTAACTTTAAAACTCACAGACTTTTCCCAAATGGCTTATTTGGAATTTGAAAGCCCAACTTCTGAAAGACTCTTTTAGATCTAAAAGTAAATATTATTTCAACAAATCTTAACAACGTGAAGGTTTTGGTTTTGCTAGGTGTCAGGCACCTTGGTGATTTTAGTTGCTACTCACTCATAGATTCTGGTAATGGTCACTTCAGATCTGCCCAGTCATAGCTCCACAAGATCCTTCCCTGTTTAGACATGCTGAGTCTAAAACTCTTTGGAAAAGAGAAGGCTATGCGGTGAAAGGCTTTCCACTAAAGCGCGGTGTGTGTCCTTCATCTTCCACGAGGCAGAGTTTAAAACTGGAATCCTGATAATTTGATGTAAACTGACAGTGACAATAGAAATGGCTACTTCTGAGATTATTTAAGGGAAGGAGCAGGGTATAGACATTCATCAACAAAACAGCAGAAGAGAGGGTTTTTATTTCTATGTTTGCTTTTTAAAATAAGAATGGAGTAAATGGCACAATAGATTATATAAACAAGGACTTCAATGACAAGCTGTCAAAGTTAAAGTAATATATTTTACATGGGTGACCTGACGCCACACTTTATCACCTACACTAGGGGAAGCCAATTTGAGTCTGGTCGATAAAATACAACCTCCAGAGTTGGGCTTGGGGCAAAGCTAACGTGGCATGGCAGGGCATGGCGATCTGGCATCGTCTTCTGTTGAATGGGACACAGTGGGAGTTGGCACTGCTACCAGCTGGGGTTCGTTTGGTATTTCAGCTCGATTTGATAAATAAACACTTGGGCAGGTATGTCAGAAGGGACGACACAGTTGGCTTTGCTCCAGTGCCGTTTATGCTCCAGTAATTTAATGCAGGGCCGAGGTATAAATGGGACTAGTGATTCAAAAGCTGAATTTACTGCAGTCTCACAACTGTTGAAAATTAAACTACATGTGCTGCAAGTTAGGGGTTACTAGGGTATCTCATTATAGGAGGCTGGTTTTTTCAGAGGTTGGAATCTTTGTTGAATTACTGAGGGACATACTTGAATGTAGACTTGGACCAAATAATTTTCTGATAAGTTAACCATAAATCCTCAGTAAAATAAGCTTGGTGTTCTCAGCATATCTATTGGCTTTTTGATCATTTTTATGACTTTCCTTTTACTGGTCAAATTATCCTTATATGCTCTTAAAGCTCCTCTGACATGGATTAAGTCAACACAAACCAATAGACCTTCATTACTTTGGCAACTGGTTTTGATTTGGGGGCAATAAATACGATGACACAGACTAGATTACCTTTGCTGAAGGAATATTCGATAAGCCACAAGGATGTCAGGGATTTGGCATTCTTTTTCCTGTGTAATGTGGGAATGAATGAATAACAGCTTTCAACCCACTGAAGAAAGTTGGAAAGAAGAAAGAAATCAGAATGAGAAAAGTGCCATGGTGTGGGTTTTTGGTTAAGAATGGTGATACCAGTAGATCATGAACACCCAGTGCGTGCCCGACACTGCTTGGCACTGGTAGGCAAGGTTCAGGGCAAATAGGTGAGGAAACTATCATCTGATGTGACCCATACCTTAGTATCTGGAAGGAGAGGTTTGGCCATAAAGGGGAATAGAATTTATTGTGTGATAAAAGTATAGAGGAAAGAGAAATCAGCAAGGGCTGGAATAGCCAAGGAAGGGAGAGTGGGAGAAACAAGAACTGCACATTTTGGAAGCTAGAGAAGCTTTTCATTATAACAATCATTTTTTAAAATACCTCTTTCCAAATATTTTTGGAATGAAAGCTCAAATCTAAAGAGAGACAAGAAGAAAGGTTGGCCCATCACCCAGATTGACCAACTTTAAAATAATTTGCTACCTTTGCTTTATTGTTAGTTACATATATTTGTTGCTGAATCATTACAAAGAAGGTTGCAGACATTATAACATTTTTCTATATAATATTTTGGCAAGCATTTCCTAAGAAAGAGGACTTCTTTCTAGAGTTACAATGTTAGTATCACATTCAAGAAACTTAACATTTCACATACTATCCATATTCAGATTTCTCCAACAGTTCCAAAGATGTTCTTTTTGATTCCTTTTCTTTTTCATCACAGTTGTTATGTTTTTTAGTGTCTTTTAACCTCAAACATTCCCTCTGCCTTCTTAATTCATTTGCCACTAAATATGCTCTTCCTTTTAAAATCATGTATAAAATAAATTGGCATATTTTTCAATCACCCCCTAAAAATCTATGTTCTGTGGAAGAGATGGGGTATAAGAAACTCAAATCTTTCCTGTGCTATAAAATGCAGATTAGTAGAGGACTTTTGGCATGTGCACAGAAAAAGAACTAAAATAATAAAGTTGATATATTTCCAGTAACTGGTCCAAGTCATATGGAATAGGGAAGAACCAGCAGAGAATGTACTTGAAATGGACTTCCACTTCACTGAAGGAGAGGAAACAAATCCTCCTGAGATAGTATCTCCATGGGCTACCTGCCCAGGTTGGTAAACACCTTCCTGGTTGAGCTGCTACTCCCCTTTCCACTTCTCCATTTGTGGTTCTACATAAATGCTCACCCTTTGCAGACAAGAAGTCCCACCACCCTGTCATACTTCTTGTTCCCGTAACACAATGGGACCATGATGTTATCATCTGCCTAATACCCCTTCCCTCTCGATCCAGAAGGCACTACATCCCCAGCCCTATTTATTTATTTAGAGACAGGGTCTCCCTAGGTTGTCCAGGCTGGCCTGAAACTTGCAATCCTCCCACCTTAGCTTCTGGAGTCCCTAGGTTTACAGGAGTGTGCCCCTGTGCCTGGACACCCTTCCCTTCTTTACCTCATTCTCCCAGCAGCTAACTCCCTCTGAGAAACTCAAGGTTCACCATGAGGTTCACCGTCCTTCCCCTTGCCTCCCTTTATACTCACCTCCAACCTAAGGCAGTCCACATGACAATGGTTGTTTGTAGCTGCCCCCACCCTTACTCACTACCATGAAATAGGAAGTTTTTTTTTAAGACCATGACCATGCCTTTTAGTTCCATACCTTCAGTACCTTCAATGTCTGAAACTTCGAAGGCATTTAGTAAAAATTTATTGAATGAATGAATGCATGAATAAGTGAAAGAATTAATTCACCACCAATAAATTTTCCGGGCTATCCAGAACTCATCTTATGATTGCAAAGAATTTAATAATGCATGTAATTGAGCAATGAGAATTACAAGTGTGTGAGTCAATAACAATTGATCAGCCACTTTGTGCAAAGCTCTGCATTTTGTATTATTGGAAAGTTCCAGAGTAAACAGATAAACAGATATTCTTTCCTTACAGTTCTAAAGGGAAGGGGCAGAATTTGGCTTAACTCACAAAAAGCAATAGCAACAAATTCAAGTGCATACTCCATGCCATACAGCCTGGCTATTGGTCTTCCCAATTACCTGCTGACCCTGGGTATTGCTGTATCAAGGACCCAGGGAGAGTAGAGTCACATAGACTTTCTTGGGGATGTTTTGCAAAGAGCAAGGAAAGTTTGAGTAGTGCTCTGTAAAGAGGAGAAGAGGTATGGTTGAATTAATGGCATGTTTCATGATGGAGAAGTGGCATTGGCAGGTGATTCCTGCTTGAGAAGTAGAAAGAGTTGCATTGCTGGAATAGAGGTAGATGGATTGTGACAGATAATAACCAGGTGGAAGTTCAATACTAAGGAGTATCAGCTTAAAGATGAGCAATTTTGGTTTGATATGTTTGGGTTAGTTTCCATGGACTTCTAAGTCTGGTAAGTAAAGTTGCGTATTGTTTTCCTTTCTGTTATGGTTTAGATATGAGGTGTCCCCAAAAAGCTCATGTATGAGACATGCAATAAGGTTTAAAGGTGAAGTGATTGGGTTCTGAGAGCCATAACCCGATCAGTGAATTAATCCCCTGATGGGGATTATCTGGGTGGTAGCTGTAGGTAGGTAGGGTCTGGCTGGAGGAGGTGGGTTCCTGAGGGCATGACTTTGAGGTATATATTTTGTATCTGGCGAGCGTCTCTCTCTTTCTCTCCTCTCTCTCTCTCTCTCTCTCTCTCTCTCTCTCTCTCTCTCTCTCTCTGTGCTTCCCCATCTTCATGTAAGCTGCTTCCCTCCACCACACTCTTCTGCCATGGTGTTCTGCCTCACCTTGAGCCCTGAGGAATGGAGCCAGCCTTCTATGGACTGAGACCTCTGAAACCATGAACCCTCAAATAAACTTTTCCTCCTCTCCATTTGTTCTTGTTGAGCTAGTTGGAGGGTGCAGATTCTAGGGGAAGAGGAAGTAGCTGGAGGACTATTCAATCACTCAGGCAAAAGACAGTAATGGCTTAGACCAGGACAATGACCATGGGGATGCAGAAATGTGAAATGTAAGCGGAGGACCAAACTGGGAAAGGGTCTGGGCAGAGAGCAGTGAAGGTGGGAAGAGGTCAGGATTGAAAACCCCAGGCGTCAGCAGCTCACAGTGCTGTACGATTTACCCACTTTAGCAACCCCTGTTTTCCAAAGTAAAACAGAAAAAGAAGAGGAAGGGGAAGAAAGCAAGAGCATCCACAAAGATTTTCTGAAACCAAGATGGGCCAAGATAATGTCCATTAGTTTCATCTAACTGATGAAAAGAATAATTTGCAGGTAGAAGATCACAGCTGGCTGCTGCTACTTTATTGTTTAAGCTTCACTAGCAGCTCCTGCTTGGGTCACCTGGTGATGCACCTGCCCAGGATAGGAGGGGCAGGAAAAAGGTAAACATAAACAGATTATGTCTAATTTCACAAAATGGAAAATGCCCAACCATCTTCGTGTTCTCTGGGTGTCTCCTATCTTATCTATCACACCAGAGTTTGTCAGCAGTACCTCAAAGATGGCACCTCCCTTATAGGGGAGCCAGAGAGCAAAGGCTTCTGTTCCTCTGTCAGACACATGCTGGGGTTTTTATCAGGTAAAAATTCCAAGAGAAGGAAATTATGAGTGGATAAAGTCCACAGTGGCTGTGTGCTGCTGGAAAAGTTCTTAAGCTTTTAGCTCTCTGTTGTCAATCACAGTATCTCTCTGGGACAGATACTGTTCCAGGTACTGGGGCGATAGGTGGGACCAGGGAAGACAAATATCTCCCATTTCATGGAGCTTCCATTACAACGGGGAGACACATAAACTAGGCATATGTCAGAGTGTCTAAGAGAAAGCTGACTGCTTGCTGTTAAACAGGGTGGTCAGGACAGGCCTCCCCGAGAAGGTGACACAACATAGAAACACTTACCTCGTTGGGTTAGTAGGAGAAACAAAGTGGTCTCTGCGTGTAAAACATCTGGCAAAACCCTGACGAAAAGGTCAGAAGAAATGGTTAGCTGTTATCTTTAAAAAATAAATTTACAAAACATAATGAAATCTGAGTTTGGACTGCTGGGACTTGGTTCTTGTATGAAAGAAAGATAATTTTTATTCTCGAGTTCTTGCGTTCCAAGGAAAACAATAATATCGCTTACACCACCTGCTCCCAGAGAAAAACATGAAGACAGCGTCTCCACGCTTCTAGCTGCTCTCATGCTTCTGCCTGCAAACTGGGTTCTGAAGCAGCAGGAGGCTGTGAAGCATCAGGCAAGAACTCAGACCCAGTGCCTGAGCTGGCAGGGCAGGAACCACCTGGCTCGCACTGGATCTCACTCAGCTCTACCCAGAGCACACATCCAATCATTATTTGTTGAATGCAAGAATAAATGTGTCCCTTGATGCCCAATATCACAGCACATCTCAAGTGGCAATATAATTCAACTGTTTCCTAAAGGACAGAAGAGGAAACGTGCCATGCTTGGGTTAATGTACAAAAGAGGCTAATGGTTTGATTGCAGCTAGAATTCCGAATGTTTAATTGCAGCTAGAATTCCAAATGTATCTCTCTATGCTAGAGCAGTTCCTTTTTCTCATTTATCTCCAGCATTTTGACAGGAAATTTGCACAGTTGCTATCCTGGCCTCTTGAGCAGGGCCTTGTACGCAGATCATATGGGAAGGTTCCCAGGATGATACCTTCCAGGTTGTGGTTCCCTGAATTGTCCTGGTTTTTCCTCCCCAGCTATTCCGAAAACGCCCAATCAGAAGATTTTAAGGAATTATAACTACGTGGTGAGAATTAATGAGAAAGACTATATGTCAGATTCCTTTTTTTCCAGCAAGGGATTTTAAATGTTGCCAACTGCAGTTGTACACAGCCTTAGAGGGGCGGGGGCTTGCCACTGTATTGCTCTCAGCAATCCCAGAGAGAGCTTGCAAGTTTCCTGGGAGAAGCAGGGTGGTGAAATGAAGAGATGGGAAGTGTCCAGGAGAAAATGATGCTGCAGTCAGGTCCCCTTCCTAATCTGTGCTCTAGCTGGGCTGAGGTCCCAAGGAGAGGCAGGTAGCTCTGCCACAGTCTTCTGTCTGTACCTTCCAGTCTGTAAACAGAGCATCAGGCTGAATTGCCCCCTCTTTGTGCCAGGACCCTTCTCCAGTCCTCTCCTTGGCTTTTTAGTACTTTATTTGCACCCTTTATAACTGTAAAGTGGACAGTGTATTTATGGTTAAAAATTAGCTGTCATAGCAATATTAATTTTAAAAAACAGACTTCTGGCATATATTCAATATTACTATGGAAACTGCTGTTTCTAGCAATTCACTGATAAGATACAGTTCAAGGACTCAGGTCTGCGTGGGAGGTTTTCACCATCCACAAAATTGAAGCTGTACTTGTTACAATAGTGATTCCCAAGAACTGCTCTCCAAAGATAAATACGGAATATTTATTCCTTTCCTTTTTTTTTTTTTTAATTTGGGAGATGAGAGTTAAAGTAATCTTTATTCTATTTTAAATATGCAGATGCAAGATGAATATTCTAAGTGGTGTTTTAAAAAACATGTTTAATTTTCCCATTAATACTAATTCTTATAATAGCACACAATGTATTACCTACACAATGGCACACACACATATATCACATGCACAAACTAGTTTTAGAAGCTCACATAGAGAAACTGAAATGCAACTTGTAACCTTAAACTGTCTCCACATATTCCTCTGTAACGAACATACAGCTAAATTCTGTGAAGGACATGAAGAAAATCATTCCACTGCAGTATTTTCTGGGAGCCAATTTCAGCCTCGAATACTGCCATTATTTTAACCACAAACTCATTTCTCCTGATTTTATAAAACCCAGATATGAGAGAATGACCTCAATGGTAGCGGCATCAAATCTTGAATTGAATCTCACTTTAAGTCAAAGCTTTAACATCTTCACTTCCATGCACTTGGAAATGTGAGGCTAATTTTCTTAAGCAGTCTTGTAATGCTTCATATTTGGGGGTCTCCTTTCAAAGTGTTTGTTTATTTTTTTAACATTCTTCTGAATGTTGTCATCAGCCCTAAATAATATGAAAGGCAGTTTCTGATGCTGAAGATATAGACATTGGCCCATATTTTTTTCTTTCCAGAGAGGTCAGCTCATTTTGCAGTTTCAAAATTAGATGAACTGTTCATCATTGTGTGGGGTGTGGGTGTGGAGCTCTGAAATCCACACGGGGCAAGGGCAACCAGTGGGAAAGTTCACTCCAAAGAATAATAGAGAAGAGCAACAACACAGACCAAGTTCTCATTTCTGCATAGCTGAATGTTACCATTCTTGGAGCAATTCTAAGACACAGAAAAAGAACATACGTAGGCCAAATGTACTAAAAATTGGCAAAACTGGATACAAACCCATTTCTGTCTGGTTATCAAATACTGTCTGATTATCAAGTGCTGTCTCCACTCTCCCTTCAGCAGAAACAGTATAGAAACCTTTTATGGGATTACAGGATGCACTGGTGAATGGTTCAGTATACAGCAGTCAAGTAAGAAGGTTAAAAATAAGTGCGGACAGTTTCACCTCAGAGTGGCATAACATAATCTGGCTTTGGGTTGTAGATAGGCCATAAACCAGTCAAGGTTTCAGTGAACCTGCTTTGGGGGAAAACAAAGTGAGTTTAGCTAGAGAGTTATATATTTTAAAAATATATATATTAACATAATAATTCAACACAGTTTGAAGCATGTCATCCTTTATAAAAATAATTACATTATAGTTGTTGCTAATATGGGATGTATCTTTTCAGAAAACGTTATTCAAAAACAGTGTTAGAAGTATAATCCGCCCAAACAGGTCTTGTCCCACCCTTGGAGGTCCCCATCATCAGTTCATGTGTCACAGCAGTTTCAATTATCAAAAGATCCACTCTGGTGCTGTATATTTTAAGCATGGTTGAAGAAGAGCAGACCAAAAGGAGCCTTTCAACCATGGGACTTCAAAGGTAAAGGATCTTCAAGAGGTGATTTCAAAATCCTACTCATTCAGCTTGACTCCAGAGCTTAATGACATGTCTTACATGTCATTACATACAGCTAAGGGAACTCTCTCATCAAAAACAATATGAGGCCTAAACTTGCAATTTTTAGTTTTGTAGATTGGTTCACTGGAACATACTGCAAAGCTCTAACAGAGTTCTAGTTTATCTTTTATAAATAAACAGAATAAGGGAGAGTGGTCAATGGTGTGTTAATAGCTACTAATATTTTCATGTATTGAGAACGTACTTTAAAATCTTGCTTTGTATATTTCACATCGCTGCATTTCATTTAATCCCATCCCTTGAAGTAGATATTAATATCCAATTTTATAGATGATGAAAACAAGTCTCTGAGAGGTGAAATGAGTTGCTGGTGTTCACACAAGGAAGTGGCAGGGTTCTGAGTGGAACCCAGGTCTCTCCCTCTATAGGCTGAACTTCTAACCACTTCATTAAGGGGCAGTCACGAGTGGCAGTGATGGATCTAGATTCCAGCCCTTGAATTTGCTTTTGTCCTTACCAGGTCTGAGGACAGTGAAGCCACTATAGGCAAGGCTCTTTGTTCCCAACAAGTCCACAAGTGAAGCAGGTCAGCTCTCTGGTGCTGCCAGAACTGTGGCATTCACAAGGACTCTGTACCTATGCCCAGAAGCCCCTCTCTCTCCCCAGGTGCAATGTGATATATGACAGGTTGTAGTTGGCCTTCATTTCCCCAGTGTAACCAGTCTCTATCCCAATGAGACAAGAGACTAGAAAGGGTTAGAAAACAGAGGCAAGCCAAATGATTTTTCTCCTGCATGCCTGTGCATAGACACACCCAACTCACTCATCCAAAACAGTCATTACTCCCTAAAATGACTCCATTTACTGGATACACTAAGATTAAATCAACAACCAGGAACTTACATATGCATTATCTAAAGGTCTAGAAATAATACCAAGTGTTTTGCTGTTCGGGTTCCATCTGCCCTTCTGTGTCCCTGACTTTTGGCCTTTCAAGGCCACCTCTATGGCTCTGTTCACTTTTCCCAGACCAGAGTTATCTTAATCTATAAAACATGTAATTACTCACAAAATCATGACCACGCAGTACAGGTGGGGAATTTGCCCTCTAAAATTGTTTTATCAAAAAATGACTGGACTCTGTGAAACTCTACATACTTTTACTCCTGAAGTTCCAATAATTATGAGATGAAAAGTTGTTCCGACTCAGGATTTTTCACAGTAATGTGAAAGAGGAGGGAGAGGTTGTAGTATTTCTAATTATCCAAAATCACCATATCCCTGAATGTTTTCTAGGTGCTTAAAACTAGCTTTTCCTAAAATGAATTCATAGTCTTCCTGCACAAGCCTGTTTCTCTTTCTACTATTTCCAACTAATAACATCCCATCCACATGCTCACCTAACATGGAATTCCCAGCCATCTTAATCTTTCTTTTTCTTGTCCTCAGCTCTGCACAATCTGACATGGAGTGATGCCAAATTTACCTCCAAAATCTCCCTCACCCACTCTTGCCCTTCAGTCCTCACTTCTTTGCTAAATTTAGACCTAGGTCTATCTTTATCATGACCAATAAATGAACTAATTTTTCTACCTCTAGTTTCTTACCTACCTTCACTTTTCTCTAATCCTCCACCCTAATACCAGAGACAAATTAATAAAACGCAGATGTGATTATGTCCTGTCCTTTCCTGAACATCTTCAACAGCCCCAAAATGACTATCAAAGACTGAATTTTAAGGTAGTTTCAAATCAAATTTCTTGACAAAATTTATCTCCTTTGTAGTTTTATCTTTTATCAATGATTTATGACCTTTCCCAATTCACACATGGAGATTGATAGGCAATACCTTTCTTTGGTCACATTGTGCTTCTTACTGTTTTACAAATTTTCGGGACTTATCTCCTTGCTTTTTAAAAATTCAAATGGTTTCATCCGAATGGCATTTCCTGCTTATGATGCTTGAACTTTCACTCATACTTCAAAGAACAATCACATGCTTTATTCCACTCTTTCTCCACCTGCACTCCAGTGCCACTTAGTGCACTATCAAAACTCAAATTTACAGTGCATTATGGTTATTTGTGTATATGTGTGTGCATGCCTCCCCCTTTTCTTCTATCCTCAGAATCTGAGTCCCAAGTTTCAAACTTTATCTTTGTATTTTTATTTACTAGTTAATATCTGTAGTAAATAATAAGTACTGTTGAAATGAATGAAAAACTAATAAATAATATATAAGCAAGATTCAGTGATTGGACCCAAAATAACATTCTGAAGACATTACTATATTATATTAATTATGTAATGATGTATACCAAAATACAGGAGCAAATAAACAACAACAACAAAAACTAAGGATAGCAAAGATATTTAAACTGCCCAGAATGTTAAAACAGAGTTTCTCTTTGTGAGTATATAGATTGGTTTGGCAATGGGGCAGGGATCATAGAGAAAGCTAAGTGGGAGGTAAGGGAATTTACTCCTATTTTTGCTCTGCTAGAAATATTTCTTTAAAAAAAAAAATCACTTAAGAAATTCAGATAGTGACTGACTGCTTCCTGCCTTTATTATTTCTATGCAACTCAATCCCAGTTTCGTGTACTTATTGCCAAACGGATGGAGTTCAGGTTTTCTAAGAGAGATTTGCAATCACACCACACCAACGCTGAGCAAACCATTGTGCACTGGCAAATCCCAGAGAGCACAAGATTCGGCTCTTCCTGCCAGGTTCTACCTGCAGCTTTCCGTTGCTAGATGTTTGGGTTCAGCATTGAATTCATGTGCTTTTACAAGCATTCAATTGTCACTTCAAATCCAAATTGCCTGTGAGATGAGTGTTTCAGTCCCTCCTCTCTAGGGATCTTTCCCACAGGCCCAACTAATTTAATTTGCTTCCTTTCCCAAGAAAGACTGGAAAACAATATATTTTTTTTAAGTCCAAAATCAAACTTTGGGCAAGGAAGGGAAGAAACCATAAATAATGCAATCCTGTGAATTTAGAAATTATTGTACATATATGTATGTATATATGGGTTCATTTCTTGACCTTGATGTCACATGAATGACCTTAGTCACTAAGATTAAGACACTGAGTAACTACAGTAGACAGTTCACACCACACTCTCTGCCTATAGGGCTCAGATCCCAGACAAATGATCATCTTCACAAAATCTAGAAATAAGAAAATCTGGCTTTCTTTTAACACCTTGGTCTTTTTATGATACTGAGTGGTACCAACTTGATCTTGTTGTTCTTCACTCCAGGGGAGTTCCATTGTTCTCAGTTTACCTTTGCTCTTGAATTCACGTCTAAACTATTTCAATCCCTTCAGTTGGCAGATGACTTGATCTCGGATATTTTCACTGCCATTGGCTCAGTGACCTTAGCCCTGTTATTCATCCTCTTGCTGGCTGTTGCTGCTTCTATTATTGCCTCCAAAAAAAGGGCAACTCAGGGAACCTACAGCCCCTGTCGTCAAGAAAAGGAAGGCTCTCGAGTGGAAATGTGGAGCATGAGGCAGCCTCCCACGTTGGAGAGGCTGATTTAGAAGCACGGTGCTCCTTTGTGAAAGGGCTCATGGTGGACTGATGACTGGACTTGAGTGAGTTTGGGACATAACTGGAGACACTAATTCAACTGGAATTGCCCTGGAACTGTGAGAAGGGTTACTTTGATCTCCTTAAAGATTTTCATAGTGGTTTGACTTGACACCATTGTTTTTTATATTAACCAATCATTAAACTATGTCTGTACCATTAATTTCAGCCTCAAAACTAGCAAAAACATCTTCCAGAGTACAATATCTTTTGCACAAAGCTCCAGTGGCTATTGTTTAAAGTCTTTACTCTGCAACCTGGGAACAACGTTTTAGTGTACCCTTTAGCAGATTACTATCATTTTTTATTCAGAAGCCACAGTAACAACAACAAAACAATAGAATACATTTCTCACTCCTACTATCATGTGGTGAAAGGCTTAATTATATGCCTGTGATGAGATGTATAGTCTCATCCTTCAGTCAAGGACGCAGAGAAAGCCATGGTCAAAAAGTGACTCAACAAAAAACTAACAGGAAAAAAAAAAAAAAAGTGACCCAACATTAAAAAAAATAACAATTGAAAAGTGGTTGTACTTCTGAGGATTTTTTGCATTTTGTGACATTATATGTGACAAAAGCAACCTGAAGAAGCATTTGAAGAACATGTTTATGAATCTTTTAACTAAATCATCTCATATTGGTTACACTTAAGAGTCCTTATTCTATTTTATTTTTTTGTGATACTGGGATTACAGGCATGTGCCACTGTGCCCAGCTAGAGTCCTTATTCTTAGTTTAAGGTCAAAATACTTTCTAGACAGAAATTAAGACAGTGACAAAACTCAAATTCTCAATTCAAAAGACCTATTTTTGATAGGTCACCAACAGTGACATTCCAAGATAAAAAAAAAAACCCCAAGAGAGGTAAGTGCATATTAAGGATTATGTGTATACATCTTCTATGTGGTATAAAGAGGAAATCCTGGGCCTTCTATTTATATATTTATCTACACAGTATTTGTTATATTTTTACACATGTTTTGGAACACATGTAACATGCTACTAAATAAAATACAAATAAAACGCTGAAATATATGCCTATATATTTGGGGTGTATGCTCTAACATGTTAATGATGTGAATTTCTAAATTTGACCTAAAATAATCTCAATTACTCAAGGACATCATTCCAGAAAATTCCTCTCTTCTCTTCATGTCATCAGCTTTCCCACTTTACTGGACCATTCCCTTAAGCACCAAACACGCAGTTCTATTTCCTATCACATAGAATTCTCTCCTATGACCAACATCTTCCTCCAAATACCCTTTTCAGTCAAGTATCTGTAAGAGTTTCCTATCTGTACTTCTCCTCTTTCTCTGTTCCCATTTTCCCTTGAATTCCAACTAATTTGCCCTTTCTGTCCACCAAAGACTTTCACATTCCCAGCTACAATGGCCAGTCCTCGGTCCTCCATTCCCCTGACCTTTCAGAAGAATATGAAACAGTTGTCATTCCTGCTGACATGTTTTCCACACAACGGTACACTCTTCTATCTAACTTCCTCTTACCTCACCATTCATCCCTTCTCAGTTTCTTTTGCTGGTTTCTCCTTGTCTCTCTAAACTCTGCTTTATGTTTTCCAAAATGTTTATTACTACGTGAGAGACCACATTTTTTTTTTTTTTTTTTTTTTTTTGCTGTTTTCCCTGATTGGAATTTAAGTTATATGAGGAGAAGAACTTTGCTTTGTTTTCACTGTAAAACCCTTCACTTACCACAGACCCTAGCGAAAACATAATAAATATTTTATGGCAAAACGAACAAATAATGAGTGAATGCTGTTTGCATTTGTACCTGCCAACAATAAAATCCCAGTCTACTCAAGATGAGTGTGTTCTGTCATTGGATGATCTGGCTCCTAAACTATCACGGCTCTGTAGCCTACTTAATGTCTTAATCTCCAACGTACCCTCAATATCTAACGTTGCTTTAAGTGTAAGTTCAAGAAGACAGATGTCTCTAGATGTCTACATATGGAGTATGCCTTGACATATTTATCTTTGCATCCCATTAAAGTTACAACCTCTTAATAGAGGTTTATATGGGAAGAACAAAAAGAGCTCTTGCTTGAAGGAAAAAAAATAAATAATTGAGCTTAAAAAATGCAAACTAAAATATTACAGAATGTAATTTGTCCTTATTGATACTAACAAGGAAGAAAGAGATAACTCCAATAGTAATGTCATAATTTAATTAACTAATTAGTCCGTGACTTCTACTTTACAGCTTCATGAAGAATATATATATATACATACCTGTGCATGAATGAATGCAATCAGGTATGAATAAATGAATGATTCCATGCGGACCCTCAAAGTGTGTCCACATAAGGTGGTTTCTTTACAAATCTCTGTATCCTTTAACAAGCAAAACAGTCAACACTTGTATGAAAGAAATGTTTCAAAATTAGCTCTATGGAGTATTTGCACTGAACATCTTTGAAAAGTAAATCTCACTTTCCATAGAAAAGTCTAGGATCTGCATCACAAATGGTGCAACTGTCCTATGGGGTACATTTCGCAATTCATCTCCGGATTGGTTTCAAAGATGCTACAATTGTTTCTTTCATCCTTGTTTGCAAAGTAATGTTACCACCCCTCCCACTGAGAGGTGGATTCTGTCTGCCTTCCTCAGGAATCAGGGTTGGTCTTATAATTCATTCAGCCAAGGGAACACCATGGAAATGATATCGTGCCAGTTGCAGATCAGGCACTAGAGGCTTGTGACTTGTTTTCCCTCTCTTGGAAGGTGGTCCTGAAAGTGCTATTCTGCAAAAAAGCCTGAAATGAAAATACCGTGAGGAGAGAGAGGTCCAGTGGTGCCAACTGTGCCTGCTAATTCCACCTTGCCTGTTGAATGCAGTCACATAGTATGACCCCCATAAGACCAGCAGAGGAAGAGCCCAACCAACATGCAGACTTATGAGAAATAACAAAGCACTGTACTAAGCCAGTGAGGTTTAGGGTGGTTTGTTTTATGGTAATAGGCAAATGAGATGTAACCATTCACGTCAATGAGGCAACCTAAGGCAACAAGAGGTACTTCTCTGATTCTAATTTTTTTGGAATATGAAGTATTCAATTACCTAGTAACAATAACTAGTATATTATTAAAAAAATATCATGAATATATGCCTAATTTCTTTCTGAGTGGCAAACAAGAATGAGGATCCATTAAATCCAAACACAGGCACTGAGGGTCACAGTGCTCTGGCAGCTGTTTGCAGGCTTTGGGACTGGGGTGTAAAGTGGACACAGCCGGTCTACTTCCTGCCCCTGGTGAACCCTGGCTCAGGGCAGCCACTGTGAAAGGCACATATGGTGTGTGTTTATAAGGAGTGACAGGAAGGCTCCTTTAAGTGACCTCTCATGTGGCGTCTCAGTCACAGAGAGTGTCAAACCTGCCTGTTTTCCTCCTCCTTAAACGACTGCTCAATGGGTCCTTATGAATTGGACATAAAGATGGTCCCGTAATCTGGCCCCTGGAGCAATAATTATTATTTTTGCCAATTAATGTTAGTGGTACTAGTTGAGAAGCAGCAGTCATCATGGGTAGAGGGAGAGCATAGTAACAATGAGGATGATGATTGGGAGGCATCCTTCACTGAGCACCTAGCTGTGCTACTAGGACTACATTAACAAATTCGCCACACCATATACATTATGACTCATTTACACCTGCAGCAGCCCTTTGAAAGAGAAACTTGTATCTTTTGTCTACATTTTGGAGACAAAACCAAACACAAAATACAGGTTTTAATTCCTTTCTGCCCCAGCTAAATGATCTGAGTTAATCTGAAAAATGAGCCACATCTATCTCATAAGGAATATTATGATAATTGTTGGTGTAGAATGCTTAATTGCAAGTAAGTGCATCTACTATTATTATCCAGAGAAGACGAAAGGTCAGTAGGACAAGTGACAGAGGGTAACATTTTGATTATTTCCACTCTCCTATCTCTATCTATCAAACAAACCAAGTGTGTAACTGCTCCATTCCTATCTTTTGTCTTATTTATCTCATGACATGCCTGCAGTATAAGCTGGTTTCACACAAAGGTATTTTTTCATGTTATTCTCATACCTCTAAAATGGTCCCATGATGGCAGTTCCATTAGCTAAAGAAATTAGTTCATCTGCAAGACTGAAATAAACTGTAAGTATCACATCTATCTTCTCAATAAAATTGCCAGAAAATAAATCAAAAGGCTTCAGGTCTATCAGACTCCCCAGACTGATAATAGAGATTTATTTTTAAAGTTTTGCTTTATAGGGATGACCTCACGATTATCTTCATTTTCTTCATCATCATCGTCTACTTTTAAGAATTACTTCTTAAATCCCTTTTGTGAAGGAATCAAGATCATCTGCTATCTCCATCCACAAGAAAGACTGGCCCAGATAGCTTGGTTTAAAGTATGCTTCTGATGATGATTAGCTAGGCAAATTTCACCTAGCTTTATGCCCTGCAAGAGTATGATTCAAACCATAAAATTTTCCTTAATTCTACAGTGAATATGACTTTTCAAATTTCAACCTGCTTCCAGTAAAAGTGAAATTTTTACTGCTTTGCATTGCATTGCATAGTGATGACCAAAAAAAAAAAAAAAATCATGTTTCCAATTTAAACCCATTCTTCTGTGATTTAGTATTCAGACTTTGTTTTATGTGGTTCCAGAAACCTGGGAACAACATCCATCAGATATATTTGGCAGTGCCTGCCTGAGGATAGCTGTTTTAAGAACCAGTTGAAGGGTCTTCTAATATGTTGGGCAAATAACTTCCTTTGAAAACTGATAAAACCCACATCTTCCAACACTAAAGGGGGCATGTCTTGGAAGAATTCAGGGTTTGCAGCTTGAGGCTCCTGGCTCAAATCTGAAGCTCATCCATGACTAAAATAAGGCAAATACTGAATGGAAACAAACATATGTGTTATTAAAAGTCTGAGAAGTGTAAGTGTTCCAGAACTCTGTTTCAACTCAGCCCTTCATGTCATAGATTTGGATACAACATGGGTCAATTCATTCAGCTCCATGCTTAACATCCACCTTCATAAAACTGCTAAGTCTTTTATTATTGGAGTCAGGTGATCCACAAGATAACCTCTACATTAGCTTTTCCATAACAGAGATATTCAGAAAATTTATTTTGCAAGGTCAGTTCCATTTTCCAACACCTGCTTTAAAAAGAAATTGTTCTACATTTGAATGATTGGGGGATGTTTGATTTTTCGAAAATGTAACAACTAAGCACCAACTATGAAGAGTAGGTTTAATTTAGATAGTGTTATTTATCATTGCTGCTTTTATGACTTTCTCATGATCATGGATTAATCATATTCATTGTATTTTTAGTTTGTGATATTACACTATTTTCCAGAAGTTGAATCCAGATATATTTTTATGACTTTACTTTTTTCATTATGTCATATTTAAAGATTAGTAGCAGCCATTTTATGGTTGTTTTGACTGCAAACTGTATCATCTCTTGTTGTCTCAGGACATGTTTCTTTTGACCTTTTTATCAGCATTTAGGGCATGGTTTTTTTCCGCTTTTTAGTATGCTTTTTTTTTTTTTTTTTTTTTAAATTATATACCAATATTCTTGAATGCTAGGATTCATTGCAATGTGTTAATCTTGGATTTTTATTCTGGGTTGCAGTTAAGTTCCTTGAAAATCATTTATGCCTTTAAAAGTTTGCTTTTAGCTGTACTATTATGGGTCCAGAGTAGTCTTCATTATAGACCTAGTATGTGCCTTTTGCTGAGTCAGTACTTTAGAACTCTTCCCATTGCCCCCAGGTTAGGAGGTTTTTCCATACTGATGAAAACACAGTATGTATTATCATAAAACATGGTCCACAATAAGTGACAACCCTGAGACTCTTACAGAAATAAAGCAAAGTCATTCTATAGATGCATCTTAAAATTCAGAACACATGGAATCATCACAGAAAACGACGCCCAGTGAAGGTGATTCAGAAAAATAAAACCATATGAAGAAATTTTGCTCCTTAAGTAGAAAAAATAAAAGAAATGGAGATTGACTATTAAAATATAGACATATTTAAATGTTGTAGAAAATAATTATTACTTAGATAAGATAGTTCAAGAAGCTAGACCTGCAATTTATTAAAATAGTAACTTGAATGTGAAACTTTTTACCCAAACATAATCTTTCTTTACAAAATTAATGAAGTAGTGTTAACAATAAATTTTAAATGGAATAATCTACATAAGCAAGTGACATTTAGTTTGTTCCAGCAATTTCCCCACACATTTATTTAGAGATTTTGAAAATGTTAACACAGCAAGAATTTAGAAATCATTCAAAACTTATTTATGTTTAAATTTTTTGATAGAATTCTCCCCAAATCTGACTGGAGGCCCATTGTAAAGCAGGTCATGATATCTTGATATGGGGGATATTTGAATGATATAGTCAGTGTTGGTGAAATTCCAACCTAATTAGTTGCATCTTATTTTGTGATTTGTCTTGGATCTGTTTGTTTGCAGGGCAAAAAAATTTTTTTAACCTTTCTCATCTTGTCACATTTTAAATGTCAACAGACCAGTATTTATATAATTGGCTTCTCCCTTTCCTTCCTTTTTAATCCATTACTGTGTACCTCAACACAAGAGTATTTCCTTTGTCTTTAACAGTAACAAAACAAAACAAACTTTCAGGATAATTAACTTTTTTCAGAAACTTTGGTATTCTGTGTTTAGTGCAATCTTTTCTACCATCACCATTTCTCCTCTCAGGTAAGATTTCAGGTGATGCATTTGATTTCAATTTATTGTATTGTACTTGGCACCAAATACAAGACATTTTGTGATTCTTTCATTAGATGTCTTTCAGATGTGTGTACATGACTAACATGAATAATTCTGCAGCTCAGAATTAATGTGGTAATTTGTTTTTATTGGTCCATATTAATTATACAAAATTGTGGGTTTCATTATGGAATATTGATACATGTATATAACATAATGATCAGTTTCACTCCTCAATTCCTCCCTGTTATGGCTTGGATATGATGTGTCCCCCCAAAGTTCTTATGTGAATGTAGGAATATTCAAATGTGAAATGATTAATTATGAGGGCTACAATCTAATCAGTCCATCATACTTATAATGAACTCACTGGGTCGTAACTGTAGGCATGTGAGGGGTGGCTGGAGGAGGTGGGTCACTGGGGACATGTACTAGAAGAGTTCAGCTCTCCTGTGGCCCTTTCCCCCTTTTCTTGCTCTCTGCTTCCTCCCTTCCATGGATGGAGCAGCATTTCTCTGTACAACCTGACTGGCATTAAATGACAGCAGAGATTCTCAAGGAGACATACTGACATATAACATAACTGACTTAAAGAACTCTATATGGGTTAACTATGCATTAGAACAATAAAATACCAGGGGAAGCTAACTTTATAAATATAAACACTTTTATTTAGTTTACAGTTTTGAGATTCAAAACCAAAGAGCAGGTAGCACCATTGGTTTGGCCACCATTGAGGGTGGTAAATGGCAGCACATCATATTGGGAGCATATGTGTGTAGAAGACCTTTCATTACCAAAGAGGAACTAAGGGTTCGGGCCTAACAATCCCTTTTTAGGGCCTGACCCCAGTGACCCAAGGATTTCCCACCTGGCCACACCTCCCAAGGGATCCTCTACCTCTCAGTGGTGCCTTTGTGCAGACCAAAGCTTCAACCATGATGGATCCTTAGAGATATTAAGCCACATCCAAACCGTAGCAAAAACTGAGCTTTTTACTTCTAATAGTGACAAAAAAATCCCATAGCATCCCCCAGATCTGTTTTTACTTTGTATAATTGATTAAATAATGTGAACTCTGTTTGTTTAGTCTCTTATCAGCAGATGTTCATGGAAGGGAATTGATTTTGACCAAATTTGTTCCTTAACAGTGTTAGGATCCACCTTGAGCTCTGAATCATGCACTGATCTGTCATCTTGAAATATTTTTCACCTAGCTTTACCATTTCTAGCTTTCATTTTTTTGATTAAAGAACATAGAAATAAATGTCCCATTCAGGGCTGGGGATATAGCTCAGTTGGTAGAGTGGGCCCTGGGTTCAATCCCCAGCACCACCACCAAAAAAAAAAAAAAAAAAAAAAAAAATGTCCCATTCAAAAAGACCCAATCCTGTTAAAATAAACTGACAAGTTGGGCATAGTGGCACATGCCTGTAATCCCAGTGGCTCAGGAGGTTGAGGCAGGAGGATTGTGAGTTCAAAACCAGCCTCAGCAAAAACAAGACACTAAGCAACTCAGTAAGACCCTGTCTCTAAATAAAATACAAAATAGCATTGGGGATGTGGCTCAGTGGTTCAGTTCCCCTGAGTTTAATCCCCATACCCCCCCAAAAATAAAATAATTAATAATATTTATTAAAGAGATTTTAAGGTTAACTAAGCATGGGAGCAATATATTTTATGAACCAAATATTTGTGTAAAAGACTATTTCTAGCCTAATAACTTGAGGGTAGATGTTAAATCTACTAATACATTCAGAAGAGTAAAAAAAAAATATTCCTATTCCTGTAAACCACTGGAACCACAGTAAATCTAGTAAATGTGATTTTTATCACATGGGTGTGCTTGACCAGTTTCTGCAAGAGAGAAGTGGTAGAATTAATTTGTATTTAGTTTCAAAAGATTAAAAGAAGCTAGCAGCCTCTTTCAATTCAGATGATAATATCATGATTGACTTTCTAATTTTGAATGGTGTTTTCTTAATCTTTTTTTCCCCTTATGACAAGGCCTCTCCTTCTACCAATACAATATTAAGGTTAACTAAGCTATCTCCTCTCCTATGGCCATTAGGTGCTTCAGATGGGCAGTCTATAATTATTAAATTGATTATTCTTTCATCTCTTCAATTTGAGCCACTTAAACTCTGTTACTACAGATTCAATTGAATTAAATTAGTATTTGGCAGTTGGAGAGATATCGAATTAAAATCTATGTACTATTCACATAACTGGTCGAGGGGGTCTCTGGCTTCCCTTCCTTCTATCAGAGAAGTAAATACAATGCATTAGAAAAATCACAGATACTTTTGATAAAATTGAGCCTGGGTTCATGTGGGGATGTCCATATTATTGACCTATGAAACTGAACAGTCTTGCAAACCCAACCAAAAAAAACTGATTTTTAGTCTTTAGTTAAGATTATTAAGTTAGACTTAATGAATTTTTCTTCATGAAAAAATATTTTTAATCTAAACACAACACTTGAAAGACAAAGAGCCTACCAGATTAGACCAAAAAAGAAAAACATGGTGAAATTCTATATACAAAAAACTCTCTTTCAATAGGAGACACAAACAGTTTGCATGCAAAAGGGCAGTAAATGATACCTCATCCAAGCATTAATCAAAATAAGGGTGGGTCTTGGATACAATTAAAAGATAAAAGAGAAAGAGAAAAATTTCAAGTATAAAAAAGAGGGGAATTGACCAAGATGATGTGAAACCCTAATGTAAATGGACTTAATAATAAATCTTTGAGATTCTTGGTGATGAAGCAAAAATTGATTTAACTCAAAGAAGTAATAGAAAAATCCACAATTTTTACTTGGAAATTTCAACACTCTTCAATATCTGATAGAACATATAGATATGAAATTTAAAAAAATGAAACATCACTATCAACCCAAATGGATTTCATAGTATTTACAGAACACAGAACACAGATCATTTGTCAAGTGCACACAAAACACTCTACATAAAGTTTTAATACATTTAAAATCATTTAAACTAGGCAGTGCATGTTCTCTAATATGATGTAATTAAATGAGAAATCAGTTACAAAAAGGCATTTGAAATAATCCCCTAATCCCCCACTAGTAGGAAAATAAGATATCTAGGAAAAAAATAAAAGTGAGCATATTTTGAACTAATGAAAACAGGAAAATAGCAAATGTAAACAATCCAATTCTACCTTAAGGAAAAAGAAAACATTAAAAATAAAATAAGAAAAAGGAAGGAAATCAACATAATAGGTGACTCCAGAGCAAGGGGGATAAGAATGACTATCCAATGAGCACAAGTTTTCCTACTGGGGTGATGAAAATATTTGGAACTACGTAGACCTATTGGTTGAACAGTTTGTAAATGTATGTATGCCACTGAGTTGTACATTTAAAATGGTTAGTATATGTTATGTGAATTGTCCCTCAATTAAACAAAATAAATGAAACAGATTTAAATATTGAGGAAACTGATGAAACCCAAGGCTAATTGTTTAAAAAGATTTTTAAAAAATCTTTGAAAAACCTCTAGTTAGATTGACTAGTAAAAACAGAAAAGACTCAAATCACCAATATCAAGAACAAAAGAGAATATCATCACAGATCCTACAGATGTGAAAAGGATATTGAGGGCACAATTTGAATAATTTGATATAAATCAATTCAAAAACTTTAAAATAGACATATTTTTTCTTTTGTTTGTTTTCAGGTATTACTGGGGAATGAACCCAGGAACATTCTACCTCTGAGCTACATCCTCAGCCTTTTTAACCCCGTGAGACAGGGTTTCATTAAGTTCCCTTGACTGGCCTCAAATTTACCATCCTCCTGCCTCTATCTCCTGAGTAGCTGGGATGGTAGGCAAGCACCACTATGCCTACCTAGACTCATTTCTTCATAAACACAAGTGATCAAAACTCACCCCCAAATGAATAGATGTCCTGAAAGGCCCTTTATCTACTAAAGAAGGTGAATTCATAGTTTTAAACATTCCTTAAAAAAAACTCCACACCCTGATGACTTTGCTCCTAAGACACACCAAACTTTTAAGGGAGAAATAATAATAATTGTATCCAAAATACTTCAGAAACTACAAAGGAATTTTTATATCTATTTTAGCCCTTATACTAAAACAATAAAATCACCGTAGAAAATGAAATATCAATATTTCTCATGAAGTTACCAAAATTCTATAAAAATTCACCAATGCATTTTTAAAATAATACACTATGGCTAAGTCCTGTTGATCCTAGGAATACAATGTTATATTAACATCAAAAACTCAAGTAATATAATTAATTATGTTAATAGAATAAAAAGGAAAGATAAAATGGTTTCAATTGGTATGGAAAACACATCTGACAATAGTTATCATGCATTGATTCGGGGAAATGGAACTCTCAGTAAACTAGGAAGAGAAGAGAAATTGCTTAACTCAACCAGGGACATATACAAAAACCTACAGTTATCATTATATAAAAGACAAGACTGTATATGCTTGTTCCTAAGGTCTGTAACAACTTAAGATCTCCACTCTCACAACTTCTATTAAAAAATACACTGCAGATCCTTGCCATTGTAAAAAGGCCAGATTGGAACTAAAGAATTAAAACTCCATCTTTTAGCAGAACAAATTGTAAATATATATATATATATATATATATATATATATATGTGATGAACAGCTATATATATAAAATGAATATATATATACATAAAATGAACAGCTGAAAATAAAAATTTTACAAAGGAAACATAATAGCATGAAAATATGAAATGATTAGAGATAAATTTGAGTAATATGTAATACTCTATACTGAGCATTATAAAATGTGTTAAGATAAAGATGACCTATATAACTGAAGAGTTCTACCATGTTCATTAACTGGATGAGTCAATAATGTTAAAAATATGAATTCTTTCCAACTTAATTTATAGAATGAACACAATCCCAATTAAAATTCAAGCAAGTTATTTTTTAAAAAAAAATTTAGATGTTGATAGATCTTTATTTTATTCATTTATTCATGTGTGGTGTTGAGGATCAAACCCTGTGCCTCACACATGCTAGGCAAGCACTCTACCACTGAGCCACAACCTTAGCCCCAAGCAAGTTATTTTTAATATGGAAAATATAAAGTTTATACAGAAAGGCAAAGACCTCGAATATCGAAGAATAATAAAGTTGAAGGACTATCTATTCAATTCCAAAGATTATAGAGTCATCAAGAGAGTGCAAAGATGCTGTAGGAATATATATATAGGTCAATGGAAAAGAATAGAGTCCATACATAGGCACTCATAATGTGTTCAATTGATATAAAATATGTAATGCTCAGATGAGGGAAGAATAGTCTATTCAACAAGTGGTGCTGAGAAAAATGGGAAAAAACTGATCCTCAACACAGCATTGAAAAATGAACTCAATATGAATCGTAGATTTAAATGCATGTAATAACTATTAAACTTCTAGAAGACATTGTGACATTCTGATTAGACAACGGTTTCCTAGGACTGAAAGGTGTAGATCATGATAGAAAAAGATCGATAATTTACTTCTTCAAAATTAAAAACTTCTTTTTTATAAACACATTACTGGGAAAGTCAAAAGTCAAGTCACAGAAAGAAAGAAAAATTTGTAAAACATATGTTAAGGGACATTTTCCAAAATATCTTTAAGAATATGAATTCTTACAAGTCACTCACAAGAGGAAAGATCAGCTCAATTTGTGTTTTAGAAAAATTGGAGTATACTTTCATCCAAAGGAGAGAAATGAATCACCAATAAGCACATAATATTTTCAAAATATTCAGTCATAAGACAAATACCAATTAAAACCAAAATGATATCCCCCTACCTACCTACAATGACCAACAAAAAACACTACACTAAGTGAAAGAACCCGAAAGGACCCCTTAATGGGAAATTCTTAAAAGATGAAACCATAGTAAAAGCAGATCAGCTTTAACCTGTAGCCAGAGTCAAGAGTGGACAGTCACAAGCGCACAAAGCCACTTTGTGGGGTGATGGAACTTTTCTAAATCTTGATTTGGGAGCGATTAGATGACTATATATTTGCTGAAAATCACTGAGCTATACTTTCTAAATATGTAAATTTTTATAAAAATAAATCATACTTTGAAAAAGTTCATTTGAAAAAAATGTGAAAAAAATGCACCTTGAAGGGAAAAGACTCTTCACAAAAAAAATGAAAACAAACAAACAAACAAACAAACAAAAACCAAATTAGTAGTGGGTGTTGGCAAAAAAACTTGAATATCTTGTAAAACACCCAGACACTTTGGGTTCCCCTTATAATTGTGTATTAAAAATCAATTTTGATATCCACCAATAATTCCAAAGAATAGTATTTCCTATTTTTGTACAGAATGATCCTTTGTAATATGTGTATGATCAACAGTCTTAACTGCAATTATTCTTTGATGATAATGCTAAATTTTATTTTATTTAAAATAAAAACTTATTTTGTCTCTATTGACCGTGATTTGCTTAAGAAATGCACATGATTTTCTAAGTTTATCAATAAGTATGTCTCTTATACAGAAAGCCTGTAAGATAAAGCAGAATATTTCTTTCGAACATCTGTTTGTAAGTTGGGAATTTTGCCCGATGGACTGTGTCCAATTTGGACATTTTTCAAATCTCAGAAAGCTTAGCTCTTACTTTAAAATATATTTTAAGCATTTGATTTTTGAGGAAACAATGAAATATGAAATTAATACTATTAATGTATTTTAATGTCATAGAAAGAGCTTGGAAACATAGAAAGAATTTCCTAACTTGGAAACTGGAGTTAACAAAAGTAATTTGTAAATTATGATGGTGTTACTCTAAAACACTTATTTTTAAAAACTTGCAAGTTATACCTTTGCCTTTTCCAAAGTAGACTATGTCATCAACGTGAGACCTTAGTGGGTCTCCCCAGCAGATGCAAATCAAATAAGGTAGACAGGGAAGAAAGGAGAGATGCCAGAAGGAACATGCATACACACTAAAAAGACGATTTGAGATGGAACTGAAGACTGAGCTGGGGAACATGAAAAATAGAGGAGGAAAATGAAAAGGAGAAAACCAAGCATTAATAAATCTCTTCAAAAAGATACCAGAAATTTCAGTTCAAGATAAAATTTAAAAATTTTTAAAAGAGAAAAAAAGATTTATATTTTTATTTTTACAGACTGCATTTTGATTCATTGTACACAAATGGGGGTATCGCAATACCAGATCTTCAACTCTATTACAAAGCAATAGTAACAAAAACGGCATGGTATTGGTACCAAAATAGACAGGTAGATCAATGGTACAGAATAGAGGACATGGACACAAACCCAAATAAATACAATTTTCTCATACTAGACAAAGGGGCCAAAAATATGCAATGGAGAAAAGATAGCCTCTTCAACAAATGGTGCTGGGAAAACTGGAAATCCATATGCAACAGAATGAAACTAAATCCCTATCTCTCACCCTGCACAAAACTCAACTCAAAATGGATCAAGGACTTCGGAATTAGACCAGAGACCCTGCATCTTATAGAAGAAAAAGTAGGTACAAACCTTCAACTTGTTGGCTTAGGATCAGACTTCCTTAACAGGACTCCCATAGCACAAGAAATAAAAGCTAGAATCAACCACTGGGATAGATTCAAACTAAAAAGCTTTCTCTCAGCAAAGGAAACTATCAGTAATGTGAAGAGAGAGCCTACAGAGTGGGAGAATATCTTTGCCACTCATATTTCAGATAGAGCGCTAATTTCCAGAATCTATAAAGAACTCAAAAAACTCTACACCAAGAATACAAATAATCCAATCAACAAATGGGCTAAGGAAATGAACAGACACTTCACAGAAGATGTACAAGCAATCAACAGATATATGAAAAAATGTTCAACATCTCTAGTAATAAGAGAAATGCAAATCAAAACCACCCTAAGATTCCATCTCACCCCAATTAGAATGGCGATTATCAAGAACACAAGCAACAACAGGTGTTGGCGAGGATGTGGGGAAAAAGGTACACTCATACATTCCTGGCGGGGTTGCAAATTAGTGCAGCCACTCTGGAAAGCAGTATGGAGATTCCTCAGAAAGCTTGGAATGGAACCACCATTTGACCCAGCTATCCCACTCCTTGGCCTATACCCAAAGGACTTAAAATCAGCATACTACAGAGATACAGCCCCATCAATGTTCATAGCTGCTCAATTCACTATAGCCAGATTGTGGAACCAACCTAGATGCCCTTCAGTTGATGAATGGATAAAGAAACTGTGGCATATATATACAATGGAATATTACTCCACCACGAAGAATGATAAAATTATGGCATTTGCAGGCAAATGGATGAAATTGGAGAATATCATGCTAAGTGAGTTAAGCCAATCTCAAAAAACTAAAGGACGAATGATCTCGCTGATAAGCGGATGAGGACATATGGGGGGGGGTAGGAGGGGTTAGCATTAGGGTTAGGGTTAGGTTTAGGGTTAGGGACAAGGAGGGTGGTAAGAATGGAGGAAGGAAGGACTGTATAGAGGGAAAAGGGGTGGAAGGAATGGGGGGAAGGGAAAAAACAACAGAATGAATCAAGCAACATTGCCCTATGTAAATTTATGATTTTTAATAAAAAATAGATACCAGAAATTTCAGTTCAAGATAAAATTTAAAAATTTTTGAAAGAGAAAAAAGATTAATATTTTTATTTTTACAGACTGCATTTTGATTCATTGTACACAAATGGGGTACATCTTTTCTTTTCTATGGTTGTGCACGATGTAGATTCATACCATTCATGTATCATACATGTAGAGTAATGATGTCTGTCTCATTCCACCACTTTTCATAGCTCTGCCACCACCCCTCTCATTTCCCTCTATGTAATCTAAAGTTCCTCTGTTCTTTTATCCCCACCCCCCGCTCCCATTATCTATCTATCATCATCCACTTATCAGGGAAAACATTCGGCCTTTGGTTTTTTTGGGATTGACTTACTTCACTTAGCATGATGCTCTCCAATTCCATTCATTTACCTGCAAATGCCATAATTTTATTTTTCTTTATGGCTAAATAATATTCCACTGAGTATATATTACAGTTTCTTTATCCATTCATCTGTAGAAGGGCATCTAGGTTGGTTCCAAATTTAGCTATTGTGAATTGAGCTGCTATAAACATTGACGTGGCTGTGTTACTGTACTATGCTTTTAAGTCCCTTGGATATAAACCGAGGAATGGGATAACTGGGTCAAACAGTGGGTCCATTCCAAGTTTTCTGAGGACTTGCCATACTGCTTTCCGGAGTGGCTGCACCAATTTGCAACTCCACCAGCACTGTACAAGTCTACCTTTTTCCCCACATCCACACCAACACCTATTATTTCTTGTGTTCTTGATAATAGCCATTCTAATTGGAGTAAGATGAAATCTTAAGAGTAGTTTTAATTTGCATTTCTCTAATTACTAGAGATGTTGAATACTTTTTCATATATTTGTTAATCACCTGTGTATCTTCTTCTGTACGGTGTCTGTCCAGTTCCTTGGCCCATTTATTGATTGAGTTCTTTGTATTTTTGGTGTAAAGTTTTGTAAGTTGTCTAATATCTAAAGGGGAAAACATACTGGGCATGCCAGGTAAGTCCTATTCCACATTTCTGTATAACACCTTGTGTTTTGATGCCCAGCTTGGCCATTTGGTGCTATGGAACTTTGAGGATATCACTGATAATATTTCTTGAACTTCGTTTCATCATGTCTACAAAAAATTAACTACAGTAGATACTGCAGAATTCATAGGAGCATGGTCCAAGCATCTGGTTATTCTTTTTTTTTTTAAAGCTCTCCAGGTGATTCTAATGAAAAACTAAGTTCAGAAGCCCCTGCATTAGATAAAACCTAAGGTTTTATAGTTGTATTTTATACTTGCATACTCCAAACCACCATAAACTCAAACTGAAATTTATACTTCCAAATATTTTCTATCACTCAAATTACATGGCAGATGCTATGTGTATAGAAGTTTCTCAATAAATATTAAATAATTCTAAGAACAGACACTTTTGTTAAAAATGAAGAGAAATAAAACTTTGGGGAAGTTAATAGACCATAATCAGTGGCAGAACCTGGGGAAGGTTTTTATTATCCTAGAACCTTACATGATACAGTGTCTTCTATTTTAGCTATCAGTGCTGTATTTTCCATGTGTGTACAACTTTTTATGTCCTGTAATTCACTCTGTTACTTCTGGGCAAGATACTATCATAGTCATGACATAATATTTTCATACACTTTTTCATTTAAACTTAAGAAGGACAATCCAGTAGGGCTGTAGGTCTTGAATGAGAAGTTCATTCTGTCAGTCCCTGGAGCACCTGACTATACTTTATTTCTGTCCTAGAACTTTAAATTTGGGTCAATAAACAAAGTTGGCTGACTTGGATAGTCTTGCTCTGATATAATTAGTGACACTTTAATTACTTAACTATTTGCCTATGATTTTTAGAACCTAATCAAATAAGTTTAGTATACATAACAGAGTGGGTACCTCTCGTACAGCCCTGTGCAGCCCTATCAGAAAGATTCCACAGCAGTTACAAAGCTGAGCGATGAGGGTAGCAGGGTCGTTCCAGTCCTTCACCTAGAATTCTGAGGAGGATAACTGGTCAACTATAAAAGAAGAGTCTCCACCCATGAAGTTTGATTGTGACCAATTTTATTTTATATCTGCATTCTTGTGTACTTTATGGTAATGTAGAGTTCATCCAATATTTATTTTTGCATATTTAAAAAAGTCTCAAAGCAATACTTTTATACACAACGTCTTCCCAATAGTAGTCAACTTTGGAGATGATTTATACTGTAGCCTCAAAGATGCAAGAACAATGAAGCAAATCTCAATGCCTGCTAAGTTTTTAACAGATACCTGTAACCATGTGGAGCATAAAGCTCAAGATCTTCAGTCCTTTGAAATAACTCTTCATCTAAAGCAAAAGAAATAAGCTTTGGAAAAGTTCAATTTTGAACCCCTCATGTCACCTTTTGTAAAAAAATCTTTATGTGTTTTAAGTTGTAGAATTCATGCATTTGCTATTTTTTGCTGTTTTAGGCATGGCTAAATCATAACATTTTTAAGGTCTAATTTTTGGTATATGATTATTTCTCAAAATAACCTATGAAAACTATATCTAAAGGTTGGCGCCTTGACACATGCAGTGCATTTAACATGCACAGTGTTCTAAATCCACTCTGTTCTAAACATCATATCATCAACCAGAAGGTGGATTCATTAATGGATCTCAACAAGGCTCTCATCTGAGAACTGAAATAGCAGAGATGAAGAGACTTACATGTTTGTCATATCAAAGAGGTAATCATTTGCAACTTTACAACCTTCTAAGATAAAAGATTGTATATCTTCAATTACTTCATTTAACTAAAATGTGGCTTGAAAAAACATAGCCTTCTGGATATAAAGCATCCTGTTAACATTGCTGTTGAGTACCTTGTTTTATTTTTTTTGGTATATTTGCATATCACATCCAGGGCTACAAATTTTCCACAGTGCTTTCTGCCTCTTTCAAGTATAATAAAAGTAGAAATCTATAGAAGCTCTAAGGTTAAACAAACTGTACATTATACAAAAATTTAACTTAATTTACAGACAGTTAAAAAGTATTGGCAATGCCCTTTACAAATCTTAGCAAAGATTCATCACAAACGATGTTACAATCTATATATGTGGTCATCACCATACAAATGCCATTTAGATTTATGTGGTGCAGAACAGACTTATGTGTTAAATGTACTCATGTAGAATCAGCACTTTGTACCATAGACATTTCTTTTAAAGTAACAGTATTGTCAATGGTAATCTAAGGTACAGGATTTTCTTATTGCATATTTATTGATGCTGAGGCAGTTAGTTATGATACAATAATGCAATATCCATAATTATTTTAAATAAACAAAACATTTTTCTTGCCAACGATATAAAGAATATTTTTTCCTAAAATCACACAGAACACTGCTACATACAATTTTACACAAATACTGAAAGACATGATCTTAAGGCATCTGCTAGAAAAGCAGATGTGCATATTTATATGAACTAAATTATGAAAGAAAAATATATTGCACAAAATCCTATTATTTTGTAAAATAAAATACATCTCAGCCTAAATGTACATAATTCCCTATTCCTTAACCAGACCATAATTTTAACTGCTTTGCTCCAAACAACTCTGCCTCTTAAAGAAGCATTAAGAAACATGCACTAACCCTATTATTGGGCTCCACATAGAAAAAATGTCAGTACTGACAGGGTTTTTAAAAACTTTCCTACATTAAAATTGCTTTGGGGGAATTAAACTTGGAGATTCATTTTACATTCCTGAATTTATACTCTCATTTACAAATCTCTTCTTAGATTCAGATTCTTTGATGCCAAACAAAATGGAGTTGTCATTAGAAAATTTATTCATGAAAGGAATCAATCTCCTGAAAATCCAGATAAAGAATGAAGATCTACTGACTATAACAATATTCATTTTTCTCCTCTTCTTCTCCATTTTATTTAACAAATGATTCCTTAGCTTTCCTAGATCCTGGTATTAGAATATTATCATAGAATCCTAATAACAGCATTGTCACTTACAGTTTTAATTTAAATGGAAGGGACTGTTTCTTTATAAGAGAAGCCTCTTATAAAGAAAAGAGAAAAAAGTAAAAACTGGATTCTTATTAACGTGATCGAATTCTTATCACACCTTCAGTTCTTACTAAACTGAATAAAGTGGCCCTAGGCATGAAAGGAGCATCATTCCCCACAGAGGACCCTGTGCCACCTGCTTATCTGAAAGAAAATCAGGTACACAAGGACACACAGTCTCTGAACGGTATCTTAGCAGCATTATTGTAATTAGCATCATGATTAGGAAAGTTAACGAAATCAGATATGGTACTTTAGTTCTGTACTTAGAACATGCTTAGATTAAGTTCATTTTATAAGAACATCTTTCTTGGTGTTAGAATCTTGGCCTGGTACCTTCTAAGCAAAGCACATTATATTATTATTATTATTATTAATTATTTCAATACACTTGCAATTCCTTTTCCTTTATAATTGATTCTTTTCAGAGCACGAACTGTGTTAATTATTTTATTTCCCCTACAACCCTCAGTTATCGTACCTTGCACATGACTGGTAAAAGAGTCCATAAATATTTTGAAAATGAAGGAATTATTAGTTTTGAGTTGGAAAAATAATCATGCTGTATTTTGGTTGCCTAAGATTTGCTAAATTAGGTAATCATAAAGATACGCCACTTAGCGTAAATTTTCACTTAACAATCAACAGCCCCTAAATTTATAAACTATTTCTCTAGTCTCCTGAAAGACCATGGATGAAATCTAAGGGCAAAACAATAAAAGCTAGAGCAGGATTCAGGAAGAATCATGACTCAGTTTAGAGGCCATATGAAAGATTATATTACATAGTCAAAAGTCACTAAATTTATACAATTTTGTTGTAGAGGAAGTACTGCTTTTTTGAAAAACAATTTCAAACAGTGAGGGAAACTTTGTATCTGGTTTAGTTACAACAGAAAATATGGGCACAGTAGAAAATAAAACTCTTTATTTCAGATTTACCCTAATTTCTCTTCATTCACAGTGTATCTATCTTAATACTGGGAAGGTAGTTTACAAGCAGACTGAGTACTCAGAACTTAAATATTTTGAGAAGTCAATATTTGCTATTAGTCTTCTGGATTTTTTTTTTTTTTTTTTTTTTAGGAATAAGAGGGAGAATTTTATTTTTGCTTTTGTCTTTAGCAGAGTAAAACAGCTAATTTAGAATGCAAAAATAAGGCACAAATCACTTTAAAATTCCTTAAGACAATTAAGTTATTTGTGAGTGGCTAAGTATCCTCAAAACAACATAGTATTACAGCCAAACTTCTTGTGAGGTGACTGAAAGTCAGGAAAAGAATGTAGATTTTTTTTTTATTAAGAAGTGGACTGAAACCCCAATCTGGTCTGTTACACTCATCATCATCTCGTTCTGAAGAGAGGGGAAAAAAAACACCTCTTTTCAAAATTTGTATTGCAAGGTGGCTTTGTATTCTTTCACAAATGATGGAGCATTTGCCAAGCAGAGTAAACCTCAGAGTAGCCTTTTTTCTTTCTCAATTAAAACAGCTCTTCTGATATATGGACTTCTTTTACTGCATATTTCAATAAAGGAAATTAGAGTTTGTAATGAACATATAAAGGCAAACATTGACAAGAACACTGAATCTATAAAAGCATAAGGATTAAACACTTTTTCCTTAGTAACAGAACCCATTTTTATAGGGAAAACAAGCTTCATCTTCTTTTACAATTATGAATGGTCATCCCAATTATAATATATTCATTTAATTTTGAAAAGCAGTTTTTAAAAATATTGATCATTTTCTTTAAAAGTAACCCGAATAAATAATTCTAAGCAATGTTTTAAACAAACCTACTTTAAGAATTTTAACTGAAATTACACTCCTTCAATAGATATTTGAAATATAGTCTTATTGGAGTTCTTGAATGGTTTCTCATACTTTTTTTTTTTTTTTTTAAAGAAAGGCATTTAAAAAAAAATATAATCATGACTGGGGCTACGGAGAATAGGTATACAGAGTATAGATATAACAAATTAGCCATAATATCACTAGGGCTCTTTTCTGATTATACCTGGCAGTCTAGCCTACCATGAAGTAATCAAGTAATTTAGATGAATTACAAAGCCTAATAGTAAATTTGAGGGAGACGCATTCCCATGAAGAATTCCAAATGATTTATTCAGATATTCCTCTGCCTAAAGGAGATGAAGCCTAACTCCTGAAGAGTGGAAGTCTCATACTGACTTCCTTCCAAAGTCCACCGCATAGAAAGGGTGATAGAAAGTAAATTAATCGTGGAGAAGCCTGACAAATTCCAGGGTGTTAAAGGGAACATAAACATTCACAAAACATGATACAATGTGATGAAAGTGACATTTTACTTCTGTGATATTTTTCCCCCAAACCCATCATTCTACTGTGATTAGAAGGAAAAAAATCAGACAAATTCCAAGAGAGGGGTACTCTGAAATATATCTGACCAATACTTCTCAAAACTGTCAAGGTCATCAAAAACAAGCAAACTGCCATAGCCAAGAAGAGCCTGTGGAAACATAGCAATTAAATGTAACATGGTGTCCTGGATGGGATCCTGGAACAGAAAACATACATTAGGGAAAAACTGTAGAAATCTGAATAAAGTATGGACTATTAATACTGGTTCATAATTGTGGCAAATATATCCCACTAATGTGAGATGCTAATAATATAAGGAAACTAAGTACAGGGATATGTGGGAACTCTCTGAACTGTCCTTGCAATTTTTCTATAAATCTAAAACTTCTACATACAAAATCAGTTATTTAAAAAAATAAATCCGAGATAATGATATGAAGCATTTTGATTGGAAATGATTAGCTAAGAAAAAAGACATGAAAAATTTTTATCCAGACACGTTTACATTGCATTTGGCCTTCTTGCAGTGAACCCCTAGCTAGCAAAGGCATAGAGAGAGACAGTGAAAATGTTGTAAGTGTCTCATTTGTAAACAGAAGTCATTAACTTCACATTGCAATTCAGCACTTTATATATTTCACTGAGTGAAAGGTTAATTTATAGCTTTATACCTTTTGGAAAACATGGCTGCAGTGTCCTTATAAAAGCAAATTAAATATTTCCACAAGAGAGCTTTTAAACATTGAAAAAATGAATTTTGATCTTAAATTGATGAGTAGAAAAAGGCATTATTGCTCTGAAGAACAAAATAACTTAGCTCTCAAAGTTTACACATAATTTCATACATTAGTAAAGTATGCTTAATATAGTTTTAAGATTAAGGCAATTAGTGGGTTAACAATTTCATCAGTTTCAGGCTAGTTTTGACATCCTGATCAGGTTCATGCTCAACCAAGTTAGTACAACAGCTACTGGTTATGTGCAAGGATTATATATGCATACTTAGTTTAAATAAATGAATGGCATTAAGCACCAAATACTGGGAAATCATATGTTCAATACTCACTTTCAACGAACATACAAACTAGTACCTGATTTAATAGCACAGTAGAAGAATTCACTTTACAATTTAAAATCGGAAAACATATACATCCACAAGATGAATAAGTGGGGGAAATGTTTGTTCCAAATAAAAAAAAATTAAATAGTAGTAAGAGTTATCATTCCTACAAATGATTTTACTACATAAATTTCAGGCAATCCCAAAATGTCTCCATAGAAGCTTAGATGCAAGTGACTGACCCTTAATTGATGACTTAAGCTTGGTTTCCCCTTGTATTTTCCTCTGAAATGGTTAAGCTTCCTTGGAAGTTAGATGACATGTGACATAATGACACTACTTCATGGAGCAGTCCAATATCTTCTGAAGTCTCTTTGACTTTCCCTTCTTTCTCCCAAGGAACGAAAGTAGATGGACGTCGCCCAAGGCTGGGTGCAAGCAGATCATCTGAAATCTGGCTTAGTGTTTCCTTCTTTTCTTTTCTTCCTTTATCAGTCTGGGGCATTTCAGTGGCAGTTAATGGAAAACTCAATCCTGCAGTAATTGCTGGTTTTTCCACCAGAGTAGAGCTACTCATGTTGTCAGCACTGAGGTGTTTTTCACTGTTTTCCTCTTTCAGGATGAAAAGAGAATCTGTGAAGCCACTAGAGGAAACCCTCTTCCTGGGAGATGGAGGGAGGTGTTTGCCATGGAGAGCACTATCATCCTGCCCAAGATTCCACTCTGTTTGATCACCAGAACCACCACAAAGGAGGGCCAGGTTGTTCTCACTAGGAGCATTGGATTTATTCTGAAAGAATAACAAATTCAGAACACTTTTAATGAGATCATAACATAACTTTAGCAACATTTTTTCCATTTTGAAATCAATGTTCTTATCTTTTACGACTGGCAACTTGAAGTTCTTCCCAGAGGGACTATATTACTGACAGTTATTCTGACACTTCCAAAATGGTTCTTTGAACAGGAATGAAATGGGACGGACTTTGGTCTCCATATCCTTGTAATTGTCACCTGTCAAATTCAAACTACAGCATATAGTTCATGCCAAGTTCTGGAGTCTCTCACAATCAGAACAGGGTTGCCATTGCTCATACTGTTATCCCTCATGTATTTAAAGCATTTAGTTCAATTTGTTTTATTTAAAAAAAAAAAAATTTATACCAGGAATTGAACTCAGGGTTGTTTAAAAACTGAGACACATCCCCAACATTCCCCGCCCCTTTTTAATATTAGAGTTGCTTTGGGCCTCCTTAAGTTGCTAAGGATGGCCTTGAACTTGAGATATTCCTGCCTCAGCCTCCTGAGCTGCTGGGATTACAAGTGTGCAATATTATACCTGGCTTTAGTTTGATTTTATTTAAAACACTGTTCATTTTGGAAACAAGATGATGGAAAATGACTTGAACAAACCCATTTATTATATTCTTCTGAAAACCCAGGAAACAAAAGAAAAA